>NW_024424452.1:23084854-23136804 GCF_017311325.1 Ursus maritimus | reverse complement strand
TATATATATGTTTTTCTTTCTTTCCTATCTTGGGATCTAGCTTCTTTTAACAAGCAGAACAAAATACACCCAGAATCAAGTATTTTGTTCTGTTTTGTTTCTGGTTTGAGTTTTTCTTCTTTTTTCTTCTTTGTGTTTTCTTCTGGTTTGTTTTGTTATTTTTTCTGTTGTCGTTCTTGTTGGTATTGTTGTCTTTCCTCTCTTTCTTCTTCTTTTCTGAACATAATGACCAGATGGAGAAATTCACCACAAAAGAAAGAACAGGAGGTAGCACTCACTGCCAGCTATTTAATCAATATGGATATAAGATGTCTGAATTAGAATTTGAAACAATGATTTTAAAGATACTAGCTGGGCTTGAAAAAAGTATAGAAGACAATAGAGAATTCCTTACTGTAGAAATAGAAGAACTAAAATCCAATCAGGACAAAATTTAAAATGCTATTACTGAGATGTAGTAAAAAATGGAGGCTCTACCAGCAAGGACAAATGAGGCAGAAGAGAGACTCAGTGATATAGAAGACAAAATGATGGGAAATAAAGCTGCTGAAAAGAAGAGAGAAAGACAAATGCTGGATCATGAAGGAAGACTGAGAAATCAGCAATTCCATAAAGCAAATAATATCCAATAGTAGGAGTCCTAGAAGATGAGGGTGCAGAAGGTTTATTTGAATGAATTGTAGCTGAGGACTTCTCTAATCTGGGGGAGGAAACAGGCATTCAAGTCCAGGAGTCACAGAGAACCCCCCTCAAAATCAATAAAAATAGGTCAACACCTCAACATATAATAGTGAAGTTTGCAAATTTCAGAGGTAAAGAGAAAATCCTGAGAGCAGCTGAGGACATGAGTTCTTTAACCTACAAGGATAGAAACATAAGGCTAGCAGCAGACCTGTCCACAGAGACCTGGCAGGCCAGAAAGTATTGGCATGATATATTCAACCTGTTAGATGGGCAAAATATGCAGCCAAGAATACTTTATCCAGCAAGGCTGTCATTTAGAATAGAAAGAGAGATAAAAATCTTCCAGAACAAACAGAAACTAAAGGAATTTGTGAGTACTAAACCATCCCAGCAAGAAATATTAAAGGGGACCCTTTGAGTGAACAGAGAGCCCAAAAGTAACATAGGCCAGAAAGGAACAGAGATAATCTATAGAAACAGTGACCTTACGGGTAATACAATGGTACTAAATTCATAGCTGTCAATCTTTACTTTGAATGTAAATGGATTAAATGCTCCAATCAAAAGACATAGGGTATCAGATTGGATTAAAAAAAAGACCCATCAATGTGCTGTCTGTAAGAGACACAGTTTAGTCCCAAAGACACCTCCAGATTAAAAGTGAGGGGGTGGAGAAACAATTATCAAACTAATGGACATCAACAGAAAGTTGGAGTAGCAATCCTTATATCAGACAAATTAAATTTTAAACCAAATACTGTAATAAGAGATGAGGAAGGACATTCTATCATAATAAAAGGGTCTATTTAACAAGAAGATCTAACAATTGTAAATATTTATGCCCCTAACTTGGGAGCAGACAAATATATAAACCAATTAATAACAAAATTTTTAAAAAACCACATTCATAATAATACAAAACTAGTAGGAGACCTTATCATCCCACTCACAACACTGGACATATCATCTAAGTAGACGATCAACAAGAAACAAGGGCTTTGAGTGACACACTGGACCAGATGGACTTCACAGGTATATTCAGAGCATTCCATCCTAAAACAACAGAATACACATTCGTCTCTAGTGCACATGGAACATTGTCTAGAATAGATCACATACTGGGTCACAAATCAGGTCTGAAGTGATATAAAAGGATAGAGATTACACCATGCATATTTTCAGACCACACTGCTTTAAAACTTGAATGCAATCACAAGAGAAAATTTGTAAAGAACACAAATACATGGAAGTTAAAGAACATCGTACTAAAGAATGAATAGGTCAACCAGGAAATTAAAGAAGAATTTAAAAAATACATGGAAACAAATGAAAATGAAAACAGGATAGTTCAGAACCTTTGTATGTAGCAAAGGAGGTATTAGGAAGAAAGTATATAGCAATACAGGCCTTTCTCAAGAAATAAGAAAAGCCTCAAATGCACAACCTAACCTCATACCTAAAGGAGCTGAAGAAAGAACAGCAAATAAAGCCTAAATCCAGCAGGAGAAGAGAAATAATAAAGATGAGAGCAGAAATCAATGATACAGAAATCAAAAAACAGTACAACAGTACAAAAACAGTACAACAGTACAACAAAAAACAGTACAACAGAAGATCAACTAATCTAAGAGCTGTTTCTTTGACAAAATTAATAAGATCAATAAACCCTTAGCCAGACTTATCAAAAAGAGAAGAGAAAGGACCCAAATAAATAAAAGCACAAATGAAAGAAGAGAGATCACAACCAACACCAAAGAAATACAAACAATTATAAGAACATATTATGAGCAATTATATGCAAACAAATTAGGCAATCTGGAGGAAATGGAGGCATTCCTAGAACTACATAAACTACCAAACTGAAACAGGAAGAAATAGAAAATCTGAACAGACCCATAACCAACAAAAATCTCCCAACACACAGAAGTCCAGGGCCAGATAGCCTCCGAGTGGAAATCTACCAAACATTTAAAGAAGAATTAATACATGTTCTTCTGAAGGTGTTTCAAAAAATAGAAATGGAAGGAAAACTTCCAAACTCTTTTTATAAGGCCAACATTACCTCAATTCTAAAACCAAAGACCCTACCAAAAAGGAGAATTACAGACCAATATCCCTGATGAACATGGATGCCAAAATTCTCAACAAGATACTAGCCAATAGGATCCAATACTACATTAAAAGAATTATTCACCACGACAAAGGGGGATTTATTCCTGGGCTGCAAGGGTGGTTCAACATCTGCAAATCAATGTGATACACTACATAAATAAAAGAAAGGACAAGAACGATATGATCCTCTCAATAGATGCAGAAAAAGCATTTGACAAAATACAGCATCCTTTCTTGATAAAAACTCTCTGGAGTGTAGGGATGGAAAGTACATACCTCAATATCATAAAAGCCATATATGAAAAAAACCACAGTGAATATCATCCTATATGGAGAAAAACTGAGAGCCTTTCCCCTAAAGTTAGGAACATGATGCGGATATCCACTCTTACCACTGTTGTTCAACATAGTACTAGAAGTCCTAGCCTCAGCAATCAGACAACAAAAAGAAATAAAAGGCATCCAAATTGGTAAGGAAGAAGTCAAACTTTTACTGTTTGCAGACAACATGATACTCAATGTAGAAAACCCAAAAGACTCTACCCCGGAATTACTAGAACTGATACAGGAATTCAGCAAAGTCATGGTATATAAATCAATGCACAGCAGTTAGTTGCATTTCTATACATGAATAATGAAGCAGAAGAAAGAGGAATCAAGGAATTGATCCCATTTACAATTGCACCAGAAACAATAAGATAACTAACCAAACAGGTGAAAGATCTGTACTCTGAAAACTAGAGAACACTTGTGAAAGAAATTGAAGAGGACACAAAGAAATGGAAAAACATCTCTGCTCATGGATCAGAAGAACACATATTGTTAATGTCTGTGCTACTCAAAGCAACGTACACATTCAGTGCAATCCCTATCAAAATACCATCAGCTTTTTTTGCAGAGCTAGAACAAACAATCCTAAAATTTGTATGGAACCACAAAAGACCCTGAATAGCCAGTGCAATCTTGAAAAAGAAAAGCAAAGCTGGCGGCATCAAATTCTGGACTTCAAGCTGTATTAAAAAGCTGTACTCATCAAGAGAGTATGGTACTGGCACAAAAACAGACACATAGATCAATGGAACAGAATAGAAAGCCCAGAAATTGACCCTCAGCTCTATGGCTAAATAATCTTCGACAAAGCCGGAAAGGATATCCAGTGGGAAGAAGACAATCTCTTCAACAAACGGTGTTGGGAAACTTGGACAACACATACAGAAGAATGAAATTGGACCACTTTCTTACACCATACATAAAAATAAACTCAAAATGGATGAAAGACCTAAATATGAGACAGGAATCCATCAAAATTCTAGAAAAGAACACAAGCAGCAACCCCTTTTACCTCAGCTGCAGAATCTTTTTGCTAGACACATCTCCAAAGGCAAGGGATGGGGCACCTGGGTGGCTCAGTCATTAAGCGTCTGCCTTCGCCTCAGGGCGTAATGGGATCGAGCCCCACATTGGGCTCCCTAATGCACAGGGAGCCTGCTTCTTCCTCTCCCATTCCCCCTGCTTGTGTTCCCTCTCTCACTGGCTGTCTCTCTCTCTGTCAAATAAATAAATAAGTAAAATCTTTAAAAAAAAAGGCAAGGGAAACAAAAGCATAAATGAACTGAACATAAAAATTTTTTAAAAATAAAGAGAGACTTAAAGAAATGAACTATTGGGACTTCATCAGGATAAAAAGGTTTTGCACAGCAAAGGAAACAGTTAACAAAACTAAAAGGCAAAATAGATGTGGTATGTGTATATATGTATACGTATGTATACATACAAACATACACACAGTAGAATATTAGCCATGTAAAAGAATGAAATCTTGCCATTTGCAATGTCATAGATGTTACTAGAGGGAATTATGCTAAAGTGAAATAAGTCAGAGAAAGACAAATAACATATGATGTCACTCATATGTGGAATTTAAGAAAGAAAACAGATGAACATATGTGAAGGGAAGGAAAAATAAGACGAAAATTGAGAGGGAAGCAAACCATAAGAGATGCTGAACTCTAAGAAACAAACTGAGGGCTGCTGGAGGGGAGGTGGGTGGGGGGATGGAATAATTGAGTGATGGGCATTTAGGAGGGCACTTGATGTACTGAGTAATGGGTGTTATATGCAACTGATGAATCCCTAAATTATATCTCTGAAACTAATAAAAAAACTTTATGACTTCAAGGAGCTTTACCTGACTATTTTATATAAAGTAGCACTGTCTACCAATGTTACTGCAAAGGTAATCATTTACAGTTTTTGCTTTTTATGTGTTTCTCCTAATGGAATTTTTCTTTCATGAGAGCAGGAGCTGTTTTGGTCTTGTTCGTTACTGGCCACGTAGTATAGGCCCTCAATAAATATTTGTTGAATAAATGGATTGATTAGCAGTGATTAGTTTTAGTAGATGAGTCAGAGGGAAATGTGTAAGGTAAGTCAGTTTCAGGTTTCTGTCTTTGTACATCTCCATAGGTTGTGGTAAGAAATGTGGCATGAGGAATACATTTTCAGACATGTTAATGAGTAGTGTTTGGAGTACCTCAAGGAAACCTAGTATAATGGGTGTCCAGCATGAAGTTCTGGAATTTAGCAGGAAGACATTGACTGGAGTGGACTGTGGTATTATCAGCCTCAAGACAGTAGCTGGAACGAAGTGGGACTGGATGAGATGGTTCAGTGGGAGTTTTGTAGACCTACTTTCAAGGTCTCTGCATATATCGCCTTTAAATATTGTTTATTTTTCACAGTTTTACCTTTTCTATGCTTTGGCCATTTCTCCTTTTGAGATTAATGTTCTGTCATTTATTCTTTTCTGGATAATTGATAGACGTGCCTGTCCTTTATAAGCAGTAAGAATAGACATAAAGTTAGTATTTCTTTTTTTATTTTCACAGGAATTCACAATGGAGAAGGATACCATCACAGCAGTAAAAAATTTATCTTTCAATGTATATGAGGGGCAAATCACTGTTCTTCTGGGACCTAATGGGGCAGGAAAGACTACCACCTTATCTATTCTCACAGGTAAGTTTTCAGAGTCACCCTGATCACAATACGGTGCATCAAACTCTGAAGCTTCTGTGTACGCTCTTGACATTGACATCATTGTTACTTAAGTTATATACACAGTTGTTAATTAATTCACACTTCTTCAAATGCACATCATTTGTTATAAAGTTTAAAAATCAGTATTTATTTTAACATCTCACATGCATCTTTTTCATAATATACTGTTCTCATTGGTGAATGCAAAGACCCTCTTCTTTTTAATTTTTATTTATTTATTCCTTTATTTTCTTTCGTCTTACTTTCCCTTTTATTCCCCTGCCCCCTTCATAGGAAACCCATTCTAATTCAATTTACATAGTTTTCATTGTAAAATGTATAATATATATTCTTATGAATGGATGTTTATGTTTACTAAAAAATTTTCAATCAACAATACTAAAAGGCAACCTATGGAATGGGAGAAGATATTTGCAAATGGCATTACAGATAAAGGGCTGGTATCCAAGATCTATGAAGAACTTCTCAAACTGAGCACCCAAAAAACAAATAATCTAGTCAAGAAATGGGTAGAAGACATGAACAGACGCTTCTCCAGAGAAGACATAAAAATGGCCAAAAGACACATGAAAAAATGCTCCACATCACTAGCCATCAGGGAAATATAAATCAAAACCACAATGAGATACCACATTACACCAGTTAGAATGCCAAAAATTAACAAGGCAGGAAACAACAAATGTTGGTGAGGATGTGGAGAAAGGGGAGCCCTCTTACTCTGTTGGTGGGAATGCAACCTGGTACAGCCACTCTGGAAAACAGTATGGAGGTTCCTCAGGATGTTAAGAATAGAGCTACCCTATGACCCAACAATTGCACTACTGGGTATTTACCCCAAAGATACAGATGTAGTGAAAAGAAGGGGCACATGCATCCCAGTGTTCATAGCAACAATGTCCACAATAACCAAACTGTGGAAGGACCGAGATGAACTTCAACAGATGAATGGATAAAGAAGATTTGGTTCATAGATACAATGGAATATTACTCAGCCATTAGAAAGGATGAATACCCACCATTTGCATCGGTATGGATAGAACTGGAGGGGATTATGTTAAGTGAAGTAAGTCAAGCAGAGAAACACAATTATCATATGATTTCACTCATATGTGGAACATAAGGAATAGTGCAGAGAACAATAGAGTTGGGGGGGTAACTGAATGGGAAGAAATCAGAGAGGGAGACAAACCACATGAGACTCTTGACTCTGGGAAACAAATTGAGGGTTGTAGAAAGGAAGGTGGGTGGGGGGATAGGGTAACTGGGTAATGGGTATTAAGGAGGGCATGTGATATGATGAGCACTGGATGTTATGCTGAACTGATGAATCATTGAACATTATATCAAAAACCAATGATGTGCTATATCTTGGCTAATTGAATTTAAATTTTAAAAATTTCAAACATTCATCCAAGATGAAAGATTTTATACCCTTACATCTACCACCTAGATTCTACTATTCTAATATTTTACTGCACTTGTCACATATCTATTAATCCCATTTTTAGGCATCTCAAAATTAATTTTAGATGAGATTATGCTTCTTACTAAACAATTTGATATGCATATCATTAACCATAATTTTCTTTTGTGGAATTTTTTATGATGAAACACTTAAATTTTAAGTGTTTAATTTGCTAAATTTTGACATGTGCATACATCTCTGTAATCCAATTGCCTATTAAGCTGGAGAAATTCACTACCATCCCAGAAAATTCTCACTTTACTCAAGTGATCCATTTGTAATTCATAGCAACCAATATATTTCAGATGGGGCAATGACTTCGTATCATCAATGTATACTAATAAGGCAGATTTTGGTTTTTTTTTTTTTAAAGGATTTAAGGTAGGTTATTTATTTATTTATTTATTTATTTATTTATGTTTCAAGTTTTATTTAAATTCCACTTAGTCAACCTATAGTGTAATACTAGATTCAGAAGTAGAATTCAGTAATTCCTTACTTACACATAACACCCAGTGCTCATCACAGGAAATGACCTCCTAATACCTATCACCCATTTAGCACATCCCCAACCTACCTCCCCTGCAGCAGCCTTCAGTTTGTTCTATAGAGTTAGGAGTCTCTTATGGTAGGCTTCCCTCTCTTTTATTTCCTTCCCCTATGTTCATCACTTTTATTTCTTAAATTCCACATAAGTGAAATCATATGATATTTGTCTTTCTCTGACTGACTTACTTCACTTAGCATGAGCATGATACACACTAGCTCCATCCTCGTCATTACAAATGGCAAGATTTCATTCTTTTTGGTGAACAAGTGATATTCTATTGTATATATATGCCACATCTTCTTTACCCATTCATCAGTTGATTGTGATTTGGGCTCTTCTCATAGTTTATTACTGATAATGCTGCTATAAACATCAGGGTACATGCACCCCTTTGAAACAGTATTTTTGTTTTCTTTGGGTAAATACTAAATATCGAGTAGTGCAATTGCTGGGTTGTAAGGTAGTTCTGTTTTTAACTTTTTGAGGCACCTTCATATTGTTTTCCAGAATGGCTGCACCAGTTTGCATTCCCACCAACAGTGTAAAAGTGATCCCCTTTGTCCACATCCTCACCAAAACCAGTTGTTTCTTATGTTGTTAATTTTAGCCATTTTGACAGGTGTGAGGTGATATCTCATCATGGTTTTGATTTGTATTTCCCTGATAGCCAGGTGATGTTGAACATCTTTTCATGCATCTATTAGCCATCTGGATGTCTTCTTTGGAAAAGTGTCTATTCATGTCTTCTGCCCATTTCTTAACTGGATTATTTGGTTTTTGGCTGTTGAATTTAGTAAGTTCTTTATACATTTTGGATACTAACCTTTTATCAGTTATGTCATTGCAAACACCTTGCAACATTCCAAAGGTTGTTTTGTTGATTGTTTCCTTTGCTGTGCAGAAGATTTTTATCCTAATGAAGTACCAGTAGCTCATTTTTGCTTTTGTTTCCCTTATCTCTGGAGACGTCTCTAGTAAGTTGCTATGGCTTACATTAGAGAGGTTTGCTGCCTTTGTTCTCCTCTAGGATTTTAATCTTTTCTGTCTCACACTTAGGTCTTTTATCTATTTTGAGTTTATTTTTGTGTATGGTGTAAGAAAGTGGTCCAGTTTCATTCTTCTGCATGTTGCTGTCCAGTTTTCCCAACCCCATTTATTAAAGAGATTGTCTTTTTTTCCATTGGATATTCTTTCCTGCTTGCTGAAGATAGTTGACCATATAGTAGTGAGTCCATTTCTGGGTTCTCTATTCTGTTCCATTGATGTGTGTCTGCTTTTGTGCCAGTATCATACTGTCTTAATGACTACAGCTTTGTAATACAACTTGAACACCAGAATTTGATGCCTCTTGCTTTGCTTTGCTTTTTTCAAGATTGCTTTGGCTGTTCAGGCTCTTTTGCAGTTCCATACAAATTTTAGGATTGTTTGTTCTAGGTCTGTGAAGAATGCTGGTGGTATTTTGATAGGGATTGCATTAAATGTGTAGATTGTTTGGGTAGTACAGACATTTCAACAATATGTGTTCTTTCAATCCATTAGCATGGAATGTTTTTCCATTTCTTTGTGTCCTCTTCAGTTTCTTTCACAAGTGTTCTCTAGTTTTCAGAGTACAGATCTTTTACCTGTATGTTTAGGTATCTTATTGTTTCTGGTGCAGTTGTAAATGGGATCAATTCCTTGATTTCTCTTTATTCTGCTTCATTATTCATGTATAGAAATGAAACAGATTTCTGTATGTTGGTTTTGTATTGTGAAACTCTACTGCATTCCTGTATCAGTTCTAGCAACTTTTCGTTGGAATCTCTTGGGTTTTCTACATAGAGTATCATGTCATCTGTGAATAGTAAAAGTTTGAATTAATAAGATTGATAAACCACTGGCCAGGCTTATCCAAAAGAAAAGGGAAAGGACCCAAATTAATAAAATCAGTTGTATTAAGGAAGGCACATATTGCATGGAGCACTGGGTGTTACACGCAAACAATGAATCATGGAACACTACATCAAAAGCTAATGATGTACTGTATGGCGACTGACATATCATAATTTTTAAAAATTTTGACTTCTTCCTTGCCAATTTGGATGACTTTTATTTCTTTTATTTCTTCTGATTGCTGAGGCTAGGCCTTCCAGTAGTATGTTAGATAACAGTGGTGAGAGTGGACATCCTTGTCTTGTTCCTGACCACAGAGGAAAAGCTGTCAATTTTTCCCCATTGAGGATGGTATTTGTTGAGAGTCTTTCATATATGGCCTTTATGATGTTGAGGTATGTTCCCTCTATCTCTACTGTGTTTAGGGTTTTTATCAAGAATGGTGCCGTACTTTGTCAAATGCTTTTCCTGCATCTATTGAAAGGATCATATGGTTCTTATCCTTTCTTTTATTAATGTGTAATATCATGTTGATTGATTTGCAAATATTGAACCACCCTCGCAGCCAATACTACTTGATTATGGTAAATGATTCTTTTAATGAACTCTTGGTGATTTGCTAGTATCTTGTTGAGAATTTTTGCATCCATGTTCATCAGAGACATTGGCCTGTAATTCTCCTTTTTAGTGGGGTCTTCGTCTGGTTTTGGAATCAAAGTAATGCTGGTCTCATAAAAAGCGTTTGGAAATTTTCCTTCCATTTCTATTTTTTGGAATAGTTTGAGAAGAATAGCTGTTAACTCTTGTTTAAATGTTTGGTAGAATTTCCTAGGAAGCCATCTGGCCCTGGGCTTTTGTTTGCTGGGAGATTTTTTTTAAAGTTTATTTATAACCCAGTGTGGGCCTTGAACTCACCACCTTGAGAGCAAGAGCTGCATGCTCTACTAACTGAGCCAGCCAGGCTCTCCTGTTGGGAGATTTTTGATTATTGATTCAATTTCTTTGCTAGTTATGGGTCTGTTCAAATTTTCTGTTTCTTCCTATTTCTGTTTTGGTAGTTTATATATTTCTAGGATTGTATTCATTTCCTCCTGGTTGTCCAGTTTGTTGGCATATAATTTTTCATAATATTCTCTTATGATTGTATTTCTGTGCTGTTGCTTGTGATCTCTCCTCTAGCATTCATGATTTTATTCATTTGGGCCCTTTCTCTTCTTTTTGGTAAGTCTGGCAAGGGGTTTATCGATCTTATTAATTCTTTCAGAGAACCAGCTCCTAGTTTCATTGATCTGTTCTACCAGGCTTTTTTGTTTGTTTGTTTGTTTGTTTCTTTTTTTTTTTTTAAGATTTAACTTATTTATTTGATGGCGAGAGAGAGAGAGAGAGAGCAAGCACAAGCAAGGGGAGCAGCAGAGAGGGAGGGAGAAGTACTGAGCAGGAAGCCCGACTTTGGGCTTGTTCCCAGGACCCTGGGATCACGACCCCAACCAAAGGCAGATGCTTAACTGACTGAGCCACCAAGGTGCCCCCCCCCATTTTTTTTGTTTCTGTATCATTTATGTCTGCTCTAATGTTTATTATTTTCCTCTGCTGGTTTAGGCTTTATTTTTCTAGTTCCTTTGCTTGTAAGGTTAGGTTCTGTATTTGAGACTTTTCTTGCTACTTGAGGTAGGCCTATATTGCTATATACTTCCCTCTTAGGACTGCTTTTGCTGCATCCCAAAGGTTTGGAGTGTCATTTTTTGTTTTCATTTGTTTCCATGTATTTTGCTTTTTCTTCTTTAATTTTCTGGTTAACCAATTCATTCTTTAATAGGATGTTCTTTAACCTCCATTTATTTGTGGTCTTTCTAAATTTTTTTCTTGTGGTTGACTTCAGGTTTCATAGTGTTGTGGTCTGAAAATATACATGGTATGATCTCAGTCTTTTTTACCTGTTGAGGGCTTATCTGTGACCCCAGTATGTGATCTGTTCTGGAGAATGCTCCACGCACTTGAAAAGAATGTGTATTCTGCTGCTTTACAATGAAATGTTCTGAATACATCTGTTAAGTCCATCTGGTCTAGTATGTCATTCAAGGCCATTGTTTCCTCATTCATTTTCTTCTTAGGTGATCTGTCCATTGCTGGAAGTGGATGTAAAAGTCCCCTGCCTTTATTATATTATTATCAGTAAGTTTCTTTATGTTTGTTATTAAATGATCTATTTGTGTGCTCGAAAGTTGGGGGCATAAATATTTACAATTGTTAGGTCTTCTTGTTTGACAGACCCCTTTATTATAATATAGTGCCCTTCTTCATCTCTTGTTATGGTCTTTGGTTTAACATCTAGTGTGTCTGATATAAATATACCTACCCCAGCTTTCTTTTAATATTAGCATGATAAATGGTTCTCTATCCCCTCACTTTATTTTTTAAAGATTTTATTTATTTGTTTGAGAGAGAGAGCATGACTTGGGGAGGGCAGAGGGAGAAGAAGAAGCAGGCTCCCAACTGATCAGGGAGCCCAATGTGGGTCTCAGTCCCAGGACCCTGGGATCATGACCCAAGCCAAAGGCATTCACTTAAATGAATGAGCCATCCTGGTGCCCATCTATCTCCTCACATTCAATCTGCATGTGTATTTAGGTCTAAAATGATTCTCTTGTAGCCAGCATATTGGTGAGTCTTGTTATTTTATTCATTCTGATACCCTCTGTCTTTTGATTGGGGCATTTAGTCCATTTACATTCAGTGTAATTATTGATAGATATGAATTTAGTGCCATTGTATTACCTGTGATGTCATTATTTCTGGAGATTTTTCTGTTCCTTTCTAATCTTTGTCACTTTTGGTTTTTCTTTTCCACTCATGAGTCCCCTTTAATATTTGTTGCAGGGCTGGCCTAATGGTCATCTACTCCTTTAGTTATTGTTTGGGAAACTCTTTATCTCTCCTTCTATCCTGAATGACAGCCTTGCTGAATAAAGTATTCTAGGCTCCATATTTTTCCCATTCAGCATGTTGAATATATCATGCTACTTTCTTCTGGCTTGCCAAGTGTCTGTGGACACATCAACTTCTAATTTTGTCTTCCCTTGTAAGTTAAGGATTTCTTTTCCCTTGCTGCTTTTAGGCTTTGTTTATCTCTGTTTTTTTGCAAATTTTACCACAATATGTCTTGGTGTTGTCCTGCTTCTGTTGATTTTGATTGGAGTTCTCTGTGCTTCCTGGATTTGGACATCTGTTTTTTTCCCCAGATTAGGGAAGTTTTCAGCTTTAATGTGCTCAAATAAACCCTCTCCCTTTCTTACCCTCTCCTCCTTCTTCTAGAACTCCTGTGATATTAACGTTATTACACTTTATGGATTTGCTGAATTCCCTAAGTATATATTCGTGATCCAGTATTTTTTCTTTCCCTCTTCTCTTCAGCATCATTATATTCCATAATTTTATCTTCTGTATCACTTATTTATTCCTCAGCTTCTTGCATTCTTGTGGTCATTACATGCAGTTGGTTTGCATCTCAGTTATAACAGTTTTTATTTTGGCCTGACTACTTTTAGGTGTTTTATCTCTGCCATGAGGAACTCCCTGGGTTTTCTATGCTTTTTTTTAAGCCCAGCTAGTATCCTTATGCTTGTTTTTAAATTCTGAATCAGGCATATTACTCATATCTGTTTTGATTATATCTCTGGCTGTAACCTTTTCTTGTTCTTTCTTTTGGGATGAATTCCTCCACCTTGGCATTTTGTCCAGGTCTCTGTCTTCTTCTCTGTGTTAGGAAAGCCTGTTATGTTTTCTGCTTCTGAGAGTAATGGCTCTGAGAAGTCATATATTGTCCAGGGCCTGGTGCTTCAGGAAGTGTTTCTTGTGTACGTTGTGAGCACTCTACTGCTGTGTTTTGGCTGTGTTAACTGTTCATAGCCTGTCATCCTATCCCACTTTATTGTATCAGGAATGCCTGTATAGGGGCGCCTGGGTGGCGCAGTCGTTAAGTGTCTGCCTTTGGCTCAGGGCGTGATCCCGGCATTCTGGGATCGAGCCCCACATCAGGCTCCTCCGCTGGGAGCCTGCTTCTTCCTCTCCCACTCCCCCTGCTGTGTTCCCTCTCTCACTGGCTGTCTCTCTCTGTGTCAAATAAATAAATAAAATCTTTAAAAAAAAAGGAATGCCTGTATAATTTTCTTGAAATGGATGTGTTAGTGACATTGTGTCAGAAAACATTGTTACTGTTCCTCTTTCAGACACCATGAATTAAACTGCAATAACTCTTTTATTGTACATGCTTCGCACAAAACACTAGACAAAATAATGCCAGAAGTTAGATATACAAAGTTAGAGGTATTCCAACCCAATTCCTACCCCATTTTATATTAGTAGCATTAATAATAACACTTTGTTAAAAATGAAAAATCTGGGACACAAATGTTAAATGGGTTAGAAGGCCTAGCAACAAGAGTAAAGGAGGACATTTAATTACTCTAAATGCAATGGACAATCTTGAATACACTTTTCTTTTCCAGAGTGGTTTTTTTTTTTTTTAGTTTTTTAAATCATTATTTATTTTTTTAGAGCATTGTGGGGGAGGGGCAGAGGGAGAAAGAGCATCTCAAGCAAACTACACGCTGGGCGCAGAGCCCCACACAGGGCTCAGTCTTGCAGTCCTGAAATCATGACCTGAGGTGAAATCAAGAGGTGGATGCTTAACTGATAGAGCCACCCAGGTGCCCCTCAGAGTGTACTTTTTAAAGTGGAATTATTTTTTTAAGATTTTATTTATTTTAGAGAGCATGCAGGGGGGAGGGAGAGAGAAACACAAGCCGACTCCCTGCTGAGCAGGGAGCCCAACACAGGGCTTGATCCCATGACTCTGAGATCAGATCTGAGCCAAAACCAAGAGTCCAACACTCAACCAACTGCACACCCAAGTGCCTCTTAAAGTGGAATTATTAAGTGGTGGAATTTAAGGAGTTTTGTAACTGCATTTGGTACGTTATCAACTGTTTCAGCAGAAAACTGGCCCAGTTGCCATCTGTGCATAAATGTTATGCAAATATTTTTAGACTATTACATGTGATTATGTTTTATCTTCCAACAAAATTTTAACTTCTAGAGTGTAGGGGTCCTACATTTTGAATTTTTCATTAAAAAAATCAACCACAGTGTTCATAATGCTGTGCTCAGATCATAATATGGCTCACATATGTTGTCACGTGGCAGACAGCAGTACTAGAATATTAGAACAGTGATTTCTTCAAAGCACTTTATATTACTCAAGTAATTAATAGTATTTTATACTCACTGAAAACTAGAATATATGGGATAAGCAAAAAAAAAAAAGGAAAAATTATTTCTTTCCCCATCACCAAACCGTTTATATTTACCAGACTATTAATTCTATAGAAGACTTGATAACTTTTTTTAGTAATCCTTAAGTAGACTAAAGTTTAGGTGCTAATGGACAGTGTGTTGTCAGGTTCTCTCACAGAAGCTAAGCTTTTGTCATGTCTTCTACTTAATTCTAGGTTTGACTCTTCCTACAAGTGGAAAGGTGTATATTAGTGGATATGATACCTCAAAAGACATGGTTCACATCAGGAATAACTTGGGCTTTTGCCCTCAGGATGACATATTGTTTTCAGAATTGACAGTATCAGAACATCTCTATTTCTACTGTGTGGTGAGTCAGAGAGATGTTCTTTTCTTCTACTCTTCATATGCTTTAGGCAGTATGACCAAGGATCAACATCCTTACCCTAATTTAGTGGAAGGTTTTTTGGCATTGTTCTTTTATTATAAAGGAAGGCAAAAGGAAGAAGAATTGTCTTATATATAGATAACTGTGTAAGAGAAATTCTGGTGTAAGAATTTTTTTAAGTATAAAGTTGGAAGCGCCATGTAAACTCTGGCCCTATCTTTATAGATAAAAGGAATACCTCCAGAGATACGTCCCACAGAAGTTAGTAAAATGCTGACTTCTTTTGGCCTGCTGGAAAAGCATGATGCACTTGCAAAGTCACTGAGTGGAGGAATGAAGCGGAAACTCTCCATCATTATAGCACTTGTAGGAGGCTCCAAGGTAAAGAATGGTTAACATGAGTCCCTGCTCCAGCTGATAAATGAAACTCACCTGACACAAACCTAAGAGCTGATATGAATCTAACTTTATAAAAGGAACTTCTGAAATGATAATCGGAGGGGATTTCCATTATTGACCAGGTGGTGTAATGTGGTTATGGGGTTTGAAATTATGTTAATTTTGCAGAGTTCTTAATATAATGTAGTGTAAACTATGTATCTTAACTTAAATATGCCCCCCCCCCATAAATAGTAAGTTATTGCATAAGGGACACAGCATGGATCATGGAATTGTTTTTCTGATCTTTAGGTGGTGATACTTGATGAGCCAACTTCTGGCATGGACCCAGTCTCAAGGAGATTCACCTGGAATGTCCTTCAGCAGTATAAACATGATCGTACCATCTTACTGACCACCCACCACATGGATGAAGCTGATGTCCTGGGTGATCGTATAGCCATCATGGTCAAGGGATCCCTGAAGTGTTGTGGCTCTTCAGTTTTCCTGAAAAGAATATATGGTCTCTCTCCCTTTGATCATTGTTTGGATGCTAATGGCTTAATAACATTATTCTAACATGATTATTATCATTTTTGTTCCACTACACAGGTCTTCAAAAGCTTCCTGTGTCCTATTATGTTAGATCTAAACTATTTAAATCAACTGTAATTTAGACAGTTCCAATCTAATTAATTACTTCCCATTATTACTTAATAAGTATATTGTAACTTGGAAAATATTCTTTGTTGACCCCAAAAAAGTCATGTTTATTTCTTTCATGTAACTTCTACTCAAGTGTTAATTTGTTGCAGGAGTAAAGTAATGCTTCTGAGGGATTTGGTACATAGATTCATGGCTTGGAGAGGAGAAAAATCAGTGACTAGATATTTCTGACCCTTTTCAATCAAATCAATATCTAACTCCCAGTGTAATGAGTTAAATGCTTTCATATTTATTTTCATGAATATTCCTGAGATGTGGCAGTCGATCAACAAGAATTTATAGAACAGAAAACGACTGAACTGTGGCATAAAACTGTCTTGATTTTGATAAATATATAGTCTGGTTAGTCAGTAAAACTAGTACATTGAAAATGAACAATACAAAAACCTATGTAATTGGTTCTGAAATTACATGGCTCCAGCAGTGAGTGCATCAAAATTGGGAGGAGACAAATTAATGAGAATAGTTAAACATTATATCATTCTATTAATAATGAATTCAGTATTTGAATTCATTCATCCAACTCACATTATAGGTGAATTATTATATTCATATTTACATACATTATCTCATCTAATCTTTATGACATCACCATTTTTATGAAGAAGAATACTGGGGCTCATATTAAGTAATGTATTCAAACCATGTGAGTAAGTGGATGTGGATCCCTCTAACACCAAGGCCCATGCTTTGCACTCATATGCTACCACTTCCCCACCAAAGAGGATGTTGGTTTATACACAAATAATGAATCATGGAACACTATATCAAAAACTAATGAAGTACTGTATGATGACTAACGTATAATTTAAAAAGAGAGAGAGACTTTCATTGTTGAATGCTTTTGTACTTACAGATGAGGATATGGAAATTGACATTTCCATAGTAACCTACTATGTTACTATGACTAAATGTCAATTTCCATGGTAGACACAAAAGTATTACTCAAGTATATTGATTATCCATAGAGTGTGTTCAGTTGCAGACTTCATAAAGGCAATGGAGAAAAGAACATATGTTTAAGGAAATTGGATAAGTAAGTAAAAGCAAGAGGAAAAAAATGGGCCTTTTTAACCCCTAGAACAATGAGGAAGTCAGCCTGGATCAGAAGGTTTTTTGGGAGGATCACTAAGAATTGAAGTTTGATGAGTAGGGGTAGAAAATGGAAAGGCATTGAAAAAAAAAAACGAGTGGTTTTCATTAGATGTGCAAATGTACATCTAAGAAGAAGTTAGAAATAGTGGATTCAAAAGCTCCATTCTAGGATATAACAGTAAGCTACCTTAAAGTGACGAGTGATAAAATAAGAATAAGAGCAACAAGACGAGAAGGATGAGTATGTGTGTAAACCTATACACACGTGTGTGCACAAACATGCACGTGAACATGTGCATGTGTATAAAATCCTGAACAGATCAGGCAGACTTGGTGTTGGAAGTCCACATGGCCTGTTTTCACAGGAAGTGAAGACTTCCTAGTACAGTGAGGTGAAATTTTACAGGTTTCATTCATTAATATAGTGAGGTAAAAGTTTCCACTTTTGACATGTGTGTGAAATGTGGTGAGTAAGCATTAAGTATTTAAAGAATAATGGAAGGAAGAAAATCCAAAAAAGATATAAAACAATGACACTTTACCAAGTTTAAATTCTGGTAAGAGTATGAAACCTATACATCCAAAGGTTAAAGAGTCAGGAACTGACTAAGAGGAATGAAGTGAAGGGAATTTGAAACCCATTTGCTCCTAAGCACAAACATGATTCCTCTTAAAAAATGAAATTTTTAACAGGCAAGAGCCTATTTTGAGGGGGGAGGGGAGTGTTTAATTTGGAAGGTTACATTTAAAAAAAATTTTTAATGGATGTTTTCAGGTGTGGGATACCACATAATTATGGTGAAGGAACGTCATTGTAATGTTGAAGGAATTACTCAAGTGGTTGATCAGCATATACCTGAAGCCAGATTGGAGAGCAATGTTGCAGCTGAATTATCATTTATCCTACCCAAAGAGTACACACACAGGTATGGATCCAGAGACTGTTTAGTTAAATGGTATTAGGTTACCAGAAATAACTATTACTTTTCCACGTTTCCTTGGGCTTGGCAAGTAGATTCTTTCAGGTTGCCACTTGACAAGTAATAGTCAAAACTTTACTTTCCAAGGCAGCCAGTGAGAGAGCCTGTTACTAGTCTGAGGCTCCATTGTGTTTTAGGCCTTGAAGCCCTGGAGGTTTCAGCACAGTGAGCTCAGTCGGGGCAGGGTATGACCTGTCAGCCTCCTCATTCTGTCCTGATGGAAGAGTTTTTCAAGTTGTATATGCTATGCAGGCTGTGGAAAATAGTAGTACAGCTATTGGAATCAGATATAAAGATGGCATTGTCTTTGGGGTAGAAAATCTAGTCCTTTCTAAACTTTACAAAGAAGGTTCCAACAAGTGACTTTTTAATGTTGATCGGTTTTTGGAATGGCACTAGCAGGTTTGTTGGCAGATGCTCATTCTGTTTTTTTTTTTAAATGATTTTTTATTATATTATGTTAGTCACCATACAGTACATCCCTGGTTTCCAATGTAAAGTTCGATGATTCATTAGTTGCGTATAACACCCAGTGCACCATGCAATACGTGCCCTCCTTACTACCCATCACCGGTCTATCCCATTCCCCCACTCCCCTCCCCTCTGAAGCCCTCAGTTTGTTTCTCAGAGTCCATAGTCTCTCATGTTTCATTCCCCCTTCTGATTACCCCCCCTTTCTTTATCCCTTTCTTCCCCTACCAATCTTCCTAGTTCTTATGTTCCATAGATGAGAGAAATCATATGATAATTGTCTTTCTCTGCTTGACTTATTTCACTTAGCATTATCTCCTCCAGTGCCGTCCATGTTGCAGCAAATGTTGAGAACTCGTTCTTTCTGATAGCTGAGTAATATTCCATTGTATATATGGACCACAACTTCTTAATCCAGTCATCTGTTGAAGGGCATCTCGGCTCCTTCCACAATTTAGCTATTGTGGACAATGCTGCTATGAACATTGGGGTGCATATGGCCCTTCTCTTCACTACGTCTGTATCTTTGGGGTAAACACCCAGATGCTCATTCTTTAGCAGACATTGCAAGATAAAAAGCTTCCAACTTTAGATCTAATTTTGGCTATAATCTTCCATTAAAACATCTTGCAGAGAGTGGCCATGTATATACATGCATATACACTGTACAGTGCTGTTAGACCTTTTGGCTCTGGCTTCATGTTAGGGTCTTACAGTGTGAATGATCATGCACAGCTCTACATCAGGAGTTTCATATGGCAATTGGGGCTATGTCATTGGCAAAGCCAGGCAAACTGCAAAAGACAGAAACTAAAGGTAAGAGGAAACTTATAAACTTCCAGGGACTGTGCCAACTTCATCTTCTTGCAAGATGTAATTACTAGCTTCACATTCCCTTAAGCAAACTTGTTGGCATTCTCAAAAGAAGATAAATAGAGGGGAACTTCTTCAACTGGTTAAAAATTATCTACAAAAAGCCTATAGCTAACATCATACTCAGTGGTGAGAAACTCAAAGCTTCCCATTACTATTGGGAACAAAGCAAGGAAGTCCTCTCTCACCACAGCTTTCCGACATTATGCTGAAAGTCCTAGCCAATGTAATAAGAAAAGACAAGGAAGTGTATTTAGATTAGGAAGGAAGAAATAAAACTGCCTTTGTTTACAGATGACATGATCATCTTATACAAAATGTCTGAAAGAATTGACAAAAACAAAAACAAAAAACCTCCTGGAATTAATAAGTGATTATAGCAAAGACGCAGTATACAAAGTTAATATAACATGCAAAAGTAAATGACTTTCCTATATATTGGCAATGAGTAAATGTAATTTGAAATTATAAACACACTTGTAAAATTTAGCACCTCCAAAAATGAAATGCTTAGGTATAAGTCTACCAAATATATACAAGTTCCATATGAGGAAAACTACCAAACTCGGATGAATGAAATAAAAAAAAACTAAAAAACAAGATATTTTATGTTTATGTATAGGAAGATTCAATATCATCAGATGTCAGTTTTTCCCAACTTGCTCTATAATTCAATGCAATCCTTTTTTTTTTTTTTAAAGTATGTTCCATGCCCAGCATGGGGCTTAAACTCACAACCCTTAGATCAAATCCTGAGGTGAGATCAGGAGTCAGACCCTCAACCGACTGAACTACCCAGGCACTCCTTGATTCAGTGCAATCCTAATGAAAATCCCAATAAGTTATTTGATGGATATCGACAAATTGATTCTAGAGTTTATACAGAAAGGCACAAGACCCAAAATAGGCAACACAGTATTGAAGGAGAACAAAGTTGGAGGACTGACACTGAGCATTTTCAAGACTTGCTATAAATCTGCCATAATCATGTCAGTGTGATATTAGCGAAAGAATAGAAAAATAGATCAATGTATGGTCACTAACATGTCATAATAAATTTTTAAAAAAGAAAAATAGATCAATGGAACAGAACAGCATGTCCAGAAATAGACCAACATAAATATAGTCAATTGATCTTTGTCAAAGGAACAAAGGCAATACAATGGAGAAAAGATAGTCTCCAACAGATGATGCTAGAACCACTGGACATCCATATGCAAAAAAAATTAATCTAGACACGTATCTTATACCCCTCACAAAAATTAACTCAAAATGGATTGTAGGCCTAAATGTAAAATGAGAAACTATAAAACTGCTAGAAGATAATCTAGGAGAGGGGCGCCTGGGTGGCTCAGTCGTTAAGCATCTGCCTTCAGCTCAGGGCGTGATCCCAGGGTCCTGGGATCGAGCTTCGCATCAGGCTCCCTGCTCAGCGGGAAGCTTCCTTCTTCCTCTCCCACTCCCCCTGCTTGTGTTCCCTCTCTCGCTGGCTGTCTCTCTCTCTCTGTCAAATAAATAAATAAAACCTTAAAAAAAAAAAAAAAAAGGAACCACTTTCTTAAAAAAAAAAAAAAAGATAATCTAGGAGAAAACCTATATGGCAGTGAGTTTTTAGATACAGCACCAATGGCAGGATCTCTGAAAGAAATCATTGAACACTGGGTGTTATTCGAAAGTAATGAATCCTGGAACTTTACATCAAAAACTAGGGATGTACTGTATGGTGACTAACATAATATAATAAAAAAATGTTATTATTAAAAAAAAAAGCTGGGCTTTATTAAAATGAAAACTCTGCTCTATAATGGGCAATATCCAGAGAATTAGAAGACAAGTCACAGATTGGGAACAATATTTGCCGAAGACACCTCTGATAAAGGACCGTTATCCAAAATATTCAAAGAACTCTTAGAACACAACAATAAGAAAACATAGAACCCAATTTTAAAATTGGCCAAAAGGAGAAAGGCAGGAGAGGAGAGAAAACGTTAATGATTTCAGGAAAATAAAAGAAAAATGTTTAAATAAAAAAATTGGCCAAAGACTTTTTTAAAAAGATTTATTTATTTATTTTAGAGAGAGAGAGAAAGAGAGAGAAAGCATGTAGGGAGGGGCAGAGAGAGAGGTAGACAAAGAATCCCAAGCAGACTATGTATTGAGGAGTCCAACATGGGGCTCTATCTCATGACCCATGAGATCATAACCTCAGCCAAAACCAAGAGTCTGATGCTTAACTGACTGTGCCACTCAGACACACCTAAAAATGGGCCAAAGACTTTAACAGACAACTCACCAAAGACATATGTGTGGCAAATAAACATATGAGAAGATGCTCACCTCACATCAGGTCAATGCAAATTAAAACAATAATTAGATACCACTACACATTGATTTGAATGGCCACAATCTGTCATCCTATATTTGTACATTTTTATCTATAGTTTCTAAATGTTTTATAGGTAAACATTACTTTTGTATCAAGAAAATTAGTATTTAAGTGAGAAAGCATTTTCATTAAGAATATGGAAATTTCCTATCTATATAGAAAATTCTTCTAAATCACTAATAATAAGAGCAGATTTAAGCTAGATTTTATTAGAATTTTTTTGCTTTTAGAGGAAGAAAAACTTTTTTCTTAAAAATTTTTTTTATTTATTTGAGAGTGAGTGAGCAAGAGAGAGAGAAGGAGCAGGGAGAGGGGTAGAGGGAGAAGGAGAAGTAGACTTCCCACTGAGCAGGGAGCCCGACATGGGGCTCGATCCCTGGAACTCCGGGATCATGACCTGACCACTTAACCGACTGAGCCATCCAGGTGCCCCAAGGAAGAAAAAATTTAAAATGGTAATAGTAAGCACTGATAATGATTTTGTGAAATTTCCTCTTTATATACTAGTAGTAGGCAACTCTTAAAAATATTCACAAAGTTTGACTCAACAATTCTAGGAAATAATTGTTTTCTAAGGAAACATCTAGAAACATCTAAATTCCCAACAATAAAGTAAACTTAATTCAATTATAGAACATTCATACAATGGAATAGGAATCAATCTTTGAAATTTATATTTTCATAGAAAAACACTCATAACAATAAATTTAAAAGCTGGGTATAGAATCCTATAATGTAGGATAACAACATGCAATATATGGAAATGAAAGTTAAAAAACAGAATCAAACCAGGGATGTACTGTATGGTGACTAACATAATATAATAAAAAAAATTAAAAAATATATCCAAGTAGCATATCACATATTTAACAGTCGTGTTTTTTCTGGGTAGTAAAACTATTTTTATTTTCTTTTTTAAACATTTGTATTATCCACATTTTCTGTATTTACTACTTTTTTAATCAGAAAAAAAGGATAATAATGCTAATAATAATGCTTGATGATTCATTGAAAATTTTTGTTTTAAATTTTCTGATTTCACCGGCCCTAAAGAGGCCGGAATCTGCTGTTTAACCAACATATGTACACAGAAACACAATTACTACTGAAGTTTCTCATTACAGCATTGAATGAATTAAAAAGTCAAAGGATCCCATAATCCTTCTCCTCAGAAATAGTTACTCTTATGATTTGAGTTTGTTGTGTATTGCTTAAGACTTTTTTATGCATTAAATAGTATGGATATTTAAATATATAAACCTGCGGCTTTATCACCCTTTTGAATTAGTTCCGTGTATAGATAATTAAATTCTTCATATAAAAGTTAAAAAAAAAAGTATGGAGATTACTCAAAACTAAAAATAGAGCTACCATATGATTCAGCAATCCCACTTCTGGGTATTTATCAAAAGGAATTGAAATCAGGATCTCAAAGAGACACACTTGCTGTCTCATGTTTATTGCAGCATTATTCACAATAACCAAAGTATGGAAACAACCTAAATGTCCATCTGTGGATGAATAGATAAAGAATATTGGTATATACATACCATGAAATATTATTCAGCCTCAAAGAAGAAGGAAATCCTGCCATTTGTGACAATATGGATGGATGGATCTAGAAGACATTATGCTAAGTAGTATAAACCAGACACAAAGACAAATACTGCATAATTTCCCTTATATGTGGAATCAAAAATAGTCAAACTCATAGAAGTATGGAGTAGAATCATGGTTTCCCGGAGCTATGGGGAGAGGAAAATGGGGAGGTGATTGTCAGGGATCCAAAGTTTCAGTTTTTGTAAGAACTGTAAGTTCTGGAGATCCACTAAACAGCATAGTGCCTGTAGCTAACAATGCTGTATTGTGTACTTAAAATTTTCCACAAGGAAAGATCTTATATTGTGTTCTTACTACAAAAATGAATGGATGAATGAATGAATGAATGAATGAGATAGGAAATTTTGGGAGTTGATGAATCTGTCTATGTCCTTGATGGTGTATATTGAATATGTTCAGCTTGTATGTATGTATGCATGTCAATCATGCCTCAATAAAGTGGTTCAGAATTTTAAAAAAATTTTAGAAGATTTTGCCGTGCATATACTGATATACATGTGTGCATATTATATGCATATTTATTATTATATTGATAAACATGTCAGAGTAATGTTCTGAAACTTACTTCTCCCACTAATTATGAGATAGAGTGAGGTGAATCTAATTTTGGCTCAAAAAATAGAGAAAATTTTGATAGAATTTTCCAAAATGGAGAATTTTCAGTCTCCTTTTTGTGGTCACGTTCACTCCTTAGAGAGAACATAGTAGAGATAGGTTCAACAACCGATTAGGTTTCTGGAGTAGATGATCTTCTAAAGTAGAGAAACATAAATCTCAGAAAAAACTATTCTTCAGAAACCTCGATGGCACTCCATCACATCTTCCTGAAATGGCACAAAACTTACTTGATTATGTGAGGAAACGATTCTCTTCCAGGCCTTGCTTTCTATTATTTTTACTTCATTTTCTGTGTTAAGTTTCTTCTGTTCCTTAATAATTTGAAAACATTTTTCCTTTTTGATTTAGTATTTTATAGGAACTGTAGCATGTATTAAGTAAATTAAATCTTAATTAGAGATGAATGTTGATATATAGAGAAAGTCAGTTGATAATTTTATCAGAAAACCAGGAAGCAGTTTATGATAGCAGTTTGGTAGTTTTTTCCCCTTATATTTTCTACATTTCTGATTCATTGGAGCTATGGGAACTGTAACAAGCATTGCAGTGAAGGATGAGCTACATTTTTCCCACTGCTGAAGGAAGTTAATTGGGAGCAAGAAATATTAATATGAAAGTAATCTGTTTAGTTGGTAGCTTTCTCCCTTCTCCTTCTTCTAGGTTTAAAGACCTTCTTACTGATCTGGAAAACAGGCAGACAGAGCTGGGCATTGGTAGCTTTGGTGTCTCGATCACTACCATGGAAGAAGTTTTCCTCAGGTGAGTAATGATGCTTGGGGGGCCAGGAGAGAGGAAAAATCTCTTCCTCTATAATCAGATTTCATTTTGAAATCAAACGCCATCCTGTATGGGGCTGGAGTAATCGAAGACATAGTATTAGATTGTTAGGTATGGTAATCTTCTATGAATGCCAACAGACCAGTGTATGCCCCTTGCTCCTCTGCTGGACTGAGGTTGCTATGAATTGTGGGACTAGGATGAGAACAGCAGTCCAGTGAGCTGGGGAGACAGGATCTTCCCTGCAAATCGTGAGGCTATGGAACTGCAGAAAACAACTAACTAAACCCAGCTACTAAATACCCAGGGTAGAGGAGTATTGGGTGGGAAAGTTATGAAACTTTTGGGTTTGTGTTTCGGTGCCTATGCCTTTTGGGAGTAGGGGCTTAGGATTGGCCTAGAGCAAAGAGAATTTATGCGTCACAGCAAAAGTCCGGTATCTAAATTGGAGGTCTTACTGAGGATGACTTTAAAATCTTGCATCTAATCACGTCTCTGTAACCTACTTAAATTGTCCGTGGTTTGTGTTCTGAGATTACCTTGCACTGCTTGAAAGCTCAAAGAGAAGGTGCCCAGAGATTTCAGGATACTGCTAAGGGAAGGCCAACTGGTTAGCAGTCAAAGACCTCACAAAAAGTCTCTTCTGGACTTTTCCAAACGTCATTCTCTTAGGCTTAGAAACAATCTTGTAAGTCTCACTGCTTCATGGAGTAATGGCTAAGGGAAGTATTTTGCAATACAGGCCTACCTCAAGGTGTAAGAAAAGTCTCAATTACACAACCTAACTTACACCTAAAAGAGCTAGGAAAGGAATAGCAAATAAAGCCTAAAGCCAGCAGAAAAAGGAAAATAATAAAGAATAGAGGAGAAATAAGTGGTATAGAAGCAACAACAACAAAAAAAAAAACCAGTAGAACAGATCAGTAAAACTAAGAGCTGGTTCTTTGAAAGAATTAATAAAATTGATAACCCCCTCGCCAGATTTATCAAAAAGAAAAGAGAAAGAACCCAAATAAATAAAAACATGAATGAAGGAGGAGAGGTTTTAAGAGAATATTATGAAAAATTATATGTCAACACACTGGGCAATCTGGAAGAAATGGATAAATTCCTAGAAACTTACAAACTACCAAAACTGAAACAGGAAGAAATAGAAAATTTGAACAGACCTATAAACAGAAAAGAGATTGAATCCGTAATCAAAACTCTCCTAACAAACCAAAGTTCAGGGCCAGATTGTTTCCCAGGGGAATTCTACCAGACATTTAAAGAAGAGCTAATACCTATTCTTCTCAAACTTCAAAAAAAAAAAAAAAAAAAAAAGAAAGAAAGAAAGAAAGAAAGAAAGAAAGAAAGAAAGAAATGGAAGGAAAACTTCCAAACTCATTCTATGAGGCCAGCATTACTTTGATTCCAAAACCAGACAAAGACCCCACTAAAAAGGAGAATTATAGGCCAATGTCCCTGATAAACATGGATGCAAAAATTATCAACAAGATACTAGCAAATCAAATTTAACAGTACATTAAAAGAATTATTCACCTTAATCAGGTGGGATTTATTCCTGGGCTGCAGGGGTGGTTCAATATTCACAAATAAATCAACGTGATACACCACATTAATAAAAGAAAGAATAAGAAACATATGATCCTGTCAATAGATGCAGAAAAAGCATTTGACAAAGTACAGCATTCATTCTTGATAAAAACCCTCAACAAAGTAGGGATAGCTGGAACATACCTCAACATCATAAAGGCCATATATGAAAGGCCCACAGCTGATATCATCCTCAATGGGGAAAAGCTGAGGATGGTCAGGAACAAGACCGGGATGTCCACTCTTACCATTACTGTTTAACTTAATACTAGAAGTCATACCCTCAACAGTCAGACAAAAAAGAAAAAAAGAAAAGAAAAAGCATCCATATCAGCAAGGAAGAAGTCAAACTTTAATTATTCACTGATGACATGATACTCTATGTAGAAAACCTGAAAGACTCCACCAAAAAGACTCCACTGATAAACAAATTCAGCAAAGTCGCAGGATACAAAATCAACGTACAGAAATCTGTTGCATTCCTATACCAATAATGAAGCAGCAGAAAGAGAAATCAAGGAGTCAATCCTGTTTACAGTTGTACCAAAAACCAGGGTGCCTGGCTGGCTTGTCAGTGGAGCATGTGACTCTTGATCTCAGGATTTCGAGTTTGAGCCCCTTGTTGGGTATAGAAATTACTTAAAAACAAAATCTTAAAAAACAAAAGCGAACAAAAAACAATGGTACCAAAAACCATAAAATACATAGTGATAAACCTAACCAAAGAGGCAAAAGATCTGTACTCTGAAAACTATAGAACATGTATGAAAGAAATTGAAGAGGACACAAAGAAATGGAAAAACATTTCATGCTCATGGATTGGCATAACAAATATTGTTAAAATGTCTATACTACCCAAAGCAATATGCACATTTAATGTAATTCCTATCAAAATAACAATAGCATTTTTCACAGAGCTTGAACAATTAATCCTAATGCTTCAGTAGCTCAGTTGACTAAACATCCAGCTCTTGATTTCTGCTCAGGTCATGATGTCAGGGTCCTGGGATTGAGCCCCATGTCAGGCTCCCTGCTCAGCAAAGCAGCGAGTCTACTTGAGGATTCTCTCTCTTCCTCTTCCCCTCCACCAACTTGCACATTCTCTCTCTCTCTCTCTCAAATAAATAAAAAATCTTCAACAATCCTAAAATTTTTATGGAACCACAAAAGACCCTGAATAACCAAAGCAATCTTGAAAAAGAAAAGCAAAGCTGGAGGTACCACAATTCCAAATTTCAAGCTATATTACAAAGCTGTAGTCGTCAGAACAGTATGATACTGGCACGAAAACAGACACATAGATCAATGGAACAGAATAGAAAACCCACAAATGGGCCTATGACTATATGGTCCACTAATCTTTGACAAAGCAGGAAAGAATATCCAATGGAAAAATGACAGTCTTTTCAACAAATTGGGTTGGGAAAACTGGAAAGCAATGTAGAAGAATGAAACTGGACCACTTTCTTCCACCATACACAAAAATAAATTCAAAATAGATAAGAGATCTCAATGTGAGACAGGGAACCATCAAAAGGAGAAGAGGTAGCAATCCCTTTGACCTCGGCTGCAGCAACTTCTTACTAAACACATCGCTGGGGGCAAGGGAAACAAAGGCAAAAATGAACTTTAGGGACTTCGTCAAGATAAAAAGCTTCTGTCCAGCAAAGGAAACAATCAACAAAACTAAAAGTCAAGCGATATAATGGGAGAAGATATTTGCAAATGACATATCTGATAAAGGGTTTGTATCAAAAATCTATAAAGAACTTATCAAACTCAACACCCAAAAAACAAATAATCCAGTTAAGAAATGGGCAGAAGACATTGTTACAGGATTGCAGGGTTCTTGTCTCACGAAGTCGAAGAATGAATCAGGTGGACACAAAAAGGTGAAGTGAGGTATAAGTTTATTAAGTGAAGGTAAGAGTAGAAACGAAAGAAAAAGCTGTCTAGAGTGAGAGGAGACCCGAATGGGTTGCCACTGAGGGTTTTTAGGACCGGTCTTTTATTGAAAACTTGGCCAGAGACCTTGCAGCCTTGAGATTCTTGTGCCATCTTGGTTTGAGCAAGGACTATTGATAACATCCTTAATGACTTACTTCTTTGAGGTCTGGTCATTTTGTGATTACAATGTAGCTGCCAAAGAAAAATACACCCTAATATCCAGGACCAGGTGGTGAGGTTTATTCCCTTATATCTTGTTCACTCTGTCTTAGCGCTTCTGCCTGCCAGGAAGTTTCAGAGCCTAGTTAAGGGCCCCCTATTTCTCCCTGCCTATACCTTAACCCTTTCTTTACTTAACTTGAATAGACAGTTTTCTAAAGAAGACATCAAGATGGCTAACAGACACATGAAAAGGTGCTCAACATCACTTATTGTCAGGGAAATACAAATGAAAACCCACTATAAGATACCATCTTATAAAGGATGGTAAGATGAACAACACAGGAAAAAACACATGTTGGTGGGGATGTGGAGAAGGGGAAACCTGTTCCACTGTTGGTGGGAATGCAAACTGGTGCAGCCACTCTGGAAAACAGTATGGAGGTTTCTCAAAATGTTAAAAATAGAATTACCCTACAAGCTAGCAATTGCACTACTAGGTATTTATCCAAAGGATACAAAAATACAGCTACAAAGGGGTACATGTACCCTGATGTTTATAGCAGCATTATTAACAATAGCCAAACTATGGAAAGACCCTAGATGTCCATCGACAGATGAATGGATAAAGAAGATGTGGTGTATATATACAATGGAATATTAGCCATCAAAAAGAATGAAATCTTGCCATTTGCAACAATGTGGATGGAACTAGAGGGTATCATGCTAAGCAAAATAAGTCAGTGAGAGAAAGACAAATACCATATGATTTCACTTATATGTGGAATTTAAGAAACAAAACATATGAACTTAGAGGAAGGGGGGAAAAGAGAGGGAAGTAAACCATAAGACTCTTTAGTATAGAGTACAAACTGAGGGTTGATGGAGGGAGGTGGGTGGGCGGTGGTCTAAATGGATGATGGGTATTAAGGAGAACACTTAAAAAGGACTTAGAAGGGGCAAAATAACTTTGGCAATGCATATCCAGGATTGTGCTGATGAAAAGGAAAGAAGAACTCTCAAATCCTGCCAATTATATAGTAAGCTGGTTCTACCGCATTGGTGAATATGTGGCAACATCCAGTGAGTTGAAAATACCCACCTTCCACAATCTAGAAATTCCACTGTTAGATACACACTCTAGAGAAATCTCACATATTTTCCCAGAAGACAGATACAGAGATATTCATTGAAGTATGTAATAGCAAAATACTGGAATAAATAATACAATGTAACAATAAAATATGATACCTATGTAATGAAATATGATATATATCAATTGGAAGAAATGAACTAAATTTCTCTTTATACACATGTCAATGTGGAGAGATAAAATGTCTAATCTTTTAGAGGAAAAAAAGCATTTTGCAGAACTGCTAAATATACTGTTTATATAAAACATTAAGCTCCTAACACAAACTATACATGTTTATGGATGTGTAAACATATATACAATAATATTAAAATATACATGATTTCTCCACTGTAAAATTACCTCTTCTCCCTATTTTGTTCTCCGTTCTTTAGAAGCATGTCATTTGACACAGATCATACTCAAGGGGAGGAGGGATTGAATACATACACCTCCTGGAGGAAATAGTACCTATAACATTATCTGGAGTTCTACAAGGTAGATTTGTCTCTCTTCTCCATTTATTCGTTCAGTCCACTATTCATATCAGTATGGACTCATGTAATACTACCTTGGCCAGGTAATCAAAGTAATAGTTCCATCACAGTGATATGTCATGTTAATATCATGTATCCCCCCCCGATATAAAAGAGGGCACTTCATCTCTGCGATATTCTTCCCAAAAAGCCATAACCCCATTCTAACCATGAGAAAAACATAAGACAAACCCAAATTGAGGAACATTATACAAAACACCTGATCAGAATGTCCAAGGTTATGAAAAACAAGGAAAGTGTAAGAAATTCTCACAAACCAGAGGAGACTAAAGAGACATAATGACTAAATATAACATATGCTGGATGGGATCCTGGAACAGAAAATGGACTTTAGGGGAAAAACTAGTGAAATGTGAATAAAATGTGGAGTTTAATTAATAGCAATTTGCCAGCGTTGGTTTCTTAGTCGTGACAAATGTGCCACAGTAATGAAGGATGTTAACAATAGGGAAACTGCGTGAAGGGTGTACAGAATTTCTGTATTATGTTTGATACTTTTCTGTAAATCTAAACCTATGCTATCATTAAAAGTTTATTTAAAAAGTACATACAAGATTACATACAAAACATCATAGTTGACTTGGTGGAAGAGGTGGAAGGAAATGGGATTGACAATCTTGTTCAAAGGTGATTTAAATTTATTTGTAATATAAGATTGGCTCAAACTGACAAAATGTTAAAATTTCCTGAGTTTGGGAAGTGGGTGTTTTCTTACATTTACTCTTTTTCTGTACAGAAACTTTAAAGGAAAATGTTTGGCTAAACAAAATCTAAACATCTCATGTATCAAAGTTAAAAGCCAAATCACAAAGATTAATTCTAATACATAATCCTAATACATAGGAATATCTTCTAAATCCAAAAGGAAAATATGAAAACACAATATGAAATTAGACAAGTGATAAAAAATAATTCACACAAGAATAACTGTAAATGGTCAAATTAATTCAAAGGAATTAAAAATAAAACAGCCAATTATAAAAAAATACTATTCTGGTAAATACGTGGAGAAGTAGGAAGGTCTTATAAACGGACATGGATATGTTAGTACACTCCTTCTGAAGCAATTTGACAAGATAAGTTTTCTTGAATATTCTGCATCTGCGATTTTATTCTTTGTGGATAGTGATATGTGTGGAATCATGTTTATCACAGCATTGTTTGTAATAATAAAAAGTTAAAGCAATCTTTTTTTTATTATGTTCAGTTAGCCACTGTATAGTACATCATTAGTTTTTGATGTAGTGTTCAATGATTCATTAGTTACGTATAATACCCAGTACATCGACATGGATGGAACTGGAGGGGAGTATGCTAAGTGAAGTAAGTCAAGCAGAGAAAGACAATTATCATATGGTTTCACTCATATGTGGAACAAAGCAAAAGTTAAAGCAATCTAAACAATTGGCCAATAAATTGGCACACCTGTACCGTAAAATGAAATTTAGTAGTCATTAGAAATGATGCTATAAGTATGTAGATACTAAAATGAATGTAAATAATCGTATTTATTTAAAAAATGTTTAATTTAAATTCAATTTAGTTAACATATACTGTATTATTACTTTCTGTGGTAGAATTTAGTAATTCACCAGTTGCATATAATACTCAGTGCTCATTACATCAAGTGCCCTCCTTAATGCCCATCACCCAATTACCCTATCCCTCCCACTGACCTCCCCTCCCGCAACCCTCAGTTTGTTTCCTAGAGTTAAGAGTCTCTTGTGGTTTGCCTCCCTCTCTGTTTTCATCTTATTTTATTTCTCATTCCCTTCCCCTATGTTCATCTGTTTTATTTCTTAAATTATGGAATTTGTCTTTCTCTGGCTGACTTATTTCACTTAGCATAATATGCTCTAGTTCCATCCACATTGTTCCAATGGCAAGAGTTCATTCATTCATTCCAATGGCTGACTAATATTCCATTGTATATATACACCACATCATCTTTATCCATTCATCTGTCAATAGACATCTGGGTTCTTTCCATATCTTGGCTATTGTGGACATTGCTGCTGTAAATATTGGGGTGTATGTGCCCCTTCAGATCACTATATTTGTATCTTTTGGATAAATACCTAGTAGTGCAGTTGCTGGGTTGTAGGGTAGTTCTATTTTTAACTTTTTGAGGAACCTCCATACTGTTTTCCAGGGTGGCTGCATCAGTTTACATTCCCACCAACAGTGTAAGAGGGTTCCTCTTTCTCTGCATCCCCATCAACATCTGTTTTTTCCTGTGTTGTTCATTTTAGCCAAATTTCTGACTGGTGTGAGGTAGTTTCTTACAGTGGTTTTGATTTGTATTTCCCTGACACTGAGTGATATTGAGCATTTTTTCATGGGTCTGTTGGCTATTTGTATGTCTTCTTTGCAGAAATGGCTTTTCATGTCTTCTAAGCCATTTCTTAACTGAATTTTTTTCGGGGAGGGTTGAATTTGATAATTTCTTTATTGGTTTTGGATACTAGCCCTTTATCTGATAAGTCATTTGAAAATATCTTCTCCAATTCCATAGCTTGCCTTTTAGTTTTGTTGACTGTTTCCTTACCTGTGCAAAAGCTTTTTATCCTGATGAAGTTCCAGTAGTTCATTTTTGCTTTTGTTTCCCTTGTCTTTGGAGACATGTCTAGCAAGAAGTTGCTGTAGCTGAGGTCAGAGAGGTTGCTGCCTGTGTTCTCCTCCAGGATTTTGATGGATTCCTGTCTCACATTTAGGTCTTTCATCCATTTGGAGTTTATTTTTGTGTATGGTGTAAGAAAGTGGTCCAGTTTCATTCTTCTGCATGTGGCTAATTTTTCCAGCACCTAAAATGAATGTAAATAATTTTAAAATCATGTTGCATAACAATGTAATATTATAGCATAATCCGATTTTTGCTTTTTATGTATGTGTATACATACATTCATGCCTGTGCATATGTAGATATAGATAAATATCGTTTACATCTGTCTGAGTCATAAGATCTTGAGAATTCATTTCCTTTGGTTTATTGTAACTTTAAAAACTTTTCCCATTGAATATGTCTTATAAGTATATAAAAATTAATAAAAACCTAATAAAGGAGTTAGAGAAAAAAGTCAAGGTAAAAACCGTACTTGTCGTCACTGGTATCTATTACTGTAGTATCACAGTGACCAGACACAGCACTAAATACTGCCTTGAATTTAAAACACTGGGTGTTATATGCAAATAATGAATCATGGAACATTGCATCAAAAGCTGGGGATGTACTACAGTATGGTGACATATATAACAAAATAAAACTTATTTAAATAAATAAATTAAAAAAAAAAAACATTGCTGTCAGACCAAATCAGTACTTGATGCTTTTCTGTGTGTGTGGTCTGGTAAAAGAAAGGTATTAAAAGGTCTTGCTGGCTCATTGGTTTAGAATGAAAAATTTATCTCCTCAAATTATGAGATTTCATCAGTTTCAAAATGCTCACAGGTGGATCTCAGATCTCCCATTATAGTATGATTTTTATGATTCTGTTTATCATTTTCTCCCATAGATTAAAATTAAATAGAAAAGTTTGTTTTCCCACAGTCGTGAACTCTTGGAGGATAACTGAACTATGTGCTCATATGCTCTGTAAACCATTACAGGTGTTTAGATTGCCTGGAGCAACATTGAGAAAACAAATCTGTTAGACTGGCACACACTTAGAAACATTATAAAAATAAAACCCTGCTAGAATTAGTATCATTCCTTAAAATAAAAGAAATTTAATAACTCTCTCTTCTAAAAAAAGGTACTGCCGTGGGGCACCTGGGTGGCTCCATCGTTAAGTGTCTGCCTTCGGCTCAGGGCATGATCCCAGTGTTCTGGGATCGAGCCCCACATCAGGCTCCTCTGCTATGAGCCTGCTTCTTCCTCTCCCACTCCCCCTGCTTGTGTTCCCTCTCTCACTGCCTGTCTCTCTCTCTCTGTCAAATAAATAAATAAAATCTTTTAAAAAAATAAAAAAGATACTCCCTTACACCTTTAAGTTGATTAAGTTCAGTTTATTTTATCCAATATTAATGTTAACATTATACAACTGTTTGTTTTTAAAAATTTTTGCCACCAACTGTGAAAATCTTGCAATGAAACTACTGTTCTGGTTAAAATGAATGTTTTCTTCTGTGTAGGGTCAGTAGAGAGGATGAAGATCTCCAGACCCCATCCCTAAAGGACAAAAACAGAAGAGAAAACATGAACCAGAATATGAATGCGCCCAGAAATTTTGAGAGAGCATACTCTCCCACCACAAGTGAACCCTCTAATATTAGGTTTAATACTGGGGTGAGCATCTTCACTAAGAATGTAATGTTAGTGGTATATGTTTGGATGGGATAAAAAGATAAATTTTATTTTAATGTTTGAATTCAAAGGAGGCTTTGGCGTTCTTAGCCAGGGAAGGCCAAGTAAGGAAGAGCCTGTAAAACAATACAATTAATTTTCTAATTCAAAAGTTAAAATATGATATTAATCATGGGCCGCCTGGGTGGCTTGGTCATTAAGCATCTACCTTCAGCTCAGGGCGTGATCCCAGGGTCCTGGGATCGAGCCCCACATCGGGCTTCTCCTCTGGGAGCCTGCTTCTTTCTCTCCCGCTCCCCCTGCCTGTGTTCCCTCTTTCGCTGTCTGTCTCTTTCTCTGTCAAATAAATAAAATCTTTTAAAAAATGATAGTTAATCAGGGGCGCCTGGGTGGCACAGTGGTTAAAGCGTCTGCCTTCGGCTCAGGGCGTGATCCCGGCGTTCTGGGATCGAGCCCCACATCAGGCTCCTCCGCTATGAGCCTGCTTCTTCCTCTCCCACTCCCCCTGCTTGTGTTCCCTCTCTCGCTGGCTGTCTCTATCTCTGTCAAATAAATAAATAAAAAAAAAATGATAGTTAATCAGATTTTACTCTCAGCATTGTTATTTCTGTGTCACTTATCTCAGTTTTTTTAAATTGTTAGTTCATTCAGAGTTGGAGAAAGGCCCTTACAAAAGTTATCACTATTTACACATATAAAAGCCATTTAAAATTTTTCTTTAAATTTAAATTCAATTCACCACCATACAGTACATACTTAGTTTCATATGTAGTGTTCAATAATTTATCAGTTGCGTATAATACCCAGTGCATGAAAGCCACTTAAATTTATGCATTGGAATGCATTAGCAATCCCTAATGGACTATTCCCCAACTGTACCCTCATTAGCATGGGAAAATTCATGGGATTGCCAAGAATTTCTTTCATTGGTCCCCTGATTGTCTATTCCTTACAGTTTCCCTAATCAAGACTAGGGATTCTGAGATGATCAGCATTTCTCAGAGTTGCCCATACACATGCCTTCACTGAGGGGCTGACAAGCCAGTTGTGAAGCGGAGTGGGTGTTGTACAACCAGAGGGCAGAATTTTGAGCCAATTGGAACTGGAATTCCTGTTCTATCACTTACTGGCTATTGGACCTTGACCAAGATATTTAACATATTTGTGCTTCACTTTCATTCTCCATTTGAGTGTTTTAATGAGTTAATACTAGTAAAATGCAAATTGCATAATGTTTGGCATGAATCAGTTGCAAACTGTGATTTTTCTCCTCTCCTTGCTTGCTCATTTCTCCTGCTGTGTCACTCTTCCCTGTCTCCCTCTCTTACGAAGATGCAGATGAAGGAAGATTTGCAGACCGGTCTAGAAAAGTTGATTCTTACGTTCGCATATTCTTTCATTCTAGAAATATATCTAATAAGCCATCTTGTAAAAGTCAGAAAGCATATTTTTCTACTTTGAGGACAATGTGAGAAAAAATTTTCCTTCTAAACTTTACCTTATTTCTGGCCAGTGACAACATCCAAATGCTGATTGTTTCATTCAGATAATAATGGTTGATTGATTAGGGATATTTTTTTCATGATGAATTATGGGGTGTCAAAAAATGTTGGGAAGTACAGGGTGAGCATATTGTTAAACTATTGGTTACATATCCACGTAATACCCTCTATATGCTTTTCTTCAACATTCAGACTAGCTTTTCAGGGGAAGTCTCTACATTTAAAGCAACAGGTTTTTTTTTTTTTTTTTAAGATTTTTATTTATTTATTTGACAGAGATAGAGACAGCCAGTGAGAGAGGGAACACAAGCAGGGGGAGTGGGAGAGGAAGAAACAGGCTCATAGCGGAGGAGCCTGACGTGGGGCTCGATCCCATAACGCCGGGATCACGCCCTGAGCCAAAGGCAGACGCTTAACCGCTGTGCCACCCAGGCGCCCCCTAAAGCAACAGGTTTTATTGTTAATCCGAAAAAATATATAATAAACTATACGTGGACCAAAAAGCCTGAAAAAATAAAATAGTATATTTAGGTACATTTTTCAAGTTAACAATTAGACACATTGCTTTAAATTTAGAAGTTGAAGAAAAAGTGCTGAGCACATTATTGCAATTTAAAAATAAATTTACTGGGTGTTATACGTAACTAATGAATCATTGAACACTACATCAAAAACTAACGATGTACTATACAGTGGCTAACTGAACATAATAAAAAAAAAATTTAAAACTGACCGAGCTCAGATTAAAAACAAATACATTTTCTGTTTCCTGACTATCCAATATCACATGGATTAAAAGCTAACAATGGAAACTTGTTATATATGCACATTATGGGAATGCTTCACTTATCAAATAGAGATAGGATTGAAGGATCATCATTTAATATGGACGAAGACTGATGTCATATTGTTCTGCCCAGAGATGCTATGAATATGTTAGTGATAAAAATAATCCTTCTGAGTTTTCCAGTATAATTTTATTAGAAGCCAAGCCTCAACATATTACCCAGAAAGGAAGTTTTACTTGTTACCTCTGTGCTAACCGTGGCTGTGTTCTATTCAAGGATATATTTATAGAATGTGTACATCATCTTCTACCATAAGACTCAGAAAATGAATGTCGTTGAATTTCATTAAGGTTTGAGCCATTGTAATGCCATCTTTCTCTCCTCTTGTCAGTGGTCTCTTAACTGCCAGCAGTTCTATGCCATGTTCTTAAAGAGGGCTATGTTCTCTTGGCGCAACTGGAATATGATGTTGATGCAGATACTGGGGCTTCTGGGCATTGTTTATTTTCTCATGAGAGGAATGCAAATTTCAAGAACTAGAGTTGAAACTTCCAGGGAAATGGACTTGGAACAATATGGTCAAACCATTGTGCCTTTCTCAGATGATGACCGTTCTAATTTCTCTCAGAATTTAACAAAAATTCTTGAGATCATGCTAAAGGCTAAGAAACAAAAACTTCAGGAAGTGAAAGGTAAGGCTCTTTCAAAAAGAAAACAGACAGCTAATAGATGAAAACCTGCTTGTATCAATTCCAAAGAGAGGTCCTAACTGGAATATTTAGCTATTGCTCTTTTCTTTCTTGGTATTCACCAATCTCATAAAGGCAGCCAAGTCAGAGACAAGAATCATCCTTCAAGGAGACTGGCCACAAAAGTTAATTATTAATCGAGGCACTTTGTCTGCCAGCTATTTGCTACGCCTTCTAGGGAATGAATTGAAGTACTAAAATATTTTGTTTTGTAAAATTTAGCACAAAATCTCACATAAAACCAGGCTCACAATGTGGTGCTAAATCCCGGAAGTCTTCGCACAAGTCTCTAGATTAGCCATATTTTAAGACAGGTTAGGTTGAAGACTTTATGGGCAGGCTACTCGGAACTTACTTATTTGGAAGGTGGTAATAATAATTGATTACATGTACTGAACACTACTTTTGGCAAGAACTTTTCTAAATATTTCAATTGTCTTGATTTCTATAACAATCATACTTGCTTGAGGCTTGGAGATGTTAACTAAGCTGCCCCAAATAATGCATCTAGTATGTATTAGAGTAGGGACTAGATTTTAGGACTGCCTGGTGGGAGTCTACAATACTAACTCACTGACTACACTAAATCCCATCTGTAAGGAGCAAGTTTGTCCTCTTTCAAGGCTGATCATTTCCTTCCAGGTGTTTCCTTTGCATTTCCTTCAGCTGCTGCCTCGTTGACAGTATTGGTTTAGGTTAGCATAGAGCCTGAGCAGTTTGGCCGGTTGTTTCTTTTATCTTTTAGGTTCCATTGTGGGAGATGAAAATGCACTGGGAAATGTTGATTATTACTTCTATCATTATCCTGATTTTACAACGTACACATTATAGGCTGGGTGGCATAAAAGTTGTCATTAAATCACATATTCCTTTTCCTCCTCCATAATAGGAGCATTAGATGGACAGTAGTCAACGATCACATAGTTTAGGAGAGGGGACAGAAGAGGGAGAAATGAATACTCCCTGATTCATAATATGGTCCCTTTTCTATATTATGTTGTTTATACAAAAATAAAAAGTCTGTACCTCACAGATATATCAATAGTAATGTTGGTTTAAGTGGCAAGATTGCATTCTTTTTTCATGGCTGAGTAATATGTGTATGTGTATCTAACATATATATATATCCATTCTTTATCTGTTCATCTATCACCGGACACTTGGGTTGCTTCCATCATTTCACTATTGTAAATAATTCTGCAGTAAACATAGGGGTGTATATATCTTTTCAAATTAGTGTTTTCGTTTTCTTTGGGTCAGTACCCAGTAATGGAATCACTGAATCATATGGTATTTTTCTTTTCAATGTTTTGGGGAACCTCCATACTGTTTTCCACAGTGGCTGAACCAGTTTGCATTCCCACCAACACTGTACAAGTGTTATCTGTTCTCCACATCCTCATCAACAGCTATTCTGACCCATGCGAGGTAGTGTCACATTGTGGTTTTGATTTGTATTTCCTGGGGGACTATATTTTCTCAATGAAATTAAGCTAAAAGTTGTGAGGTTTGTGTGGATTATTAATAGAATAGAGTTCTTGAGTTGAATGGTCGAGATGTGTCAGAGCTGTTCTGAGACACTGGAAATAGAAAAAATATTGGGCGAGTGAAATTTTTGGGGTCTCCCTCTCCAAAAATGCATACTAAGTGATCTATATTGCATGCTGAGCCTGTGGTCATGTATTGTTTTCTCATTCCAGGTGACTTAACAGAACACTTGGCGAAAAGTCAAGAATGCATTTACTCATGCATTATTGCATTTTCCTTTCATGCTGATAGAAACCAAAGGGTAGTTACCCTTTGGTTCAACAACAAGGCTTACCACTCACCACCATTATCCCTGGAAGTATTAGACAATATTATTTTTATGGCACTTTCTGGCCCTGATGCTTCAATTACAGTCTCCAACAAACCTCAGCCTCAAAATATTGTTTCTAAAAAACTTGAGAGCAGGTATGTATGCTTTTTTATGGGATTGAGCTTGGTATTTAAATATAGTCCTTCTTCCCTATCTGAACACATTCTTAATAAAAAGTTAATTTTAAAAGTTAATATAATAAAATAAATAATATAAATATAATTTATAATAAAAACTTATTTTTAGAAACTAATATTTTCCACTTTGTTATCTTACCAATGTGTCCTCTTTATTCATTCCTTTGTAGAACAATGACAGGAATGCAGGTAGCCTTGAATTTGTTTTTTGGTGTGAGTATTTTTGTCAGTGGCTTTTGTCTTCTGACCGTGACTGAGAGAATCACTAAGGCAAAGCACATCCAGTTTGTGAGTGGGGTCTCTCCCATTAATTTCTGGCTCTCTGCTCTGCTATGGGACTTCATCATCTTCTTCATCGCCTGCTGCTTACTAATGGTGAGTGTTAGACAAAATCTTTTGTGGGGCTTATTTTCTGGTATATCCCAGAAAATTCTAGTCGGCTAATGCTAACCTAAATCTAAATCTCTCAAGAAAGAAAGAAATAATTTGGCTCATTATGTCAAGGAATACATTGTGGAATATGCCTCAGTGGAAATCTTTTCCTTTATGTTCTTCTTTTAAAACAAAATGTTCTTGTTTGAAGAAACAAGAATGTGTCTCTTAAGCTACCTTCTGGACATGCATGCTCTCTAATATGTATTTGCCCCAAGGCTTCCACAAATATGGAAGGATACGACCTGTCATACTATAACACCAGTCCCATATTAAACAAAGACAAAGATGTTTATACTTTTCTCCTACCTCTAGTCATCTGAATCCCTCAAGAGCAGGAATAGTAGTGGAATCACTGGATCATATGGCATTTCTATTTTCAATGTTTTGAGGAACCTCCATACTGTCTTCCACAGTGGCTGCCCAGTTTGCATTCCCACCAACAGTGCACAAGGGTTATCTGTTCTTCAATGGTATTCTGACCCATGTGAGGTGGTATCCCATTGTGGTTTTAATTTGTATTTCCTGGTGGACTGTATTTTCTCAGTGATACTAAATTAAAAGGTGTGAGGTTTGTGTGGATTATTAATAGAGTTCTTGAGCTGACTGGTCAAAATGTTTGATTTTGTGCCACGGACCATTCAAATTTTGTGCATGTGTGCAAGCATTTGACCATTTGAATATTGAATAGATAATGAAGAATCATTGAAACTCTTATTATTGAAAGCAAAGTCAGGAGAATGTTTGTGGTCTGTTTAATACTTGTCACTTTCTTTATCTTTTCTACATCTGGCATCTCCAGAGCCATCCTTCTATCCTATGGGAAGGGCCAGTGAGATATGGTTGTGAACCTGCAGGGGTACCACAGACCTGAAGATGCCTGGAGGAAGAAATTACGAGTTGAGACGTTATTAAGGCTTCAGGGAGAGCCTACTGTAAAGCCCTGGGAAATTAGGACATTTCAAAGCAGCTCTATATGTAGGGGAGGGAATCCAGAAAGCAATATGTAGGCCAAGATAGTACACATGTTCACAAAAACATGAGAAGACTTTAATCTTGATGGGTTAGGAGTGATCCCTAGTCTCAGAACAAGCCCCACTAATTAGTGATGAACTGCCCTGACACAGAATCAGTCTGCAGGGATTGGAAGAGGTGGCTGATATTTTAAATACCCAAGTTTCTACAACAACATCATAAGGCCTACAAATAAACAGGAAAGCATGGTCTATTCAAAGGAAGAAAATTAAATGACAGCAACCATCCCTGAAGAAGTACAAACAGTGGAGCTGCTAGACAAAGACTTTAAAACGACTGTCTTAAATAAGCCGAGGAAGTTAATTACCACTAAACCTACCCCACGAGAAATGCTAAGGGGTTCCTCCAGGTTGAAATGAAAGAATGCGGGACAGTAACTCAAGTAATGTAAAGTTCTCCAATAAAGAAAATGCAAAAGCCAGTTGGCTTAGTCAGCTCTGACTGCTATAACAAAATAGATATGGTGGATTACATAGCAGAAATGTATTTTTTCACAGTTCCAAAGGCTAGGAAGTCCAAGATCAAGGGGCCATTTGATTTGGTTTTCCAATGAGGGCTCTCTTCCTGGTTTGCAGATGACTCTCTTCTCACTGTGTCCACACATGGAGGAAAGAGAGAGGAGGGAGGGAGAGGATGAGAGAGAGCAAGAGCGGGAGCTCAAAAGCGTGCTTTATGGATAAGAATTTAATGCAGGGGAAGCTGCAATTACTATTGATGGGAACATAAATTGGTCCAGTTACTTTGGTAAACAATTGGTATTTTCTTCTAAAACTTTGAAGGTTTGTGAATATATATATATATGTACACATCTCTCTAATGCATATATATGTACAGCAAGAGACACGTACAAGAAGGTTCTCAAGAATGTTATTCATAATAATAAACAATAAACATGGCAAACAACTCAAATATTTATCAAATATAACAGATAAGTAAAAGTGATACAGTAATATGCAGGAATACTAAAGAGCACTGAAAATGAACTACCACACTAGGAATGGTGGGGATGAATTTCACAAATACAATGTTAGCAAAAGAAGCCAGGTAAGAAGAAGTACATACTATATAATTCCATGTATAGTTGAAAAATACAAGTAGTATTTAAGGATGTTTTTGTTAAAACTTCAAAGAAAAGAGGGAAAGTAATTATCATAAAGGTCAGGATAGTGTTTATCTTCACAGAGGAGGGAGATGTTGTACCTTGAGTGGCATTGGTATCTTTGGTAATTTCACAGCAGTGCTCTTTTTGTAATAATTCAGTGATCTTTTCATGTATATTTTGTGCATTTTTGAATGTGTTACATTTCAAAATAAAATTTAAAATATTCAACTAAATATCTTATTGACATTTTTGTTTATAGACTGATTTGGGGAATATCTACATTTTTACAATGTTGAATCTTCCTACCCAAAATGTATATTTTATCATTGAAATCCCTAAACATTATAACTCTTTCAACACAAAAATACCTAGGTCACCCCAAATTCTATCAAAGTAAGTATTTACATGCACTGCGTTTATCTTGAGACTGAAAGTCTCTGATGACAGAAGCAAAGTAGCCATGCCCGTAATACCCAAATATTTTCATCTATATTATGTTTATTTTTTGTTGCTTTTTCTACTACCACTGAGAACCTGCTTTCAGTCACTAGTACCTATTCTCAGCTTAACCCTACCATCCACTTCTCAAGGATCTTGCTACATAATCATTTAATAGCTCAAAATTAATAATTTTGGAATACTTGGAGAAACCACAGTCTTAACAACTTGTAAGATGTCGATTTCTGGAAATTTATTTTCTATAACAACTCTACAGGTTCTCTGTTCCCTTACTTAGATCCCCTCTAACTTTGAGTTGCCCTGTGTGCTTCTCAACTGAGTGGCTGACATGAGGAAAGGAGGAGTAGGAAAACAGAGTAGAGTCAACAGACAGAATCTTAAAAGTGGAGAGACATGAAAGGTAGGGCCTTAGCATTACAGTCTACAGCTGCCAGAAAGTAAATCTTAAAAAAAAAAAAAAAAGAAAAGAAAGTTTTTCTACTAGGTGATCTCATTTCTGGAAATATTGAGAATTGGCTTATTTGGAGTTGGAAGAAGGAGAAGAAAGAATATACTTTGATCTTGTGCAAGAACAAAATGAAACGGTTTCAAGTAGATGAAAACAAGTAGAAAGGCAAATAGAGGGGATGTGCTCACTTGAGGGAGAAGTGGAAGAACCTCAGAGCCACGCTCACAGACAAAATTATTTGATGAATAAATACGTATGTGTTCTAACAAAGGAAGATTTTTTCCCCCTTTTCTAAGTTATTAGACTGAATTCTTAGGCCTTGCATAGTTTTCTCCACTTTTTGACTTGTGTACTCTCTGTCTCAGGTGGTGTTCCTATCATCTGGATTGGATGCACTGACCAAGAATTACCGGTTTCTGGACACACTGGTCATCTTCATGCTGTTTGGCTGGTCTGTCATTCCCTTCACGTACCTGATAAGTTTTCTTTTTTCTAGTCACACCAGTGCCTACATCAAGCTCGTTATGTTAAACTACTGTGTAGGAGTTTTCAGCGTAGCAATGGATGTAATAATAACCACAACATCAGGTAAGGACATCACACCATGTCCCCCATAAACAAAGAAACATGGTCTTGAAGATAAGAATGTTACAAAGTTATTTGGTTCTGGGTTTCTGGGAAAACTTACACTACCTGTAAGCTAATAACCTTTTATTAAGTGTCACAAATATTTTGGCATTATGTTGGGTACAATGCAAAACAAACTAAGACACTTACATTTTCACTAGCCCAGTCCTTCAGGCCATTAGCCCAGGCTCTGTACAATATTTATTCTTTCATTTTCCATCTTTGACTTTGAGATTATGGAGAGATTTATTGGACTGGCAATGATGGCAAAGAAAAATTTCTTAGAACACAGATACTGCTACTCCTTTATTAAATGACCCCGTAAACATTATTTTTTTTATTGAGTTTTATTTTTTTTCTTTAAAAATGTTTAATAGACAAATTAGGAAGAGTAAGAGGTTAATAATAACTAATAACAGAACAGTTAAAACAATATACTGTAGTAGAAGTTACGGGAATGTGTCCTCTTTCTCTCAAAATCTTTTATTGTACTGTACTGAGCCTTCTAATTCTTTTTCTTATAATATTTTTTTATTATGTTAGTCACCATACAGTACATCCCTGGTTTTTGATGTAAAGTTCCATGATTCATTACTTGCTTATAACACCCAGTGCACCATGCAATACATGCCCTCCTTAGTAAACATTATTTTAAGTAATTCAGCCATACAGGGTCTTGCAGAGACTGAGGATAGGCTTCTAACCCACTTACTGACCTTAAACCTTGCCCTCCCAACAAAAGAATTCCCTTATTTAGTTGGAAACCTATTTTAACTCATTGCACACCTCTTCAATGAGCAATATTAAGCCACATGAGGAAGAATTGATCTCTAAATATTAGACTAAGAAACATGTAGAAAGATTTATACTCTGGTGCTTGTTTACTGAGTTTGTCACATTGCTGTCAATTAGAATCTGTGTTACTTTTCTATTGCTGCAGTAGCAAATTGCTACTAACTTAATAAATTATACAAATGTATCATCCTACAGCTCTGTAGATCAGAAGTCTATCACAAGGCTCATTGGGCTAAAATCAAGCTGACTGCAAGCCTGCATCCCTCTTGGAGGTCTTTTATTTTATTTTTATTATGTTCAGTTAGCCACCATATAGTACATCATTAGTTTTTGATGTAGTGTTTAATGATTCATTAGTTGCATATGAAACCCAGTGCTCACCACAATGCGTGCTCTCCTTAATACCCATCACCTGCTACCCCATCTCTCCATCCCCCTTCTCTGAAACTCTCAGTTTGTTTCCCAGAATTCATAGTCTTTCATAGTTTGTCTGCCTCTCTGATTCTACCCCCCTTCAGTTTTCCCCTATGGTCCTCCATGCTATTCCTTTTGTTCCACAAATGAGTGAAACCATATGATAATGGTCTTTCTCAGCTTGACTTATTTCACTTAGCATAATCCCCTCCAGTTCCACCCATGTTGATGCAAATGGTGGGTATTCATCCTTTCTGATGGCTGAGTAATATTCCATCGTATATATGAACCACATCTTCTTTATCCATTCATCTCTTGAAGGACATCTCAGTTCCTTCCACAGTTTGGCTATTATGGACATTGCTGCTATGAACATTGGAGCGCATGTGCTCCTTCTTTTCACTACATCTGTATCTTTGGGGTAAATACCCAGTAGTGCAATTGCTGGGTCATAGGGTAGCTCTATTTTTCACATCTTGAGGAACCTCCATACTGTTTTCCAAAGTGGCTGTACCAGCTTGCATTCCCACCAACAGTGTAAGAGGGTTCTACTTTCTCCACATCCTCTCCAACATTTGCTGTTTCCTGCCTTGTTAATTTTTGCCATTCTAACTGGTGTAAGGTGAAACCTATACAGAAGAATGAAACTGGGCCATTCTCTTACACCATACACAAAGATAAACTCAAAGTGGATGAAAAACCTCAATGTGAGATAGGAATCGTCAAAATCCTAGAGGAGAACATAGGCAGTAACCTCTTTGACATCAGCCACAGCAATTTCTTTCATGACACATCTCTAAAGGCAAGGGAAACAAAAGCAAAAATGAACTTCTGGGACTTCATCAAGATGAAAAGCTTCTGCACAGTAAAGTAAACAGTCAGCAAAACTAAGAAGCAGCCCACAGAATGGGAGAAGATATTTGCAAATGACACTATAAAGAAGATATTTGCAAATGACACTATATATATTACAAATGACACTGATATCAAAGATCTGTAAAGAACTTCTCAAACTTGACACCCAAAAAACACTCTAGTCAAAAATGGGCAGAAGACATGAACAGAGACTTCTCCAAAGAAGACATAGAAATGGCTAACAGAGACATGAAAAAATGTTCAATATCATTAGCCATCAGGGAAATTCAAATAAAAACCACATTGAGATACCACCTCACACCAGTTAGAATGGCAAAAATTGACAAAACAGGAAACAACAAATGTTGGAGAAGATGTGGAGAAAGGGGAACCCTCTTACATTATTGGTGGGAATGCAAGCTGGTACAGCCACTCTGGAAAACAGTATGGAGGTTCCTCAAGATGCAAAAAATAGAGCTACCCTATGACCCAGCAATTGCACTACTGGATATTTACCCAAAGATACAGACGTAGTGAAAAGAAGGGGCACATGCATCCCAGTGCTCATAGCAGTAATGTCCACAATAGCCAAACTGTGGAAGGAGCCAGGATGCCCTTCCACAGACAAATGGGTAAAGATGTGGTCCATATATACAATGGAATATTACTCAGCCATCAGAAAGGATGAATACCCACCATTTGCATTGACATGGACGGAACTGCAGGGGATTATGCTAAGTGAAATAAGTCAAGCATAGAAAGACAATTATATAGTTTCACTTATATGTGGAACATAAGGAATAGCATGGAGGACATTAGGAGAAGGAAGAGAAAACTGAAGGGGGGAGAATCAGAGGGGGAGACGAACCGTGAGATAGTATGGACTATGGGAAACAAACTGAGGGTTTCACAGGGGAGGAGTGGGGGAATGGGTTAGTCTGGTGTTGGGTATTAAGGAGGGTATTTATTGCATGGAGCACTGGGTGTTACATGCAAAAAATGAATCATGGAACAGTACATCAAAAACTAATGATGTACTGTATGGTGACTAACATAACATAATAATAATAAAAAGAAAGAAAATGAAGGGGGGTGGTAAACAGAGGGGGAATAAACCATGAGAAACTATGGACTCTGGGAAACAAACTGAGGGTTTCAGAGGGGAGGGCGGTAGGGGTATGGGCTAGCCCAGTGGTGGGTATTAAGGAGGGCACATATTGCATGGAGCACTGGGTGTCTTATGCAAACAATGAATCGTGGAACACTACATCAAAAACTAATGATGTACTGTATGGTGACTAACATAACATCATAAAAAATTTAAAAAAAAACTTGCTGCATGACCATAAAAAAGAAAGAAAGAAAAGGACTTCCCAACATGTTCTCAAGAAGAATTTTCAAAATGTAAATGGTCCTATAAGCCATTCAAGAAATTAAATCATTGGCTAAAAATCTTTCTACAAAGAAAACATAGGCCCATACTGCTGTATTAGTAAGTTATGAAACATGCAATAAAATAGAATTCTAATCTAATACAAATCCTAGAGATTAGGGGGCAAAAAACAGCCTCTCATTCTAAAAGATTTATTTAAGGGGTGCCTGGGTGGCTCAGTCGTTAAGCCTCTGCCTTCAGCTCAGGGCGTGATCCTGGCGTTCTGGGATCGAGCTCCACATCAGGCTCCTCCGCTGGGAGCCTACTTCTTCGTCTTCCAGTCCCCCTGCTTGTCTCTCTCTCACTGGCTGTCTCTCTCACTGACTGTCTCTGTGTCAAATAAATAAATAAATAAATAAAATCTTTTAAAAAAAAGATTTATTTAAGAGAGAGGGAGTGGGGGGAGGGGCAGAGGGAGAGAGTCTCATGCAGACTCCCTGCTGAGCATGGAGCTCAATGTGGGGCTTGATCCCACCACCATGAGATCATGACCTGAGCTGAAACCAAGAGTCAGACGCTTAACCGACTGAACCACCCAGGTGCCCCAAGATGCAAAAATTCTGAAGAGAATATTGCAAACTAAATACAGCAAAGTATAGAAAAGGTTATTCATTATGGCCAAACTGTATTTTTCCTGTAATGCAGGGTAGATTTATTGGAGTAATAATAGACTCAGAAAGTCTATTAATGTAATTCACCACATTTAATACATTAATGGGGGGAAACCTTGGTATTTGCAAAAATCATTCAAAAACATCCAACAATGATTCATTATAGCATTTTAAAAAAGATTTTATTTATTTATTTGAGAGAGAGTGAGTGAGAGCAGAAGCCAGGGGGAGGGGGAGAGGGAGAGGCAGACTCCCCACTGAGCGGGGAGCCCAACATGCAGGGCTTGATCTCAGGACCCTGGGATAATGACCTGAGCCAAAGGTAGATGCTTAACTAACTGAGCCACCCAGGTGCCCCATTATAGCATTTTTTAATAACTAGGAAGAAACTTCTGTACCTTAATAAAGGGCATTTATGATATCATCATGATCAACATGAGCTGAATCATTTTAAACATTCCCTTTAATATCAACCTTACACCTAAGGTCATGGTCAATGTAATAACAGATGAAATAAAGGATGTGAGATTAGAAAAGAAGAAACTGAACTCATTATTCAGAGATGATGTGAAAATCAGAAAACTGTTATCAGAGATATGGAGAATATATAGAGAGGCAAACCAAAACAGCAGATAGTAATTCTGCTTTTCTCTAGATCCTACAGAGAGGGTCAGTATTCAGTCATTACGCAGGAGATGGCCACACTGTTTATGATTGTATCTAGTTTAGTTGATCGGTATTCTACTCATATTGGTCTGTACATATGTTGCACTGGAAGATAAGTATTTTTACTCATGCATTTACAACACATATTTTCTCAGTTTTTATACCCCTCCACACCCCATTCATATGGTATCCTTCAACAGTTTGTCAGCTAAGGAATCATATTACTTTTTTTTAATTAAAAAATTTATTAATTGCATAAATTGAATTTTATTTTTGTTATGTAACAAAACTGAGTCAAAACCAGTTATATTAGCATATTACTTTTCTTTGTGTAGGAAGATCTTCCTCTACTCCTCAGGGGTAAGAAGATATTTATGGGGGCACTTCGGGTGGCTCAGTTGGATAAGTGTCTGCCTTTAGCTCAGGTCCTGTGGGATGGAGCCCCAAGTCGGGCTCCCTGCTTAGTGAAGAGCCTACTTCTCCCTCTGCTGCTCTCCCTGCTTCCTCTCTTTCTCTCTCTCTCTCTCTCTCTCTCTCAAATAAATATAAATAAATAAAAATCTTTAAAAAAGAAAAGAAGATACTTATGTATTCTATGGAGAAAGGCTAAATATAACATTAGCTCCTTTGAGTATTTTTGGCATCTACTCAGGTGGCCAATGAACGTCCAGAATTCTTTCTGGATACTAGATTATTTGCATATACACCAATTGTTACCCTCTTTGGGGCAGGCTTGGTATGACTTTACCACTTAGAAAATTTATATCTTAGGAACTTCACTCATTCCCTGTTATCCTTAGTTGGCCACCCCTCTCTTTTGTCAAGGTGTCTTACAAATATGTTTTTTGCTCAGACGTACAATTTTATCTTTATTACCAATAATCTGAGCTCAGTCTTGAAGTCCTTCAATGACCATTTGTAACCTTAACCTGTAATCATGTTTCATATTCCTTCATAAATATTCAACTATTATACATATTAATTTAATATTTAAGGGAACCTCAGTGAGCTTTAAGCTTGGTTCTCTGAAGATGTGTCTCCTTTCAACTGATAAAATATTTATCTCTTTCCCACTGTTGTCATGTGTTAAATTTCCTTCCACAACTTTGTTTCTTTATTCATCATGTAAGATAAGAAAAATGAGAAATTATCAGTATGCATTTCGTGTTCACATCAGGTGACACTTGAAGGCAGGTTATATGGGTATCAACTTTGCCGAGGATTTTCCAGTGCTGTAATTATCAACATAAACTATGCTACAAAAGATATACTTAGTGGGAAAAAATGAGAGTTTTGTGAGGATAATAATATGGCTTTTAATTTTTTCTGTTTAATTTGATTGGGGAGGTTTTGTTTTCCTGGGGCAATTCACTTTGTGTAAAGTATGCTAATGTTATCTTTTTAATCACAAAGGACCTGATTCTGAAAGCCTTCTACTTAATTTACTGATGGTGTTACCCATACATAACCTTGGGATGAGCATCACCAAATATTATGATAACCAAGAGACAAAGATACTGTGTTCCTCAGCAAACGTTCCTGCCTTCATAAATTGTAGTAAAGCAAGTGAGTATCTGGGACTCCCTAAGGCTCATCAGATACCACTGGCCTATTACTTATTGAATGTAAATAGCTCAACCTATATTATTTTGAGCCTTCACAACAACCATCAAGTTATGTGTTGTTATACCCACTTTGAGGAATCTAAAGGTTATACAAAATTGAATAACTTGCTCTGTCATACAACTTGTACAAGTTAGAGCTAAGATTCAAAATTTTATGCATAATGCATTTTCTCAGGGGATAGAATCTCCATGGATGAATGGATAAAGAAAATGTGATATATACTTGTGCACATATGCATATATACATACATATATACACATGTATGCATATATATAAATACACACACATATGCACAATGGAATATTAGTCATAAAAAGAAGGAAATCTTGCCATTTGCGACAGCATGGATAGACTTTGAGGGCATTATGCTAAGTAAAATAAGACAGAGAAATAAAAATACCATATGACCTCACTTATATGTGGAATCTAAACAGAAAAACTGAACTCCTAGAGAACATATTGGTGGTTGCCAGAGACAGGGAATTGGGGATGGGTGAAATGGATGAAGGGGATCAAAGGGTACAAACTACCAGTTATATAATAAATAAGTGATGGAGATGTAACATACAGCATGGTGACTATAGTTAATACTGTATTGTATATTTGCAAGTTGCTAAAAGAGTGTATCTTAAAAGTTCTCATCACAAGAAAAAAAGTACAAATATCGAATCATTATGTTATATACTCAAAACTAATATAATGTTTATATGTTAATTATATCTCAATTTAAAGGGACATAATAAAAAATAAACATAAAAAAGATATAAACCTACAGATTCAAGAAACTGAATAAACTCCAAATACGTTAAAACCAAAGAAGTCATGCCAAGATACATCACCATCAAACCTTGAAAGCTAAAGTTAAGAATAATGCAACTAATGGATCATCGAACTTACACCAAAAACCAGAGATGTACTGTATGGTGAATAACATAATAAAAATATTATTATGAAAAAAAAAAGAAAAACATCTTGAGGGTAGATACAGAAAAAATTAGAGAAACAATTCCTCTAATTTATAGATTTCTCATCAGAAACCGTGAAGACCAGAGCAAGTAGCACAACATAATTTTCAAGTGCTGAAATAAAAAAGCTGCCAACTCAAATTTCTATACACGTAGGAAATTCTATATAGATAGAAAATTCTATATCCTTCAGGAATGAAGGGGAAATGTTGACATTGTTTTATTAAAAAAAATTTTTTTTTAATTTTTAATTTTTATTATTTTTTAATATTTTTTATTATGTTAGTCACCATACATCCCTGATTTTTTGATGTAAAGTTCGATGATTCATTAGTTGCGTATAACACCCAGTGCACCATGCAATACATGCCCTCCTTACTACCCATCACCAGCCTAGCCCTTTCCCCC
>NW_024424452.1:23065844-23084844 GCF_017311325.1 Ursus maritimus | reverse complement strand
ATAAAAAGAAGGAAATCTTGCCATTTGCGACAGCATGGATAGACTTTGAGGGCATTATGCTAAGTAAAATAAGACAGAGAAATAAAAATACCATATGACCTCACTTATATGTGGAATCTAAACAGAAAAACTGAACTCCTAGAGAACATATTGGTGGTTGCCAGAGACAGGGAATTGGGGATGGGTGAAATGGATGAAGGGGATCAAAGGGTACAAACTACCAGTTATATAATAAATAAGTGATGGAGATGTAACATACAGCATGGTGACTATAGTTAATACTGTATTGTATATTTGCAAGTTGCTAAAAGAGTGTATCTTAAAAGTTCTCATCACAAGAAAAAAAGTACAAATATCGAATCATTATGTTATATACTCAAAACTAATATAATGTTTATATGTTAATTATATCTCAATTTAAAGGGACATAATAAAAAATAAACATAAAAAAGATATAAACCTACAGATTCAAGAAACTGAATAAACTCCAAATACGTTAAAACCAAAGAAGTCATGCCAAGATACATCACCATCAAACCTTGAAAGCTAAAGTTAAGAATAATGCAACTAATGGATCATCGAACTTACACCAAAAACCAGAGATGTACTGTATGGTGAATAACATAATAAAAATATTATTATGAAAAAAAAAAGAAAAACATCTTGAGGGTAGATACAGAAAAAATTAGAGAAACAATTCCTCTAATTTATAGATTTCTCATCAGAAACCGTGAAGACCAGAGCAAGTAGCACAACATAATTTTCAAGTGCTGAAATAAAAAAGCTGCCAACTCAAATTTCTATACACGTAGGAAATTCTATATAGATAGAAAATTCTATATCCTTCAGGAATGAAGGGGAAATGTTGACATTGTTTTATTAAAAAAAATTTTTTTTTAATTTTTAATTTTTATTATTTTTTAATATTTTTTATTATGTTAGTCACCATACATCCCTGATTTTTTGATGTAAAGTTCGATGATTCATTAGTTGCGTATAACACCCAGTGCACCATGCAATACATGCCCTCCTTACTACCCATCACCAGCCTAGCCCTTTCCCCCACCCCCTCCCCTCTGAAGCCCTCAGTTTGTTTCTCAGAGTCCATAGTCTCTCATGCTTCATTCCCCCTTCTGATTACCCCCCTTTCTTTATCCCTTTCTTCTCCTACCAGTCTTCCTAGTTCTTATGTCCCATAGATGAGAGAAATCATATGATAATTGTCTTTCTCTGCTTGACTTATTTCACTTAGCTTTATCTCCTCCAGTGCCGTCCATGTTGCAGCAAATGTTGAGAAATCGTTCTTTTTGATAGCTGAGTAATATTCCATTGTATATATGGACCACAACGTCTTAATCCAGTCATCTATTGAAGGGCATCTCGGCTCCTTCCACGATTTAGCTATTGTGGACAATGCTGCTATGAACATTGGGGTGCATATGGCCCTTCTCTTCACTACGGCTCTATCTTTGGGGTAAATACCCAGTAGTACAATGGCTAGGTCATAGGGTAGCTCAATTTTTAACTTTTTTTTTTTTTAAAGATTTTATTTATTTATTTGACAGAGATAGAGACAGCCAGCGAGAGAGGGAACACAAGCAGGGGGAGTGGGAGAGGAAGAAGCAGGCTCACAGCGGAGGAGCCTGATGTGGGGATCGATCTCACAACGCCGGGATCACGCTCTGAGCCGAAGGCAGACGCGCAACCACTGTGCCACCCAAGCGCCCCTCAATTTTTAACTTTTTAAGGGACCTCCACACTGTTTTCCAGAGTGGCTGTACCAACTCGCATTCCCACCAACAATGTAGGAGGGATCCCCTTTCTCCACATCCTCTCCAGCAATTGTTGTTTCTTGCCTTGTCAATTTTTGCCATTCTAACTGGCGTAAGGTGGTATCTTAGTGTGGTTTTGATTTGAATTTCCCTGATGGCTAAGGATTTTGAACATTTTTTCGTGTGTCTGTTAGCCATTTGTATGTCATCGTTGGAAAAGTATCTGTTCGTATCTTCTGCCCATTTTATGATTTGTTTATTTGTTTCCTAAGGTATTGTATGGAGTTTGAAAGTTCTTTGCAGATCAATGGATACCAGTCTTTTATCTGTACTATCATTTGCAAATATCTTCTCCCATTCTAAATCAACTGCCTCAACAGTTTTTGACTGTTTCCTTGCCTGCTGAAGCTTTTTATCTTGATGAAGCCCCCACAAGTTCATTTTATCTTTTGTTTCTCTTGCCTTTGGAGATGTGTCATGAAAAAGGTTGCTGTGGCCGATGTCGTAGAGGTTGCTACCTGTGGTCTCCTCTAGGGTTTTGATGGATTCCTGTCTCACATTGAGGTCTTTCATCCATTTAGAGTTTATCTTTCTGTGTGGTGTGAGAGAGTGGTCAAGTTTCATTCTTTTGCATGTAGCTGTCCAACTTTTCCCAGCACCATTTAATGAAGACAACACTTGGATGTTTTCTTTGCGTTAAAGATTAGTTGCCCAAAGAGCCGAGGTCCATTTCTGGGTTCTATTCTATTCCACGATTACCAGTTTGTTGTGCGCTGTGCCAGCGCGCTGTCTCGCCTAAGCTTTGGAGTCAGCTCGAAATCCGGCATTGTGATGCCAGCTTTGTTTTCCTTTTCAACAATTCCTTGGCCGATTAGGCCTTTTCTGGTTCCACACAAATTTAAGGATTGTTTGTTCCAGTTCTTTGAAAAATGTCATTGGTATTTTGATCAGGATAGCATTGAAAGTGTAGATTGCTCTGGGTAGCATGGACATTTTAACTATGTTAATTGTTCCAATCCATGAGCATGGAATATTTTTCCATCTTTTGTGTCTTCTTCAATGTCTTTCAAGAGTGACTTATAGTTTCTAGAATATAGGTCCTTTACGTCTCTGGTTAAGTTAATTCCAAGGTAACGTATGGTTTTTGGTGCTATTGTAAATGGGATGGATTCCCTAATTTCTCTTTCTTCAGTCTCATTGTTTGTGTATAGAAATGCAACTGAATTTCACAAAACGATTGTTTTGTATCCCCCACATCACTGAATTGCTCTATAACGTCTAGTAGTTTGGGAGTAGATTCTTTTGGGTTTTCCATATAAAGTATCATGTCATCTGCGAAGGAGCGAGTTTGACTTCTTCTTTTGCCAATTTGGATACCTTTGATCCCTTTTTGTTGTCTGATTGCTGTTGCAAGGACTTCTAGTACTATGTTGAATAATAGTGGCGAGAGTGGGCATCCTTGTTGTGTTCCTGATCTTAAGGGAAAGGCTTCCAGCTTTTCCCCATTGAGAATGATATTCACCATAGTCTTTTCATAGATGGTTTTTATGAGATTGAGGAATGTACCCTCTATCCCTACACTCTGAAAGGTTTTAATCGGGAAAGGATGCTGTATTTTGTTAAATGCTTTTTCTGCATCTATTGAGAGGATCATATGATTCTTCGCTTTTTTCTTGTTGATAAAATCTATCACACTGATAGATTTGCAAATGTTCAACCACCCTTGCATCCCAGGGATGAATCCCACTTGGTCATGATGGATAATCCTTTTAATGTACTGTTGGATTCTATTAGCAAGGATCTTGTTGAGAATTTTGGCATCCATATTCATTAGGGAAATAGGTCTGTAATCCTCCTTTTTGATGGGGTCTTTGCCTGGTTTGGGGATCAAGGTAATATTGGCCTCATAGAATGAGTTTGGTAGCTTTCCTTCTGTTTCTATTTTTTGAAACAGCTTCAGGAGAATAGGTATTTTTTCTTCTTTGAATGTTTGGTAGAATTCCCCGGGAAAACCATCAGGCCCGGGCGTTTTGTTTTTGGAAGGTTTTTAATCACTGTTTCAATCTCTACATATTTAATTGGTCTGTTTAAGAAATCAATTTCTTCCTGTTTCAGTCTTGGTAGTTTATAGGTTTCCAGGAAGGCCTCCATCTCCTCCAGATTGCTTAATTTATTGGCATAAAGCTGTTGATAAAAGTTTCTAATAATCCTTCCAATTTCATTGGTGTTGGTTGTGACCTCTCCCTTTTCATTCATAATTTTATTAATTTGGGTCATTTCTCTATTCTTTTGGATAAGTCTTGCCAGTGGTTTGTCAATTTTATTTATTCTTTCAAAGAACCAGCTTCTAGTTCTGTTGATCTGCTCTACTGTGCTCCTGGTTTCTAATTCATTGATCTCTGCTCTGATCTTGATCAACTGCTCTCGTGCATGGATTAGGCCTGTTCCTCTGTGATGTTCTGGCTTCCTGAGGTGAGAATATAAAAACTGCCTTTTGATTTTTCTATTCTTTTGAGTGAGGCTTGGATGGCTATGTGTTTTCCCCTTAGGACAGTGTCCCATAGGTTTTGAACAGATTGTGTTTTCATTCTCATTGGTCTCCATAAATTGTTTAAATTTTTTTTTTTATTTCCTGGTTTTATCGAATCATTCTTGAGCAGGATGGTTCTTGAATCTCCAAGTGTTTGAGTTTCTTCCAAATTTTTCCTTGCGGTTGAGTTCCAATTCCAAAGCTTTGTGGTCTGAGAATATGCAGGAATAATTTCAATCTTTTGTATCAGGATTGAGACCTGTTTTGTGACCCAGAGCATGGTCTATTCTTGAGAATGTTCACGGTCATTTGAATAGAATGAGTATTCTTTGGTTCTGGCGTGTAGTGTTCTATATATATCTATGAGTCCAACTCATCTAGTATGAGCATTCAAACCTCTTGTTTCTTTGTTGATTTTCTGCTTAGGTGATCTATCTATTGCTGATAGTGGAGTGTTAAGGTCTCTACTTTTAACGTTTTACCTATATGTCTCTTTGTTCTAGTTAAGAGTTGGCTTGTGTATCTTGCTGCTCCCCTGTTGGTGGCATAGATATTTATAATTGTCATATCCACTTGTTGGATACATCCTTTAAAAAATATAGTGCCCTTCTGTATCTCTAACTATAGTCTTTGGTTTAAAATCCAATCTGTCTGATATGAGAATTGCTACCCCAGCTTTCTTTTGAGGTCCATCGGCATGAAAGATGGTATTCCGTCCACACTTTCAGTCTGAATGTATCTTTAGGTTCAAAAATGAGTCTCTTGTAGACAGCAAATGGATGGGTCCTTTTTTTATCAATCTGCAACCCTGCGTCATTTTTATAGGAGCATTTGAGCCATTACATTGAGAGTGATTATTGAGAATGATGATTCTAATGATGCCATGTTGCCTGTAAGTCTTTGTTTCTATCAATTGTGACTTTTTGTTCTGTATCACTCTTGGGGCCTTTTTACTTTTATAGAACTCCCCTTAATATCTCCTGTGGGGCTGGTTTTCATGATTATGAAATTGGTCAATGACTGGCGATTCTGGAAGGTCTTTATCTCTCCATCAATTCTGAATGACAGCCTTGCTGGATAAAAATCACTTGGCTGCATGTTTTTCTCTGAAAGAGCTTTAAAAATACCCCCCCAACTCTTTCTCTCATTCCAGGTCTTTGTAGAGAGGTCTGACGTAATTCTGATACCTTTGCCTTGGTGCCTGAGAAATTTCTTTGCCCTGGCCGCTGTCAATACTGTATCCTTGGATCTAATATTTGAGAAATTGCACTATGACATGACGTGGCATAGGTTTGTCGTGGTTGAGCTTGGGAGGAATCTCTCTGCCTCCTGAGACGCGAATGCTTGTTTCCTTTGCCTGATTAGGGAAGTTTTCAGCTACAATTTGTTCAAATATCTCTTGAGACGCCTCTGTTTTTCTCCACCCCCTCGGGGATGCCGATGATTCTGACATTGGAGCGTTTCATTAGTCTGTAATCTCCTGTAACCTACATTCTTGAGATTGGATTTTTTTGAGCCAAATTTCTATTTTAGCTTTCTCTTCTATAACCCATCCTCAATTTGCCAATAAGTTCTTCTGCCTCCTTCACCTTGGCCATCAAAGCATCTAGTTTTGACTGCATTTGATTCATAGAATTTTTAATTTCTGCCAGTTTCGCTCTCATTTCACCCTTAGAGATTCTATATTCTCATTAACATTTTTGTCAATACTTTTTCAACTCTACACATCATCTTGACCATTGTTACTCTGAACTCCATTTCTGATAATTTGGTTTTATCCATATCAAATTAGTTCTGTGGCAGAGACCACAGACTCATTGTCTTTTCTTTGTTAGGGGATTTCTCCTTCTCGTCATTCTGATGAGGAGAGGTTGCGGGTTGTCAAGAGCCCAAATTATTGACCAGGACCCAGGCAGTGTGCACTTGTTTTATAGGGACCTTAGAGATGTGGGCTTCTTGATTTTCAGCCTGCCTTCTGGGGAGGGCCTGCCCGAATACTCAGTGCAACCTGTTTGGGTAGAGATCTCCATGTCCCTGCAAGGATGGGGATGAGTGCACTGAGGCATATTTCCAGGCTTTTGTTCTCTGGTGGGTTTCCCTGGCGGCCGGCTATGCCTCTTCTGAGGTCAGAGCAGCAGTAGCCGAATCTCAGCCTCTGTCTCAGAACAGAGGGATATGATCCAATCTCCACTGGGTTTCTGGCCACTTTAACTCTGTTTCTGTTGGTGCTACTCAACCCTGCAGCGTCCGGGATATGGCCACCGCCGGCATCCAGCCCTCGCTTCCAGGGATGGCACGTCTCTGTCTTTTGTGTTTCTAACCGTCCAGCTGCCAGCTGCCCCGAGCTCAGGGCTCCGGTTTTCAGACTGGTCGCCTGCATTCCCGGCTCACAGTCTCAGTCTGCTCTCGAGGGTGCCGGTCCAGATCTGCCTGCTCCCCAGTGCAGGTGCTACCGCTTTCCGAGCGCAGGTAATGGCGGCTCCCTCCCCTTCCGTTTATCTTCGAAATATCTGTGCATGGATTCACATATCCCCACTTCGTACCTCAATACTCAGCGCTGGAGATGTTCATTTTGTAGAGATCCAGATGTATCTTCCTGCGTCTCAGGGTGATTCTGTGGATGTTCAGGATGGTCTGGTTCCTATCCAGCTTGACTCAGGAGACCAGCTGAAAAAGGGGACCCCTACTCTCCCAATCATTAACTCCCTCTACGGTGACATTATTAAATGAAGGAAATCTACAGCAATTTGTCACCTGTAAGAAACTTACTAAAGGAGTTCAGCTTATGAAAGTTCTGTAACACATAAATGAAATGATAAAGAGAGAATTTTGGAACATCAAGATAACAGAACAACAGAAAGTAAAAATATGAATGATCATACATTTTGCTTTCTCCCTTTTTCTTGAGTTTGGCAGTTAAAAGCAGAAATAATAACATTGTCTGATAATGTTCTCAGTGTAAATAAATATTTAAGACAATTAAATGGGGATTTTTAAAAGAGATGTAAATCATAGGAAGTTCTCTATCCTTCACACAAACTGGTGAAAAGGAAGACACCACAACTGTGTTAAGTAGAATATGTGTAATGCCTGTAGCTATCCCTATAAAAGCGTACACAAGGTGATTCAATAAAGAAAGAGGTAAAATATATGTGGTTGAATTTTAAAACTGAACAATATATATTCCACTATGTGATATTTTTTTAATTTGTAAAGATTTATTAGAGGTCTTACACTTGGGGAATTTCTATATATGTACATGATATGTTATAAAAAGTATATAGAAGTGAACTCTATATATGTACATAGTATGTTGGTAAAAGGAGTTTTTAACAGTGAAAGAGAGTTGATCATCATTCACCTTCCTGATGCAAGGCCTCGTTTTTCATAACCATGAATTTAGAACCCTGTAATTATTACCTTTTTCCTCGTAGTGATTGAATAAGTGTCAGCTGTTGAGCACTTCCACTTAGTTTAAATGTTGAGTCTTCCCTTACTTAAATAAGGTGTTTGCACATGTGCATATTCAGGTGAGTCTCTTCCCTGTTTCCCATACTTTCAGAACCTCACCATCTGAAATTTAAGGAAAATATTTTGGGGCAGGAGAGGCCTCTGCTGCTACCCAGTACTGATTAAGTGTGAACAGGCATTCACCCAAAGGTATCTGGCTATATGGTACACCATGTTTGGTAATGGATGCCTAGAACTATAACAAGACAAATTCGGTAATTAAAGGGTATTAAAGGATCTTGAAGTTACTTTGCATGACACTATCAAAGTCATCAAACATACCAAATTAAAATTGGCAATTTTGTGCTACTTGATAACCATTTCTATTTGATTCTATAGTACTTCCAGTTTTTTGACTTCTTAGAGTTTTCTCATTGAATTAATTTTTAGAAGTAAACCTCTATCTTTTCTTTGTATCGTTGACATCAGTAACTCAGATGAATGTATATAGTTTGGGAAAGAGATGCAATAGGAAGTAATTTTTGAATTCGATGGCTATAAGATTTGTTTTTCTTCCTCTTGATTTTCCTTTTGGAGACCACCTTATGGAAAGTAGAACCTTTGTATTTTTCGCTATATTTTTCTTTGGTGTCTACAAGAAGACAATAAGGTAAGCTAGCTGGCTAGGATCTTAGAGATATCTCTAAGACCAAAAACACGTCTTACACATGCCTAACTCTGTTATTGAATATATATTATCAAATCAATCTATGTTGATTGAGATCCATATGAATCAGAATATCTTCATCATAATTTGAACTTTGTGTTCTAAATATTATGACCTCCACCATCAAACTCTTGAATATTTTTTATAGTTTGGTGTAATAAGCTTTCTTTGAACATCTCTTGTATCGAGAGGGGCCATTTCCCACGAGTGCTCATGCACCTAATTTGGCCTTCCTGGATATTTAACAAACTCCCAGGTGGTACTGATTCTGAATCAGACACAAGAATGCACATTTAATGGTAGGCTCATAGCTAAATTGCTCTCAAAATCTGGCATTTGAGGGTGCCTGGGTGGCACGAGTCATTAAGCGTCTGCCTTTGGCTCAGGCGTGATCCGGCATTCTGGGATGGAGCCCCACAGTCAACTCCTCTGCTAATGCAGCCTGCTTTCTTCCCTCTCACACCCCCTAGCCGTGTCTCTTTATCTCTATCAAATAAATAAATAAAATCTTTTTAAAAATTGGCATTACAGATTCTCTAGGAAGTCTTCTTGAAATACAAGTTGCGTGTCTCTGTTCCATGAGTTGCTGTTTTGTGGGACCTTCGAGCCCTGGGCTACTTACATATTAAGATTCTCAGTGATCTGTCTGCCTCTGGGTTGAGCACATCTAGGTATTACAAATATTTTGAAACTAGAAGAGCCCTTGACAATGATGGGCATGATCCTCCTAGAAGCTGAATTAGGCAGATTTAGACAGTATCTCTTCAGTCAGAAACTGAGGACTAGATAAATAAAGAAGTGATAGGCTAGGATATATGTGCAAAAACACCAAGGTATGAAAGGGAAGACCAATGTCTGCCCAGAGTAGTTGCCAATAAGGCCAGTCGGTGTAAACATCGTGAGAGTACCTGTGGTCGTCCAGATTTGTGTAGTACTATCATGTCTTGCTAAAACGAACCATTGGCATGCAAGAGACTCCATATGGTGGAAAGAAGACTGAGACTGGAGGTCAGTCGGACGCGAACTGTAGCAGATAATCAAACCAGAATGTATCTTGACTGTGACCAGCACTGCTGGAGTTGCACTGAAGGGAGGATATGCAAGAATGTGCCGGAGGTGGAGTCGTAGAGAGACAGACCATCATGGTATGTGCGGGCGGCGGGAAGACTTGTGGAAGCTAAGGGGAGGCATGCTTGGAACATAGGGTAAATGAGACGGGGCTGGGCTGGAGTGAATACTGAAGCATAAGGCACGATATCGAAAAAGTAAACAATGTTTTAGGCAGATGACAATTATTTTGGTACCAAATATGATGCATATTTATGAGACGAAAGGTTAGCAGAAAAAGATTCCCAACTTGAGAGAAGGAGACATATAAAAAGAGTCAAGAGGCAAATAGAGTAGACAATAACACAGCTCTGGGGTGCCTGCTTCTTCACCTCTCCCCTCCACACCTCTTGTGTTCCACTCTCACATGGCTGTCTCTTGTGTCAAATAAATAAAATCTTTATAAAAAAATACATGCTCTAATAAACAGAAACTCAAAATGCTAGGTAAATGCATCAGGTGTCACCAAACCAGCTTTGGGCATTGGGTGGCACTTGAGAAAGAGAAGTGAGTCTAAGGCATTGAGTGGAACTTATGCACAGACAAGGAGGTGGAATACACATTCAAGGGAGCTATTAAACATGATCTGGAGCCAAGTTCCAAGGTGTTGGCAGGCAGGGCAAGATACTGTTAAAAAGTGATAGGGGTCAAGGCAGGAAAGGCCTCCGATGTGCCATGCTAGGGATCTTGAATTACATTCCTGGGGACCAATCAAGAGTTGTGGGAATGAGGAATTCAAACAAAATATATGGACTTGGGATTTTCTTTGGGGAAAAGTTTGGCTTAGAGTATGCGGTTTTTCTATCCTTTATAAATTTTGTACTTTTCAAGGGAATGTGTCAGTTCATCTAAAGCCATCAAATGTATTGACAAAATCTGTTCACAATACCCTTTTGATCTTGCTACTTTTAATATCTTTGTAGTTTGTGGTTTTCTGCCCCCTCCCCACAACATGGTTTTTTAAATTACTCTTGCTGGATTTCGGCAATTTTATTAATCTCTTCGAAGAACCAACCTCTGAATTTTTACCTTCTTGATTATATGTTTTGTTTCTATTTCATTGATTTATTTTCTTCCTATTATTTTCTGTCCACCCTGCTGCTTGTATTGAGGCCATAATAACAGTTTGAGAATAATGCATGGCTATCAAATAATATTACAACAGAAGAATTACAGATGATCATGCTCATTATGGACATAGTGCCATAATATCCTTCGGCAGCGCTAAAAGTGTTAGTATGATTCATTACCTGGTATAATTTATTACAGGAATCAAGGATGAGTGTAACACTTTATTTTTAATTTTTATTTAATGAATTTAGTTAATAGGTTGTGTAACACTTTAAAATCAATCACCATACTAATAAAATGCGTAATTCACTGTATTAATAAGAAAAATGAGGAAAAACAATTTTAATCCTGAGAGATTCGAAAAAATTTGATAAAGATTAGATTTCTTATAAAATTCTTCAGCAAACCAAAAACAGAAGGAACTTCCTTAATATGGTAAAAAGTAACGCACAAAAAAATCTCATCAAATAAGCATGTTTTTTTTTAAATGATATGTTGACTCTGTGACAGAGCACAAGCAAGGGAGAATGGCAGGCAGAGGAGAGAGAATCGGCTCTCCACTGAGCAGGGGAGCCCTATGTGGGGCTCAATCCAGGATCACGGGATCATGACCCAAAGTTGAAGGCAGACACTTACCTAACTGGAGCACGGTGCCACAAATAGCATAATTTTTTTCGTGTTTCTAGATCCTACTTTATTTTTTATTTTTAAAAATTTTTTATTATGTTATGTTAGTCACCATACCATATATCATAGTTTTGATGTAGTGTTCATGATTCATTGACTGGCATTATAATACCCAGTGCACCATGCAATACGTGCCCTCACTTAATACCCTATCATTGTCCCTATCCCAGTCCCCACCCCCTGCCCCTCTGAAGCCTTCAGTTTGTTTCCCAGAGTCCACAGTCTCTCATGGTTCATTCCCCCTTCTGTTTAGCCCCCTTCATTCTTCCCTTCCTTCTCCTACTGATCTTCCCTATTTCTTATGTTCCATAAATAGGTGAAACCATATGATAATTGTCTTTCTCTGCTTGACTTATTTCATTATAATCTCCTCCAGTCTGTCCATGTTGCTGTGAAATGTTGTGTAATCGTTCTTTCCTGATGGCTGAGAGTAATATTCCATTGTATATATACCACATCTTCTTAATCAGTCATCTGTTGAAGAAGGCATCTGCGACTCCTTCCACAACTGAGCTATTGTGGACAATGCTGCTGCAGAACATTGGGGTGCATATCATCCTTCTCTTCACTACGTCTGTATCTTTAAGGGTAAATATCCAGTAGTGCCATTGCTGGAGTCATAGGGTAGCTCAATTTTTTTACTTTTTAAGGGACCTCCACACTGTTTTCCAAAGTGGCTGTACCAACTTGCATTTCCCACCAACAGTGTAAGAGGGTTCCCCTTTCTCACGTCCTCTAACATTTGTTGTTCCTTGCCTTGTCAATTTTGCCCATATTCTAACTGGCATAAAAGTGATATCTCAATGTGGTTTTGATTTGAATTTCCCTAATGGCTAATGATTTTGAACATTTTTTCATGTGTCTGTTAGCCCCCAAATAACATATTAATACAAATTCTTGAAAGCTTTTCTTCTGGGGTTCTCAGTAAGACAAGAAAGGAGGATAAAAAGAAAGGGGGAGAATCAGAGGGAATGAAGCATGAACTATGGACTCTGAGAAACAAACTGAGGGGCTTCAGAGGGGGAGGGGTGGGGGAATGGGATAGGCCGGTGATGGGTAGTAAGGGAGGGCACGTGTGCATGGTGCACTGGGTGTTATACACAACTAATGAATCATGGAACTTTTATATCAAGAACCAGGGGGTGTACTGTATGAGGTGACTAACATAATAAAAAAATATTTAAAAAATTAAAAAGAATGCCTGCTAGTACCATTTTTAAGATTGAGGGGTAAGAGTTAAAACAAATGTTGCATTAGTTTCAAGTGTCAACATAGTAATTTGACAAGTTTGTATGTTATGATCTGCTTACCACAAGTGTATTCACCAACTGTCTGCCATACAACACTATTGCAATACAATTAGCTGTATTCCCTATGCTGTACCTTTTGTTTGTTTTTCAATTCCATTTTGTAGCAGTTACTACAGATTAAGCGGTACAATAGGACAAGAAAAAGAAATGATAGGCGTAAAAAGGTACAGCAAAAATTTTAATTCACTATTTACGAATGACAGTTGTGTGTAGATAGATAAAGAATAAAATGTTAAAAATTAATATTGCTAAACTTAAAGAGTCTGTATAGAAAATGAGTTATATATCCATATATAAGCCACAAACATGTAGGAAATGCCCCAAAAATGATGCTATTTGAATAACATAAAAAGAAAAATATCTGGGAATAAATCTAACCAAATTTACGTAAGATCTTTATATAGAAAAGTACAAAACAGTATTGAGAGATTAAAGAAAGACCAATATAAATGAAGGAGCATATACCATGTTCTTTTGCTTTGGAAAACCCAACATTGGGGAAAATGACAGTTTTCTCCCAAATTGACCCAAAGAGTCAAAGCAATTGAGGTCAAAATGCTGGTGGGTATTTTTGTGCATGCATGTTTGTGTGTGTGGAAAATTATCAGCTGATTCTAAAGTTTGCACTTGGAAATGCAAAATGCCAAGAATAGCCAAGGAAATATCGAAGAAGAGCAAAGAGGTGGTATATTGTAACTACCATATATAAGTATTTTTAATAAACTGTAATAACTAAGACAAAACAGTGTATTAGAAAAACAATTTTCCTTAAAATTAATTATTTGTGGTGGTTTGTACTAGCTTGAAGAAAATTTTTTTAGCATTTTTAAGTTTTATTTAAATTCCAGTTAGTTAATAGTGTAATATTAGTTTTTAAGGTGTACAATGTAGTGATTCAACACTTCCATGCAGCACCTGGTGCTCATCACAAGTGTCCTCCTTAGTCCCATCACCTATTTCACCCATCCCCCCCACCTCCGCTCTGGTAACCATCAATTTGCTCCCTAGTTAAGAATCTATTTTCTTGGTTTGCCTCTCTATCTTTTCTATTGTTCATTTGTTTTGTTTCTTGAGTACACATAAGGTGAGGTCATATGGTATTTGTGGTTCTCCGACTGACTGTAAGCAACCTAGCCACCTCTGGCTCCATCCATGTCCATTGCAAATACACTTGAATTTCATTCTTTTTGATGTGGCCAAGTAATTGTGTCTATGTATATATATATATATTCTTTCATCTTTATCCATTCATCAGTCGATGGGCACACTTGGGCTGTTTCCATAATTTGACTATTAGCCGAATAATGCTGCTATAAGCTTATAGGAGTTTGCCATCATGTCCCTTTGAATTAGTATTTTGTATCTTTGGGTAAATACCAGTAGTGCAATTGCTGGATCATAGAGGTAGTTCTATTTTTAACTTTTGAGGAAACTCCATACTGTTTTCCAGAAGTGACTGTACCAGTTTTTGTTTTTGTTTTTGTTTTGTTTTGTTTTACCGTTTTTAGAAAAGCCAGTTCTTGGGCCCTACTTTGAACCTATTGAATCAAGCTTTTGGGTTGGAACCAACATTTTTTGTTTTTCTAAGCCATCCAACTGATTCTGGTACATGTGGGGCGAGAACAAATAGAATAGAATGTCTAGAAATAGATGCACAAATAGCCAATGGTCACCTGATACATGGCGAGCATTGATACACATAATGTAGTGGAGAAATGATGTTCTTTTCAATTAATGGTGCTGATCCAGTTGGATATCCACATGGAGAATAATGAACTTGACTCCTGTCTTTACTCCATACAAATCATTTTGTAGATTTACAACTTTTCTGTGAATCTAAATGTGAAGGGGTAAATAATAAAGATTTTAGAACAAAACATAGCAAATACCTTCATGATGGTGGGGCATCATTATCAAAGACATCAAGTGAGTGAAAAGAGGCAAGTCACCATGGCGGAAAGAAAAAAGATTTTGAATTACCAAAAAATCAGTAAAGAAAAACAGACAAGCAATTTAAAAATGGGCCGAGGTCGCCTGGGTGGCTCATTCGGTTGAGTGTCTGCCTTTGGCTTTGGGTCATGATCTCTGGGGTCCTGGGATTGAGTCCCATCAGGCTCCCCTGCTCAGTGCGGGTCTCTGCTTCTCCCTCTCCTTCTGCCCCTCCCACTTGTGCTCTCTCTCTCTCTAAGTAAAAATAGAATCTTTTTTTAATGGGCAAAAGACTTTGAGACACTGACTTTACAAAAACAATATCAAAATATCCAATAAATATATGTAAAAATTCACAACATTAGTAGTCATCAAGGAAATGCAGATTAAAAGCCACTGAAGGACACCACAACATAATCATAAAAATACTAAGTGCTGAGGCTGCAGAATGACTGGAATCTCAAACACTGGTGTTTGGAGATGTGGCTGATAACCCTTTAGAAAACTGTCTGGCATTACCTTCCTAAAGGGTGTATCTTCATATGCTTATGAGAAATGACCACACACTGAGACCCAGAAGCTCACCTTCTAGGTATAAATCCAACAGAAATGCACACTCATGTTCACCAAGACATTTACAAGAATGTTCACACAACACTATTCATAATAGACACCCTGAAAAAGAGAAGAGAAGCAGACCATATGTCTGTCAGTTGTATAATGGTTTGAAATGTCTATTCTCACAACAGAATATAGCAACGAGAAGAAACAAGCTATAACTCCTATGCAACAGTATAAAATAATAACACAAATATAATGAAACGGCCCCAAAGAAGGCAGACACGAAAGTTATAAAAGTAGAATTCTGTTAAGAGAGAGAGAGAAAAAGAAAGAGACAGACCAAGAAACAGACTCTTAACTATAGAGAACAAACTGATAGTTACCAGAGAAGTGGTTGGTGGGTGGGGCAGGTGAAATAGGTGAAGGATATTAAGGTACACATCATAATGAGCATGGAGTCACATATTATAGAATTGTTGAATCACTATATTGTACACCCAAACTAATTTAACACTGTATGTTAACTATACTGGAATTAAATTTAATTTAAAAATTAAAAAATGTAAATTCCATTACAAAAACGCAAATTTAAAAAAAACAGATGAAACTAATGAATGTGTTGGAGTTACAAGTCAAGATTCTGAAAAGTTACTGTTAGGGGAGTAATGCTCTGTTTTCTTTGCTTATCAGGGTTTGGTTACATAAATATTTTCACCTTGTGAAAAGTCGAGTAGGAAATACGAATTTGTATTAACAATAATTTTTTTTGAAAAAAAGATGAAGAATTTGGTTCCATGTACTTGTCTGGGTATGTTATGCTTTAAAAGTTTAGAATGAAAGTGGCATTAAAATTTATTCAACATATTTTGCACTGAAATCCTGTAGTTCCTAGGAGTGAACGCATTAATTTATTTTTGATCAGTGTACCATGACTATGTAAGGTGTTGGCATTAGAAGGCTAAAAATGCATACTGGAATTATTCTGTGCTTATACTTGTCTATAAATCTTTTTTTTTTTCAGAGAAAGAGATTTTAAAGGTAAGAGTGATGGACAAGTCTTCGAGTATTCTTTCATATTCTTTCCACTATGCTGGGGAATGCCTGCCCCTTTTCCCCCGCTTCCCCATCTTAAGTCTCCTGGTCTCCTATTTATTTTTTTATAATAATTTTTATTATGTTATATTGCAGATCACTCCTGCAGTATATCTCCTATTTGCCTTTTTTTTTTTTAAATTCAGTTAATTTAGTATGTGAGAAATATTCCCTGGATTCCACTCTTCCTCTCAGAAAAAGAAAGACTTAATCACCTATTCTTTTTATAATAATATTTTTTATTATATTATGTTAGTCACCATACAGTACATCCAGTTTTTGATGTAAAGTTCCATGATTCGTGCTTTAGCGTATAACACCGGTGCACCATGCAATAAATTGCCTCTTACTACCCATCACCGGTCTATCATTTACCCCCACCCCCTCCCCTCTGAGGCCCTCAGTTTGTTTCTCAGAGTCCATAGTCTCATGTTTCATTCCCCTTCCGGTACCCCCCTTTCTTTTATCTCTTTCTTTTACCCTACTGATCATCCCTAAGTTTCTTATATTCCATAGATGACAGAAATCATATCCGATAATTGTCTTTTTCTCTGCTTGAGAAGCTTATTTTCCTTTAGCATTATCTCCTCAGTCCCATCCATGTTGCAAGCAAATATTTGTCGTTCTTTTATGGCTGAGTAATATCCCATTGTATATATGGACCACATCTTCTTAATCTTCCTATTTACTTAGCTCTATTGGTATCTTATAAAATATACATTGTTAGCAAATTATATTTGGTTATAATTTATAGTGTTTGTTGTGGTTCCAGTTTTTGATGAAGTATCCATTTTGATAGGAACAAGCTACTTGCTCATGGATAAGTATAAGTTTTAAACTTTAGAAATAGGGGGATAAGTTTATACATGACAGGGTGATATGTATGTAGGAAGTCTTTTGGGAATGATTTGAACTTTCTGCTTTGACATCTTTGAGATTATTCCCCGATTTAAGCCTTCCTGAAGCCAACCAGTTATCTAAAACCAGATGTCTAAGGGTATCCATCTCAATGTTGTTGTTTTTGAAAATATAAGGATATAGTGTCCAAGGAATTATCTGGGGAATCTGAAGATGATGATGTACAATATGAAAGAAACAGAATCCTGGAGCAACCTCGGGAATTGCTGAATGACACAGTACTTATTAAGGAACTCACGAAGGTAATATTATTCAATGGCCAACTTATTATTTCATTCTATTAAAGAAACATGTCATTAGCATCAAAGGGCTCAGTGTGGTCTTCTGAATCTATGTATTATTCCAATATAGAGTAGAAGAGTTTTTGTGAAGCTGTCTGAGGTCCGTGGTGGCCCATAGGTGTCCTGATATATTTTTGAAGTTAACCTATAAATATCCTTTACAATATTGTGTTTTTCTGTATTTTTTTAAGATATATTTTACATGTCCAGCTGTTTTGGCTGTCAGAAATATCTCCCTTGGAATCCAAAAGGAGGAATGCTTTTGGATTGCTTGGCTTAAATAGACTGGAAAAACCACTACCTTGAAATATTGACTGGAGGAAGACTGCTACCTCTGGGGATGTGTTCATTGAGAACTTAAGTATCACCAAAAATCTTCAAGAGGTAAGACACAATTTTATCTGAGATGTGAGTAGCATGATTACTTGGAGGAGGTGGAGGCAAGTGAGTGGAGAGGGTGATGGGTAGGAATCATGGCAGGTATTGACTATTGATACTGTTGACTCACCCAGTGGGTTTCGGAGACAGAAGCTCAATTTTTGAGGGTAAGTCATAGGATAATAAGAGCAGCCTTAGTCTGAGAATCTAAGACAAAGAGTGTCTTTACTGTTCTTTGAGAAGCTACTAAAGGCGCAATATGGTGGACTAGGAGGCTCCTGACTACCACTCCTTCGAAATACACCAATTAAACAGTTACACAGGGATTATTTCCACCTCTGAGAAATCCAGAAATGAATTGGGGAGATTCCTACACATCATACAACTGAGGAAATACTCACATCAAAAAGGTAGGATAAGCTGGGACACATGTTTTCTGTAAGCCCCACCCACAACACAGGAGGGAATTCCCAACTCCCAGCTTCTCGTAAGGACTGAAGGTTTAAACCATACGTAGCTCCTCGGTTTTTATGGCTGTCACCCAGGGGGACTGGTTCCCAAATTTCCTAGCTCTGGGGCTGACAGGGTGGCTTAGCACAAAGCAAGTGACCAACATACCAGCTCCCAGTTTCTTTCAGAAGGGGCTAGACTACATATCTAACATCCCAAAAGTTGAACTTCAAATTAATCTGCATCTAGGGAACTAATGGGGCAGGCAATTAGTAATCTAAGGAGCCTGAATGAGCTTACGTGGGCACTTCCTCAGCTTTTTCAGGGCACTTGGTGGGATTTGATACCCTAATCTCCTAGGGTCACTAACAACATAAATGATGGTTTGGACAAGCACAAAGTTTTAGAGGTTTGGAGAATCCGGTGTGAGTGATTTCTTCTCCCTACATGAGGCCAACCTGTCTAGACTGGGAGAGTTGGGTTTTTTATTTAATGTGCATAAACCAATATAGGGGATTAGAAAAAGTGAAGAAACAGTGAAATATATTCCACAAACAAAGAGCAAGTTAAATCTCAGAAAAGACCTAATGAGATAGATGATTTATCTGACAGAGAATCCAAAGCAATTATTATAAGTCTATGCTAACCAAATTCAGGAAAAATGCATGAACTAAATGAGAATTTCAACAAGAGAAAAATGCATAGAAGTATCAAACAGAAATCATATATCTGAAGAA
>NW_024424452.1:23065024-23065834 GCF_017311325.1 Ursus maritimus | reverse complement strand
TTTTCCATCTTTTGTGTCTTCTTCAATGTCTTTCAAGAGTGACTTATAGTTTCTAGAATATAGGTCCTTTACGTCTCTGGTTAAGTTAATTCCAAGGTAACGTATGGTTTTTGGTGCTATTGTAAATGGGATGGATTCCCTAATTTCTCTTTCTTCAGTCTCATTGTTTGTGTATAGAAATGCAACTGATTTCTAAGCATTGATTTTGTATCCCCCCACATCACTGAATTGCTCTATAACGTCTAGTAGTTTGGGAGTAGATTCTTTTGGGTTTTCCATATAAAGTATCATGTCATCTGCGAAGAGAGACAGTTTGACTTCTTCTTTGCCAATTTGGATACCTTTGATCCCTTTTTGTTGTCTGATTGCTGTTGCAAGGACTTCTAGTACTATGTTGAATAATAGTGGCGAGAGTGGGCATCCTTGTTGTGTTCCTGATCTTAAGGGAAAGGCTTCCAGCTTTTCCCCATTGAGAATGATATTCACCATAGTCTTTTCATAGATGGTTTTTATGAGATTGAGGAATGTACCCTCTATCCCTACACTCTGAAAGGTTTTAATCGGGAAAGGATGCTGTATTTTGTTAAATGCTTTTTCTGCATCTATTGAGAGGATCATATGATTCTTCGCTTTTTTCTTGTTGATAAAATCTATCACACTGATAGATTTGCAAATGTTCAACCACCCTTGCATCCCAGGGATGAATCCCACTTGGTCATGATGGATAATCCTTTTAATGTACTGTTGGATTCTATTAGCAAGGATCTTGTTGAGAATTTTGGCATCCATATTCATTAGGGAAATAGGTCT
>NW_024424452.1:23024259-23064455 GCF_017311325.1 Ursus maritimus | reverse complement strand
TACTGTGCTCCTGGTTTCTAATTCATTGATCTCTGCTCTAATCTTGATCAACTGCTTTCTCGTGCATGGATTAGGCCTGTTCCTCTGTTGATGTTCTGGCTTCCTGAGGTGAGAATATAAAAACTGCCTTTTAGATTTTTCTATTCTTTTGAGTGAGGCTTGGATGGCTATGTGTTTTCCCCTTAGGAGTGCCTTGCAGTGTCCCATAGGTTTTGGACCATTGTGTTTTCATTCTCATTGGTCTCCATAAATTGTTTAAATTAATTTTTTATTTCCTGGTTTATCGAATCATTCTTGAGCAGGATGGTTCTTAGTCTCCAAGTGTTTGAGTTTCTTCCAAATTTTTCCTTGCGGTTGAGTTCCAATTTCAAAGCTTTGTGGTCTGAGAATATGCAGGGAATAATTTCAATCTTTTGGTATCAGTTGAGACCTGTTTTGTGACCCAGAGCATGGTCTATTCTTGAGAATGTTCTACGGTCATTTGAATAGAATGAGTATTCTTTGGTTCTGGCGTGTAGTGTTCTATATATATCTATGAGGTCCAACTCATCTAGTATGGCATTCAAACCTCTTGTTTCTTTGTTGATTTTCTGCTTAGGTGATCTATCTATTGCTGATAGTGGAGTGTTAAGGTCCCCTACTTTTAACGTATTATTACCTATATGTCTCTTTGTTCTAGTTAAGAGTTGGCTTGTGTATCTTGCTGCTCCCCTGTTGGTGGCATAGATATTTATAATTGTCATATCCACTTGTTGGATACATCCTTTAAGAATAATATAGTGCCCTTCTGTATCTCTAACTATAGTCTTTAGTTTAAAATCCAATCTGTCTGATATGAGAATTGCTACCCCAGCTTTCTTTTGAGGTCCATCGGCATGAAAGATGGTATTCCGTCCCTTTACTTTCAGTCTGAATGTATCTTTAGGTTCAAAATGAGTCTCTTGTAGACAGCAAATGGATGGGTCCTTTTTTTTTTATCCAATCTGCAACCCTGCGTCATTTTATGGGAGCATTTAGGCCATTTACATTGAGAGTGATTATTGAGAGATATGATTCTAATGATGCCATGTTGCCTGTAAAGTCTTTGTTTCTATCAATTGTGACTTTTTGTTCTGTATCACTCTTGGGGCCTTTTTACTTTTATAGAACTCCCCTTAATATCTCCTGTGGGGCTGGTTTCATGATTATGAAATTGGTCAATGACTGGCGATTCTGGAAGGTCTTTATCTCTCCATCAATTCTGAATGACAGCCTTGCTGGATAAAGAATCCTTGGCTGCATGTTTTTCTCTGAAAGAGCTTTAAAAATGCCCCCCCCCCAACTCTTTCTCTCATTCCAGGTCTTTGTAGAGAGGTCTGACGTAATTCTGATACCTTTGCCTTGGTACGTGAGAAATTTCTTTGCCCTGGCCGCTGTCAATACTGTATCCTTGGATCTAATATTTGAGAATTGCACTATGACATGACGTGGCATAGGTTTGTCGTGGTTGAGCTTGGGAGGAATCTCTCTGCCTCCTGGACACGAATGCTTGTTTCCTTTGCCTGATTAGGGAAGTTTTCAGCTACAATTTGTTCAAATATCTCTTCGAGACCTCTGTTTTTCTCCACCCCCTCGGGGATGCCGATGATTCTGACATTGGAACGTTTCATTGAGTCAGTAATCTCCTGTAACCTACATTCTTGAGATTGGATTTTTTTTGAGCCAAATTTCTATTTTAGCTTTCTCTTCTAGTAACCCATCCTCCAATTTGCCAATAAGTTCTTCTGCCTCCTTCACCTTGGCCATCAAAGCATCTAGTTTTGACTGCATTTGATTCATAGAATTTTTAATTTCTGCCAGTTTCGCTCTCATTTCCACCCTTAGAGATTCTATATTCTCATTAACATTTTTGTCAATACTTTTTTCAACTCTACACATCATCTTGACCATTGTTACTCTGAACTCCATTTCTGATAATTTGGTTTTATCCATATCAAATTAGTTCTGTGGCAGAGACCACAGACTCATTGTCTTTTCTTTGTTAGGGGGGATTTCTCCTTCTCGTCATTCTGATGAGGAGAGGTTGCGGGGTTGTCCAGAGCCCAAATTATTGACCAGGACCCAGGCAGTGTGCACTTGTTTTATAGGGACCTTAGAGATGTGGGCTTCTTGATTTTTCAGCCTGCCTTCTGGGGGAGGGGCCTGCTGCGCCGATACTCAGGCAACCCTGTTTGGGTAGAGTCTCCATGTCCCCTGCAAGGGGGGATGGGGATGGGCGCACTGAGCCGGTATTTCCAGGCTTTTGTTCTCTGGTGGGTTTCCCTGGCGGCCGGCTATGCCTCTTCTGAGGGTCAGAGCAGCAGTAGCCGAATCTCAGCCTCTGTCTCAGAACAGAGGGATCGCAGACCACTCTCCACTGGGTTTCTGGCCACTTTAACTCTGTTTCTGTTGGTGCTACTCAACCCTGCAGCGTCCCGGGATATGTGCCCCACCGCCGGCATCCCAGCCCTCGCTTCCAGGGATGGCACGTCTCTGTCTTTTGTGTTTCTAACACCGTCAGCTGCCAGCTGCCCCCGTGCGCTCCAGGGCTCCGGTTTTCAGACTGGTCGCCTGCATTCCCCGGCTCACAGTCTCAGTCTGCTCTCTCGAGGGTGCCGGTCCACGAGTCTGCCTGCTCCCCAGTGCAGGTGGCTACCGCTTCCCGGCGCCCGAATGTGGCGGCTCCCTCCCCCTTCCGTTTATCTTCCGATATCTGTGCATGGATTCACATATCCCCACTTCGTACCTCAATACTCAGCGCTGGAGATGTTCATTTGTAGAGATCCAGATGTATCTTCCTGCGTCTCAGGGTGATTCTGTGGATGTTCAGGATGGTCTGGTTCCTATCCAGCTTGACTCAGGGGACCAGCTGAAAAAGGGGACCCCTACTCCTCCACCATCTTAACTCCCTCTACGGTGACATTATTAAATGAAGGAAATCTACAGCAATTTGTCACCAGTAGAAACACTAAAAGAATGACTAATGAAAGTTCTGTAAACATAAATGAAATGATAAAAGAGGAATTTTGGAACATCAAGATAACAGAACAACAGAAAGTAAAAATATGAATGAATACAGTACACTTTCTCCTCTTGAGTTTTCTTGAGTTTGGCAGTTAAAAAGCAGAAATAATAACATTGTCTGATAATGTTCTCAGTGTAAATAGAGGAAATATTTAAGACAATTATAAATGGGGATTTTAAAGAGATGTAAATCATAGGAAGTTCTCTATCCTTCACACAAACTGGTGAAAGGAAGACACCACAACTGTGTTAAGTAGAATAATGTAATGCCTGTAGCTATCCCTATAAAACGTACACAAGGTGATTCAATAAAGAAAGATAAAATATATGTGGTTGAATTTTAAAACTGAACAATATATATTGCTGCCTATGTGATATTTTTAATTTGTAAAGATTTATTGAGTCTTACACTTGGGGGAATTTCTATATATGTACATGGTATGTAAAAAAAGTATATAGAAGTGAACTTCTATATATGTACATAGTATGTTAGTAAAAAGTTTTTTTAACAGTGAAAAAGGGAGAGTTGATCATCTTCACCTTCCTGATGAGCCTACTGTTTTCATAACCATGAATTTAGAACCCTGTAATTATTACCTTTTCCTCGTAAGTGATTGAATAAGTGTCAGCTGTTGAGCACTTCCAACTTAGTTTAAATGTTAGTCTTCCCTTATAGATAAGAGTGTTTGCACATGTAGCATATTCCAGGTGAGTCTACTTCCCCTGTTCCATACTTTCAGAACCACCATCTGAAGTATTTTCAAAGGAAACATATTTTGGGGCAAGGAGAGCCTCTGCTGCTACCCAGTACTGATTGGTGTGAACAGGCATTCACCCAAAGGTTCTGGCTATATGGTACCATGTTGGTAATGGATGCCTAGAACTATAACAAGACAAAATTCATGGAATTAAAGGGTATTAAAGGATCTTGAAGTTACTTTGCATGACATACAAAGTCATCAAACATACCATTAAAATTGGTAATTTTGTGCTTACTTGATAACCATTCTATTTGATTCTATAGTACTTCCAGTTTGTTGACTTCTTAGAGTTTTCTCATTGAATTAATTTTTTTGAGTAAACCTCTATCTTTTTCTTTGTCGTTGACATCAGTAACTCAGATGAATGTATATAGTTTGGAAAGAGATGCAATAGGAAGATTTTTAATTGCGATGGCTATTACAGGATTTGTTTTCTTCCTCTTGATTTTCCTTTTGGAGACCACCTTATGGAAAGTGAGAACCTTTGTATTTCGCTATATTTTCTTTGGTGTCTACAAGAAACTTAATAAGGTAAGTAGCTGGCTATGGATCTTAGAGATATCTCTAAGACCAAAAACACGTCTCTACACATGCCTAACTCTGTTATTGAATATATGATTATAAATCAATCTATGTTGATTGAGATCCATATGAATCAGATATCTTCATCATAATTTGAACTTTGTGGTCTCTAAATATTATGACCTCCACCATCAAAATATGATATTTTTTTATAGTTTGATTGTAATAGAAAGCTTTCCTTTGAACATCTCTTGTATCAGAGGGCCATTCCCTCCCCCAGAGTGCTCATGCACCCTAATTTGGCCCCTGGATATTTAACGAACTCCCAGGTGGTACTGATTCTGTCAGACCATAGAATGCACATTTAATGGTAAGGCTCTATAGCAATTGCTCTCAAAATCTGGCATTTAGGGGTGCCTGGGTGGCACAGTCATTAAGCGTCTGCCTTTGGCTCAGGGCGTGATCCCGGCATTCTGGGATCGAGCCCCACATCAGGCTCCTCTGCTATGAGCCTGCTTCTTCCTCTCGCACCCCCCCTGCCTGTGTTCCCTCTTTATCTCTGTCAAATAAATAAATAAAATCTTTTTTAAAAATCTGGCATTTACCAGATTCTCTAGGAAGTCTTCTTGAAATACAAGTTGCCGGTCTCTGTTCCATGAGTTGCTGATTTTGTGGACCTTCGGTAGGGCCTGAACTTGCATATGTAAAAAATTCTCAAGTGATGCTTCTGTGCTCCTTCGTGCTTTGAGAACCACTGTCTGAAGTATTTTCAGAAGAAAGAATATTTTGAGGCAAAAGGAGCCTGTCTGTTACCAAAATAGATGAAATTACATGACTCCTCTATAAGCTTAGAATTCAGTCCAAGTTCTTACCATGCCACTATTGTCTTTCTTCACATTTCCCAGTACAGGCCTGACTCCATAGGTAATCAAGACAATGTGCATGAGTAAGGTATGAATGATAGCATTAACGGAGGTATGAAAGGCGGGGAGTAACCAAGATGTGCTTCCAGAAGTGGGGAAGATGTTGAGCATAGGCCCAGGTCTGGTGTCATCAGTAGAGCCAGAACCTGGTGTCCAGATCTTATGAGTGTCTCCTATTCAGCTGAGCCATTAGTCTGCAAGATTGCATAGGGAATTTCTCAATGAGTAGGAAGAGCCCCAGAACTGGAGGGTCAGGTCAAGTGAGCAAGCGAACAGCTGGTTAGCACCAGCAAAGTCCAACACCCAAGGCTGATGTCATGCATTCCGAAGATATGCCTCAGGCACCTACTGTGTACCTGGTATCACACTAGATGTTGGACAGGACTCAGATTCCTGGAAGGGGTCCAGCAGGAACAAATAGATTCCCAGACTTGGAAGAGAGGGTGAAGGAGACCTCCATAGAGATGCAAAAGAAAGGTTTTCAAGATAGGGACCAAATCAGAGCTCAGACAAATAAAATCCAAAAAATACATGCTCTGGGGTGCCTGCTTCTTCCTCTCCCACTCCCCCTGCTTGTGTTCCCTCTCACACTGGCTGTCTCTCTCTGTGTCAAATAAATAAATCTTTAAAAAAAAATACATGCTCTAATAAACAGAAACTCAAAATGCTGGAAATGCATCTAGGTGTCACCAAACCAAGCTTTGGGCATTGGGTGACACTTGAGAAAGTGAGTCTAAGGCATTGAGGTGAACTTATGCACAGACAAGGAGGTGGAATACATTCAAGGAGCTATTAAGCATGTCTGGAGCCAAGTTCAGGTGTTGGCAGGCAGGGCAAGATGACTGCAAAAAGTGATAGGGGTCAAGGCAGGAAAGGCCTCCGATGTGCCATGCTAAGGATCTTGAATTTCATTCTGAGGGCAATCAAGAGTTGTGGGAATGAGGAATTCAATGACAAAATTATATGGACTTGGGATTTTCTTTGGGGAAAAGTTTGTAGTAAGAGTATGCAGGTTTTCTATCCTTTTCTCATTTTGTACTTTTCAAGGAATGTGTCAAGTTCATCTAAACCATCAAATGTATTGACAAAAATCTGTTCACAATACCCTTTTGTCTTGTTTTTAATATCTCTTGGTAGTTTGTGGTTTTTCTGCCCCCCTCCCCACAACCTGGTTTTTTAAATTACTCTTGCTAGGGATTTAACCAATTTTATTAATCTCTTCGAAGAACCAACCTCTGAATTTTTTACTTCTCTGTTATATGTTTTGTTTTCTATTTCATTGATTTATTTTCTTACCTTTATTTTTCTGTCCTGCTGCTTTGTGAGGCCATAATAACATTGAGAATAATAGCTATAAATAATATTACAACAGAAGAATTACAGATGAATCATGCTTATGGACATAGTGCAAATATCCTTCACGAAAGTGTTAGTATGATTCATTACCTGGTATAATTTATTACAGGAATGCAAGGATAGTGTAACACTTTATTTTTTAATTTTTTATTTAAATTCAATTTAGTTAATAGGTTGTGTAACACTTTAAAATCAATCACCATACTAATAAAATGTAATTCACTGTATTAATAAGAAAAATGAGAAAAACAATTTTAATCCTGAGAGATTCAGAAAAAAATTTGATAAAATTAGATTTCTTATAAAATTCTTCAGCAAACCAAAACAGAAAGGAACTTCCTTAATATGGTAAAAAGTAACCACAAAAAAAATCTACATCAAATAACATGTTTTTTTTTTAAGAATGTATTTACTTTTGTGACAGAGAGAGCACAAGCAGGGAGAATGGCAGGCAGAGGGAGAGGGAGAATCAGGCTCTCCACTGAGCAGGGAGCCCTATGTGGGGCTCAATCCCAGGACCCTGGGATCATGACCCAAGTTGAAGGCAGACACTTAACCAACTGAGCCACCCAGGTGCCACCAAATAACATAATTTTTTTTCGTGTTTCTAGAGTCCTACTTTATTTTTTTTATTTTTAAAAATTTTTTATTATGTTATGTTAGTCACCATACCATATATCCTTAGTTTTTGATGTAGTGTTCCATGATTCATTATTTGCGTATAATACCCAGTGCACCATGCAATACGTGCCCTCCTTAATACCTATCATTGTCCTATCCCAGTCCCCCACCCCCTGCCCCTCTGAAGCCTTCAGTTTGTTTCCCAGAGTCCACAGTCTCTCATGGTTCATTCCCCCTTCTGTTTAGCCCCCCTTCATTCTTCCCTTCCTTCTCCTACTGATCTTCCTATTTCTTATGTTCCATAAATGAGTGAAACCATATGATAATTGTCTTTCTCTGCTTGACTTATTTCACTTATAATCTCCTCCAGTCCTGTCCATGTTGCTGTGAATGTTGTGTAATCGTTCTTTCTGATGGCTGAGTAATATTCCATTGTATATATACCACATCTTCTTAATCCAGTCATCTGTTGAAGGGCATCTCGGCTCCTTCCACAACTGAGCTATTGTGGACAATGCTGCTATGAACATTGGGGTGCATATCATCCTTCTCTTCACTACGTCTGTATCTTTAGGGTAAATATCCAGTAGTGCCATTGCTGGGTCATAGGGTAGCTCAATTTTTTTACTTTTTAAGGGACCTCCACACTGTTTTCCAAAGTGGCTGTACCAACTTGCATTCCCACCAACAGTGTAAGAGGGTTCCCCTTTCTCCACGTCCTCCCCAACATTTGTTGTTCCTTGCCTTGTCAATTTTTGCCATTCTAACTGGCATAAAGTGATATCTCAATGTGGTTTTGATTTGAATTTCCCTAATGGCTAATGATTTTGAACATTTTTTCATGTGTCTGTTAGCCCCCAAATAACATATTAATACAAATTCTTGAAAGCTTTTCTTCTGAGTTCTCAGTAAGACAAGAAAGGGATAAAGAAAGGGGGGAGAATCAGAGGGGGAATGAAGCATGAGAGACTATGGACTCTGAGAAACAAACTGAGGGCTTCAGAGGGGAGGGGGGTGGGGGAATGGGATAGGCCGGTGATGGGTAGTAAGGAGGGCACGTATTGCATGGTGCACTGGGTGTTATACACAACTAATGAATCATGGAACTTTATATCAAGAACCAGGGGTGTACTGTATGGTGACTAACATAATAAAAAAATATTTAAAAAATTAAAAAAAGAATGCCTGCTAGTACCATTTTTTAAAAGATTGAGGTAAAGTTAAAACAAATGTTACATTAGTTTCAAGTGTCAACATAGTAATTTGACAAGTTTGTATGTTATGATCTGCTTACCACAAGTGTAGCTACCAACTGTCACCATACAACACTATTGCAATACAATTAGCTGTATTCCCTATGCTGTACCTTTTATTCCATTTTTCAATTCCATTTTTATACAACAGTTACTACAGGTCGTAGTGCAATAGGACAAGAAAAAGAAATGATAGGCGTAAAAATTGTAAAAATTTTAAAATTCACTATTTACGAATGACAGTTATTGTGTAGATAGATAAAGGAATAAAATGTTAAAATTAATATTGCTAAACAAAAAGTCTGTATAGAAAAATGAGTTATATATCCATATATAAGCCACAAACATGTGAAATGTAAAATGATGCTATTTGAATAACATAAAAAGAAAAAATATCTGGGAATAAATCTAACAGAATTTTTGTAAGATCTTTATATAGAAAAGTACAAAACAGTATTGAGAGATTAAAGAAGACCAATATAAATGAAGGAATATACCATGTTCTTGCTTTGGAAAACCCAACATTGGGAAAATGACAGTTTTCTCCCAAATTGACCCAAAGAGTCAAAGCAATTGAGTCAAAATGCTATTGGGTATTTTTGTGCATGCATGTTTGTGTGTGGAAAATTATCAGCTGATTCTAAAGTTTGCATGGAAATGCAAAATGCCAAGGATAGCCAAGGAAATATCGAAGAAGAGCAAAAGTGGTATATTAATAACTACCATATATAAGTATTTTTAATAAACTGTAATAACTAAGACAAAACAGTGTATTAGAAAAAACAATTTTCCTTAAAATTAATTATTTGTGGTGGTTTGTACTAGCTTGAAAATTTTTTTTTAGCATTTTAAAGTTTTTATTTAAATTCCAGTTAGTTAATATACAGTGTAATATTAGTTTTAGGTGTACAATGTAGTGATTCAACACTTCCATGCAACACCTGGTGCTCATCACAAGTGTCCTCCTTAGTCCCCATCACCTATTTCACCCATCCCCCCCCCCCCACCTCCGCTCTGGTAACCATCAATTTGCTCCCTATAGTTAAGAATCTATTTCTTGGTTTGCCTCTCTATCTTTTTCTCATTGTTCATTTGTTTTGTTTCTTAAATTACACATATGAGTGAGATCATATGGTATTTGTCGTTCTCCGACTGACTTCTTTCACTTAGCATAATACCCTCTAGCTCCATCCATGTCCATTGCAAATGGCAAGATTTCATTCTTTTTGATGGCCAAGTAGTGTGTCTATGTATATATATATATATTCTTTCATCTTTATCCATTCATCAGTCGATGGGCACTTGGGCTGTTTCCATAATTTGGCTATTGTAGATAATGCTGCTATAAACATAGGAGTTATGTATCCCTTTGAATTAGTATTTTTGTATCTTTGGGTAAATACCAGTAGTGCAATTGCTGGATCATAGGGTAGTTCTATTTTTAACTTTTTGAGGAAACTCCATACTGTTTTCCAGAGTGACTGTACCAGTTTTTTTGTTTTTGTTTTTTGTTTTGTTTTGTTTCGTTTTTTAGAAAGGCAAGTTCTTGGGCCCTACCCCAGACCTATTGAATCAGAAGCTTTTGGGTTGGAACCAACATTTTTTGTTTTATAAGCCATCCAACTGATTCTGGTACATGTGAAAATTTGAGAACAAATAGAATAGAATGTCTAGAAATAGATGCACAAATATGTGGTCACCTGATACATGACGACATTGATACACATAATGTAGTGGAGAAATGATGTTCTTTTCAATTAATGGTGCTGATCCAGTTGGATATCCACATGGAGAATAATGAACTTGACTCCTGTCTTACTCCATACAAATCATTTGTAGATTTACAACTTTTCTGTAGATCTAAATGTGAAAGGTAAAATAATAAAGATTTTAGAACAAAAACATAGCAAATACCTTCATGATGGTGAGGGCATCATTATCAAAAGACATCAAGTGAGTGAAAAGGCAAGTCACCATGTGGAAAAAAGATTTTTGAATTGCAAATCAGTAAGAAAAAGACAGACAACCCAATTTAAAAATGGGCAGGTCGCCTGGGTGGCTCATTCGGTTGAGTGTCTGCCTTTGGCTTGGGTCATGATCTCAGGGCCCTGGGATTGAGTCCCACATCAGGCTCCCTGCTCAGTGCGGAGTCTGCTTCTCCCTCTCCTTCTGCCCCTCCCACTTGTGCTCTCTCTCTCTCTAAGTAAATAAAATCTTTTTTTTTAATGGGCAAAAGACTTGAGACACTGACTTTACAAAAAACAATATCCAAATATCCAATAAATATATGTAAAAATTCACAACATTAGTAGTCATCAGGAAATGCAGATTAAAGCCACTGAAGGACACCACAACATAATCATAAAAATACTAAGTGCTGAGGCTGCAGAATGACTGGAATCTCAAACACTGGTGTTGGGAATGTAAACTGATAACCCTTTAGAAAACTGTCTGGCATTACCTTCTAAAGTGTTATCTTCATATGCTTATGAAAATGACCACACACTGAGACCCAGAAGCTCACCTTCTAGGTATAAATCCAACAGAAATGCACACTCATGTTCACCAAAAGACATTTACAAGAATGTTCACACAACACTATTCATAATAGACACCCTGAAAAAAAGAGAAAGAAGCAGACCATATGTCTGTCAGTTGTATAATGGATTTAAAAATGTCTATTCTCACAACAGAATATAGCAACGAGAAGAAACAAGCTATAACTCCTATGCAACAGTATAAAATAATAACACAAATATAATGTTGCCCCAAAGAAGGCAGACACAGAAAAGTTATAAAGTAGAATTCTGTTAAGAGAGAGAGAAAAAGAAAGAGACAGACCAAGAAACAGACTCTTAACTATAGAGAACAAACTGATAGTTACCAGAGAAGTGGTTGGTGGGTGGGGCAGGTGAAATAGGTGAAGGATATTAAGAGTACACATCATAATGAGCATGGAGTCACATATAGAATTGTTGAATCACTATATTGTACACCCAAACTAATTTAACACTGTATGTTAACTATACTGGAATTAAATTTAATTTAAAAATTAAAAAATGTAGAATTCCATTCATATAAATTTAAAAAACAGACAAAACTAATAGATAATGTTCGGAGTTACAAGTCAAGATTCTAGTTACTGTTGAGGTAATGCTCTGTTTTCTTTATCAGGGTTGGTTACATAAATATTTTCACCTTGTGAAAAGTCATTAAGATGCAGATTTGTGACTAACAATAATTTTTTGAAAAGATGAAGATTTATGATTTATGTACTTGTCTGGGTATATGTTATGCTTTAAAAGTTTAGAATGAAAGTGGCATTAAAATTATTCAACATATTTTGCACTGAAATCTGTAGTTCCTAGAATTGAACCACTGTTAATTTATTTTGATCAGTGTACCATGACTATGTAAGGTGTTAACATTAGAAGGCTAAAATGCATACTGGAATTATTCTGTGCTTATACTTGTCTATAAATCTTTTTTTTTTCAGAAAAGAGATTTTAAAATTAAAAAAGAGTGATGGACAAGTCTTCGAGTATTCTTTCATATTCTTTCCACTATGTGGAATGCCCTGCCCTTTTTTCCCCCTTCCCCATCTTAAGTCTCCTGATTATCTCCTATTTATTTTTTTATAATAATTTTTATTATGTTATATTAGTCACTATACAGTATATCTCCTATTTATTTTTTTAAATTCAGTTAATTTAGTATGTGAAATGGTCCCTGGATTCCACTCTTCCTCTCAGAAAAGAAAGACTTAATCTTCCCTATTCTTTTTTTATAATAATATTTTTTATTATATTATGTTAGTCACCATACAGTACATCCCTAGTTTTTGATGTAAAGTTCCATGATTCATTGCTTGCGTATAACACCCAGTGCACCATGCAATACGTGCCCTCCTTACTACCCATCACCGGTCTATCCCATTCCCCCACCCCCCTCCCCTCTGAGGCCCTCAGTTTGTTTCTCAGAGTCCATAGTCTCTCATGTTTCATTCCCCCTTCAGATTACCCCCCTTTCTTTATCTCTTTCTTCCCCTACTGATCATCCTAGTTCTTATATTCCATAGATGACAGAAATCATATGATAATTGTCTTTCTCTGCTTGACTTATTTTGCTTAGCATTATCTCCTCCAGTCCCATCCATGTTGCAGCAAATGTTGAGAAATCGTTCTTTTTTATGGCTGAGTAATATCCCATTGTATATATGGACCACATCTTCTTAATCTTCCCTATTCTTAGCTCTATTGGTATCTTATAAAATATACATTGTTAGCAAATTATATTTGGTTATAATTTATAGTGTTTGTTGTGGTTCCAGTTTTTGATGAAGTATCCATTTTGATAGGAACAAGCTACTTGCTCATGGATAGGAGTATAGTTTTTAAACTTTAGAAATAGGGGATAAGTTTATACATGACAGGGTGATATGTATGTAGGAAGTCTTTTGGGAATGATTTGAACTTTCTGCTTTGACATCTTTGAGATTATTCCCCAGTTAAGCCTTCCTGAAGCCAACCAGTTATCTAAACCAGATGTCTAAGGGTATCCATCTCAATGTTGTTGTTTTTGAAAATATAGGATATAGTGTCCAAGGAATTATCTGGGGAATCTGAAGATGATGATGTACAATATGAAAGAAACAGAATCCTGGAGCAGCCTCAGGAATTGCTGAATGACACAGTACTTATTAAGGAACTCACGAAGGTAATATTATTCAATGGCCAACTTATTATTTCATTCCTATTAAAGAGCATGTCATTAGCATCAAGGGCTCAGTGTGGTCTTCTGAATCTATGTGTATTATTCCAATAGAGTAGAAGAGTTTTTGTGAAGCTGTCTGAGGTCCGTAGTGGCCCATAGGTGTCTGATATATTTTTTGAAGTTAACCTATAAATATCCTTTGCAATATTGTGTTTTCTGTATTTTTTAAGATATATTTTACATGTCCAGCTGTTTTGGCTGTCAGAAATATCTCCCTTGGAATCCAAAAGGAGGAATGCTTTGGATTGCTTGGCTTAAATGGAGCTGGAAAAACCACTACCTTCGAAATATTGACTGGAGAGGAGACTGCTACCTCTGGGGATGTGTTCATTGAGAACTTAAGTATCACCAAAAATCTTCAAGAGGTAAGACACAATTACTATCTGAGATGTGAGTAGCATGATTACTTGGAGGAGAGGTAAGAGGCAAGTAGTGGAAGGTGATAGGTAGGAATCATGGCAGGTATTGATATTGATACTGTTGACTCACCCAGTGGGTTTCGGAGACAGAAATAAATTTTTGAGGGTAAGTCATAGGATAATAAGAGCAGCCTTAGTCTGAGAATCTAAGACAAGAGTGTCTTTACTGTTCTTTGAAGCTACTAAAGAGCAATATGGTGGACTAGGAGGCTCCTGACTACCCTCCTTCCAAGAATACACCAATTAAACAGTTACACAGGGATTATTTCCCTCTGAGAGAAATCCAGAAATGAATTGGGAGATTCCTACACATCATACAACTGAGGAAATACTCACATCAAAAAAGGTAGGATAAGCTGGGACACATGTTTTCTGTAAGCCCCACCCACAACACAGGAGGGAATTCCCAACTCCCAGCTTCTCCGTAAGGACTGAAAGGTTTAAACCATACACGTAGCTCCTCAGTTTTTATGGCTGTCACCCAGGGGACTGGTTCCCAAATTTCCTAGCTCTGGGGGCTGACAGGGTGGCTTAGCACAAAGCAAGTAGGCCAACATACCCAGCTCCCAGTTTCTTGCCAGAAGGGGCTAGACTACATATCTAACATCCCAACAAAAGTTGAACTTCAAATTAATCTGCATCTGGGAACTAATGGGGCAGGCAATTAGTAATCTTCCAGGAGCCTGAATGGGCTTGTGGGCACTTCCTCAGCTTTCAGGGCACTGGTGGGATTTGATACACCCTAATCTCCTAGGGTCACTAACATAAATGATGGTTTGGACAAGCACAAAGTTTTAAGAGGTTTGGAGAATCCGTGGCCAGGTGATTTCTTCTCCTACATGAGGCCAACCTGTCTAGACTGGGAGAGTTGGGTTTTTTATTTAATGTGCATAAACCAATATAGAGAGTTAGAAAAAGTGAAGAAACAGTGAAATATATTCTAAACAAAAGAGCAAGTTAAATCTCCAGAAAAAGACCCTAATGAGATAGATGATTTATCTGACAGAGAATCCAAAGCAATTATTGTAAGTATGCTAACCAAATTCAGGAGAGCAATGCATGAACTAAATGAGAATTTCAACAAAGAGAAAATGCATAGAAGTATCAAACAGAAATCATATATCTGAAGAATTCAACAACTGAACTGAAAAATTCAATAGAGGAATTCAACAGTGGACTACATCAAGCAGAAGAAAGGGTAAGAAACATCAAAGACAGGTCAGTGGAAATCCTCTGATAAGAGAAAAAGGGAAAGGGATTAAAAAAAAGAATGAAGGTAGCATAAGAAATGTAGGGGACACTATCAGGAGGACCAATATATGCATTATGGAAGTCTAAGAAAGAGAGAGAGAAAGGAGCAGAAAACTTATTCAAAGAGAACATGGCTAAAAACTGCAAAACTGGGGAAAAACATAGACATCAGATCTAGAAGACCAAAGCATTAAAAAAAAAAAGTGCATCCAAAGAAACCCACACTGAGACACATAATCAAATTATAAAAAGTTAGAGACAAAGAGAATTTTGCAAGTAACAAGAAAAAAGTGACTTGTTACATACAAAAGAACCCCCATTAATGATTAGAGAATTGTTAAGCAGAAATAGGCAAGAAGTGAGTGGGATGATACAGTCAAAGTGCTGAAAGACAAAAACTGCCAACCAAGAGTACTATACCCAGTAAATGTGTACTTCAAGTATATAGGAGAGATAAAGACTTTCTCAGACAAGCAAAAGCTGAGGGAGTTTATGAGCACTAGAACAGTCTTACAAAAAAAATGCTAAAATCAGTTCTTCAAGTTAAAGGACACTGAACAATACGAGAGAATAACAAAATATGAAGCTCATTGGTAAAGGTGAATATATAGACAAAACCAGAAATGCTTTACTATATTGGTGGTGGGTAAATTGCTTTTAGTTGTACTATAAAAGTTAAAAGAAAACGGTATTTAAACAACTATAACTAAATTATGTTAATGGATATACTATATAGATAGATATAAATTCTGACATAAATAGCATATAATGTGGAGGAAAAAGGGAAAAAGCAGACAATTTAAGTTGTTAAACAGAGCTTAAAAGAGACTGTTATAAAACAGTTTGTGTAAGTCCCTTGGTAATCACAAAGAAAATATCTAAGAAGTTACATTAAAGAAAAGGAAAAGGAATTAACACCTATCAATCAATCAATCAATCAATCAAAAAGCAACAACAATGACAAAGGAATACAGCGAGAGAGAGAAAGGGGGACAAAATAACTATAAGACAAACAGAAAACAGTTAACAAAATGGCAATAATAAATCCTTCCCTATCGGTGGGTCTCAACAGACTAAACTCTTCCCAAGAAAAGAAACAGGCTGAATGGATAAATAGTTAAGATCCAACTATGATCTTATTAATTCTTTCAAAGAACCAACTTCTAGTTTCATTGATCTGTTCTACTGTTTTTCTGGTTTCTATTTCATTGATTTCTGTTCTAATCTTTATTATTTCTCTTCTCCTTCTTGGTTTAGGCTTTATTTGCTGTTCTTTCTCCAGGTTCTTTAGGTGTAAGGTTAGCTTGTGCATATGGGGTTTTTCTAATTTTTTGAGAGAGGCTTGGATAGCTATGTATTTCCCTCTAGTACCACCTCACTCATATGCGGAACATAAGGAATAGTGCAGAGGACAATAGGGGAAGGGAGGGAACACTGAATGGGAAGAAATCAGAGAGGAAGACAAACCATATGAGACTCCTGACTCTGGGAAACAAACTGAGGCTTGTGGAAAGGGAGGTGGTTGAGGGGATGGGATAATTGGGTGATGGAAATTAAAGAGGGTGCATGATATGATGAGCACTGGGGGTTATATTCAACTAATGAATCATTGAACATTATATCAAAAACTAAGCATACCTTGGCTAATTGAATTTAAATTTTTAAAAAAGGAAAAAAACAAAATGGGAAAAAAAAGTTTCAACTATGATGTGTCTACAAAAAATTCATTTTAGATTCAAGGATGCACATTGGCTGAAAGTGAAGTTATGGAAACATATTTCATACAAATGGTAATCAAAAGAAAGTAGGAATGACTATACTTATATCAAAATAAACTAATTAAAACTGTCAGGAGACACTAATGATAATAAGTGTCAATTCAATAGGTGGCTATAACAATTGTAAATATATATGCATCCATCAGAACACCTAAGTATATGAACAAATATCAACAGATCTGAAAGCAGAAACTGATACAATAACAGGAAACCTCAATAATGGATAGAACATCCAGACAGAAAATCAATAAAGAGTGAATTTGACTAGCACTATATATCAAATGGACCTGACAAATAGGACCTGACAAATTCCTAACAGCAAAGGAATATACATTCTTTTCAAGCACACAAGGAATATGTTAGATGACATGTTTGGATGACATGTTAGGTCACAAAACAAGTCTTAACAATTTAAAAAAGATACTGATGGTAGAAAACTTTATGGCAGTTTTTAGAATTATCATATGCTCCAGAAATTCCACTTCTGGCTATATAAAATCTGAACAGACCAATAATGATTAGGGAAATTGTAGTAATAATCAAACCTCCTCTAAGAAAGGAAAGCCCAGGACCAGATGATTTCAGTGGTGAATTCTACCAAACATTTAAAGAATTAATGCCACTTCCTCCCAAAATCTTCCAAAAAATTGAAGGGAACACTTTCAAACTCATTTACAAAGTCAACATTATTTTCTTTTTTAAAAAATAATTTTTATTTTGTTCTATTAGTCACCATACAGTACATCCCCAGTTTTTGATGCAACGTTCCATGATTCATTATTTGCCTATAACATACCAAAGCCCAGATAAGGACACTACGATAAAAGGTAACAACAGGCCAATATCACTGCTTAATATAGATGCAAATATTCTCAACAAAATACTAGCAAACTGAATTGAACAGCGCAATTCAAGTATCATACACCCATACCAAGTGGGATTCATCCTTGAGATGCAAGGATAGTTCAACAAATAAAAATCAATAAATGTGATCTACTACATTAATAGAATAAAAGGTTAAAAGTCACATGATCATTTCAAAAGGTGCTGAGAAAACTTCTTATGATGACTGCAAAGTGGTATTTCATTGTAGGTTTGATTTGCATCTTTTCTTTCTTATTGGCCATCTGTTTATATTATTTGAACAAATGTCTATTCAAGTCCTTTACCCATTTTTGGTTTTTTTTCCCCTTGTGGATCTTTTTTTATTATTATTATGATATGTTAGTCACCATACAGTACATCATTAGTTTTTGATGTAGTGTTCCATGATTCATTGTTTGCATATAACACCCAGTGTTCTATGCAATACGTGCCCTCCTTAATACCCATCACCGGGCTAGCCCATCCGCCCCCCAAAACCCTCAGTTTGTTTCCCAGAGTCCATAGTCTCTCATGCTTCATTCCCCCTTCTGATTACCCCCCCTTTCTTTATCCCTTTCTTCCCCTACTGATCTTCCTAGTTCTTATGTTCCGTAGATGAGAGAAATCATATGATAATTGTCTTTCTCTGCTTGACTTATTTCGCTTAGCATTATCTCCTCCAGTGCCGTCCATGTTGCAGCAAATGTTGAGAACTCGTTCTTTCTGATAGCTGAGTAATATTCCATTGTATATATGGACCACAACGTCTTAATCCATTCATCTGTTGAAGGGCATCTCGGTTCCTTCCACGATTTGGCTATTGTGGACAATGCTGCTCTGAACATTGGGGTGCATATGGCCCTTCTCTTAACTATGTCTGTATCTTTGGGGTAAATACCCAGTAGTGCAATGGCTGGATCATAGGGTAGCTCCATTTTTAACTTTTTAAGGGACCTCCACACTGTTTTCCAGAGTGGCTGTACCAACTTGCTTTCCCACCAACAATGTAGGAGGGATCCCCTTTCTCCACATCCTCTCCAGCAATTGCTGTTTCCTGTCTTTTTAATTTTTGCCATTGTAACTGGCGTAAGGTGGTATTTAGTGTGGTTTTGATTTGAATTTCCCTGATGGCTAATGATTTTGAACATTTTTTCATGTGTCTGTTAGCCATTTGTATGTCCTCATTGGAAAAGTGTCTGTTCATATCTTCTGCCCATTTTATGATTTGTTTATTTGTTTCTCACGTATTGAGTTTGAGAAGTTCTTTGTAGATCTTGGATACCAGTCTTTTATCTGTAGCATCATTTGCAAATATATTCTCCCATTCTGTGGGCTGCCTCTTAGTTTTTTTGACTGTTTCCTTGGCTGTGCAGAAGCTTTTTATCTTGATGAAGTCCCACAAGTTCATTCTATCTTTTGTTTCTCTTGCCTTTGGAGATGTGTCATGAAAAAGGTTGCTTTGGCCGATGTCATGCCATACTCGATGAGTTGGACCTCATAGATATATATAGAACACTACACCCCAGAACCAAAGAATACTCATTCTATTCTAATGCCCATGGAACATTCTCAAGAATAGACCATGTTCTGGGACACAAAACAGGTCTCACCCGATACCAAAAGACTGAAATTATTCCCTGCATATTCTCAGACCAAAATGCTTTGAAATTGCAACTCAACCACAAGGAAAAATTTGGAAGAAACTCAAACACTTGGAGACTAAGAACCATCCTGCTCAGGAAGGATTCAATAAACCAGGAAATCAAAATCAACTTAAACAATTTATGGAGACCAACGAGAATGAAAACACAATGGTCCAAAACCTATGGGATATTGCAAAGGCACTCCTAAGGGGGAAATACATAGCCATCCAAGCCTCACTCAAAAGAATAGAAAAATCTAAAATGCAGTTTTTATATTCTCACCTCAAGAAGCTGGAACAGCAACAGAGGGACAGGCCTAATCCACGCACGAGGAAGCAGTTGACCAAGATAATTATTGATTTTAACTTAAATTTTAGTCAGATATTTCGTCTAAATATTATAACATTTTTATTATAAGCTAAGTCTTCCTTCATCATCAATATATAACCTAAATAAGAGCTTGGATCCCAGTTCTCCTCACCAACATTTTAAACAATGGTCATGAAATCATACTGCATATAAAAGAGCTGTGGAAGACCCTAGTTATTGCCCAACTATCTACTACTATTACCAAAAAGTAGTATGCCACTGAGCTGAAGCCAGATGTTACTGTTGAAACTCTCCTTCTATGACAGTCTTTGGTTATGATATCCTAGCATTCCTTGAGACTAAACCAATGAAGACTTAGAAAATAAAGTCCCAAATTTCAAAAATCTCCACCCAGTTATTAACCTTGTACATCACAATAGTCATTTAGATCTCTTTTACTTTTTAGGGTCATCCAAATTGGCTTTAGGCTTGTAATGAGTAAAGGTTGAGCCAATGGTAAACTAACCTCTTTCTATCTCATTCTGCTTCTTCAGGTGAATATACTTATGTAAATAGGTGCACTGTTATTTTAAGACAATTTTCCATTTATTTCATCGATTGATTATGGCCATATATAGGGAGATAAATTATGATAGAAAAATCCATACTTTTGCACACTTGTGTTCCAATACATGATAATAGCCTCCAGATACAATGATTCTATAATCACTGGAGAAATTCTTTGGAAAAACTCTGTGGGTTCTAACCTTTTTAGAGGCATGGGCTGGAGAACTACAAGCCTTGTATGTTATCCATATTTACTATATGCTCAATAAGATAGTTGAATTGTGTCCATTGTTATTCTCTTATTTCAGGTAAGGTCAAAAATAGGCTATTGTCCACAGTTTGATGCTTTGCTGGATTACATGACTGCTCGGGAAATTATAGTCATGTATGCCAGGTTGTGGGGGATTCCTGAGACCCAGATTACACAATATGTGAATGAACTGTTGCAATCACTGAATCTGGAACCCTATGCTGACAAGTTTATTTACAGTTACAGGTGAGATATTATACTGGTGCTCTCACTGCAGCTAATATTGATGAGTCTCCTGTGTTTCTGCTCTTTGGAATGGGTGCCTACAGTTTAACCAGAGTTCACTGACAAACGGAGGCAATGACTATGAAGCAATCTCATGCCCTGCCAGTGTTTAGATGCCAACAGTAAAGCAGACCTAAACAGTATCATATCTTCCCTTTGCAAAGATAGAACTCAAAATCTTGGTGCTATTAGAATTGTAGCCACTGAATTACAAAAGTGACCATTTTTCTACCTCTATAGTTCTGTGTCTCTCAAAGACAATGTAAGATTCTTTGTATTAGCCTGGCCACTATATAGTTTATGTATCTAGGATTCCCAAGGAATCTCAAGAATAAGAATATAAATTTCACTGATAACATGGCTAAAATTGATTTTGTAAACAAAAGTCACCTTTCTACATTTCAAATGTAAATGATTTGATTTATGCATGTAGTTTTGGGTCTGGTGCCTTGGTTGAGCTGCATGTAATCAGCATTTTTACTATCTCTGCTTGCTCCCTGACTCAGCATTTTGGAAATAGGCAAATTGTTTTCTGGAAAAGATGACATATATTAAATAGGTGTTTGATGTATTAGATAACTGTAATGTAATTTAATCTCTGCTTCTGCTTTCTGTCTCCTTCCTTGACCATGAAGTGGAGGAAACAAACGTAGACTGAGTAATGCCATTGCCCTAATGGGAAAGCCCTCAGTCATCTTCCTGGATGAGCCATCAACTGGCATGGACCCAGGGGCCCGGCGCCTGCTCTGGAACACAGTAACAAGGGCACGTGAAAGTGGCAAAGTCATCATCATTACCTCTCACAGGTGTGGTTTATTGAGAGGCTTGATTAAAGGTTGGAAGTGTTTTCGTGGCTATGGGAGAGTATTATTTGGGGCTTGTAATATTGGACAATAAACTTGCCTAAGTATGAGCTCCTCCTGAATCCTAGTGAATGGAATGGCCAAGAACTCTCTCTGAGAGGAGAGGGCAGAAAGTTTAGGATCTGTTCCATTTGAGAATTTGGTTCTCAATTACTTTTAACTTAAAAGTACCTCCACTTTGCATGATGCTGATGATAGGCAAATCCAACTTCCCATTTTAAAGAGAGTCACAAAATACTGGAAAGTTGAACTACAGGATGTCTTCCAATGGAGATCTTTTCAGCCTTACATCATTCTTGTGTCTTGTTTTGCTAGTATGGAGGAATGTGATGCCCTCTGTACCAGGCTGGCCATAATGGTGAAGGGAAAATTCATGTGCCTGGGCAGCCCTCAGCACCTCAAGAACAAGTTTGGCAATATTTACATCCTGAAGGCTAAGTTCAACATGGACACAGATGAGAATAAATTAGAGGACTTTAAAAAATATATTGCAACGGTTTTCCCAGGTAAATTAGGTTGGTTAGGCTAACTTTGTTAGAGATTGTTAAATCATATTAGTTGTTCTCACCACCCAGATGGCATGTGTCTCCAATAACTATTTCTTGTGAGTTTTTGATATTTATTGATCTTTCATTTGAGATCTTTTTTATTTTTAAAAATTTTTTAAATTATTTTTAGAGAGAGAGAGTGCACAAGCTGGGGTGGGGAGGAATAGAGGGAGAGAGAGAATCTTAAGCCGGCCCCCATGCTGAGCATGGAGCCCAATGCAGGGCTCAGTCTCACAACCTGAGATCATCACCTGAGCAAAAACTATCAGTTGGATGCTTAACCAACTGAGCCACCTAGATGCCCTTGGAGATCCTTTTTAATATTTGTTCTTATAAAATTCTATGCCTGGTTGTGTTAAGAAGTTTTCACAGAAAAAGAAACCACAAACAAACAGAAACAGTTGACCCTTGAACCACATGGGTTTGAATGGCATGGGTCAACTTATGCATGGATTTTTTTTTGTAAGTACAGTACTGTAAGTGTATTTTCCTTTCCTTATAGTTTTCTTAATACCATTTTCTTTTCTCTAGCTTACTGTATTGTAATAATACAGCACATAGTACATATAACATACACAATATACGTTAATTGACTGTCAATCGACTGACTTCTCGTCAACAGTAGGCTATTAGTAGTTAAGTTTTGGGGGAGTTGAAAGTTATACACTAAGCCCTGTATTGTTCAAAGGTCAATAGTATTCGCCAAACTTTTGTATATTATACAACTATAGGGCAGTTGTAGATTAGGACTATCTGTATGATTTATATATCTAAAGTCATGTGTTTGAGCATAATTCTCAATTATTTGCACATATAGTTTGTGTAAGTCTACTAGGGCTGCTATGATAAAATACCACAGACTAGGTGGTAAAACAACAGAAATTTATTTTCTCACAGTTTCCTGGCTAGAAGTCCAATATCAAGGTTTCAGCAGGTCTGGTTTTCCCTGTGGCCTCTCTCTTTGACTTGCTGATGGCTGCTTTCTTGCTGTGTCCTCACACAACCTTATCTCTTTGTGTACATCCTTGGTGTATCTTCTTCTTTTTATAAGGACACCAGTTATAGTGGATTGAGGCCCCATCCTTACAACCTCATTTAACATTAATTACCTCCTTAAATGCCCTTTGTCCAAACACAATCACATTTGGGGTTAGAACTTTAGCATATGAATTTGGGGGGATACAATTCAGTCCATGATATCATCCATCAAAACTTTAAAGGTTTTTTTTCCTTGCACTAATAATGTAACTCTGGTCTCTTTCTGTCAGAGCCAGGATATGGAATTGAGATTCAAATAAGAATCAGTAAGCTTTTCTCTCCTTTCGAAAGTAGCATGCTTCTTCAAGCCAAATTCAATAAGCATCTCTCTGCCTATATGGTACAATACCAGAGAAAGCAACTATTTTTTTCTGTCCTTTACTTCTCTTTCAAAATACAAAGCAGGGACATGCCAAGACTTAATAATTCTGGCTTTTACTTTGTTTCCACCCTGCTGTGCTGAGCAAAATATCACAGAAGTCTATTGTGGGGTGGGGAGTCAGGTGGGGAGTCAGAATTTTATCTTCTAAGCAACGGAAAATGCATGATGGATTATGCAGTAAGAATGGAAATCAGAAAATAGAAAGAAATGGATTGTAGAGTACATGTGGGGAACATATGTGTGGGAAATAGAATTTCTTTAGAGCAAAGTCCATTAGGAAGTTCAATATTCACTTATGCATTCATTTGGGAAATATTTCTGAGTACTTGTATCAGAGTTCTATTTGATGTGGTCCCTAAATCACCACAAAGAAAAGCTGTGACCAGAAAAATCTCACTTTGTGCTATCCTAGCTACTTGCTCTACTTGAAGAAGGGACACTAAACACTGACCCAAAACCTATTCCCCAGGATGTGGACACAAGAACTTTAATGGGAATGTGGGTTTGAGGCACTTTCTCACCTGTAAGGTGGCTGTTGCCCCATTATTACTCACATTATTTTGAGCAAATTGCTATTCCAATATGACAGAATTGGAAAGGAACTGACTGGAACCCATAAATAAATATTGGCCTTTAAAAAGATGAAATAAATATTATAAGCAAAGGCAGGAAGCCTGATCAGTGAATCCAGGAAGCTATTGAATTCATTCTACAGTCAGCTTGGGCTAGGACCCAAACCAACAGCCCTGTCCTACTGTTAAGTATAGTCTCTGGCCCCACATAACCAGGGAGCATGCATGGTGATCTTGGACAGCCATGGAACCTAGCCTATGGTACTGCTCACCTGCAGAGCCTAGAATGTGACCTTGCCCAATTGCTGAACAAAGCCTATGGACTCACCCAGGCAAGGAGCCCAGCGAGTGACCCCACGTAATCATGCAGCATAACCTGTGGCACCATTGAAGACAGAACACAGACAGTGACCCTCCCCAACTGTGGAGCACAGTCTCTAGTTCCATGTAACTATGGGATACAGCTGGAGGCCCCCCTAAAAAGTAGCCCAGGCTGTGACCTTACCCAACAATGAAACACAGCCAGCAGCGTACCAGATTGTAAAGGCCACCCAGCAGTCCTGCCCAGGTTTGGGACACAGTCATAGCACCTGCGTAATTTTAGAGCACAGCCTATGCCTTATCTGACTCTTAGGCCTTGCTTGTGGCTCCACTAAAACACAGAGACCAGAAGGTAGCACCATCCTGTTGGAGAGCACAGCCTGAGGCCTCCCCCAAACCAAAGCAATGGTGCTTAGCCCCTAGCCCTACCCAATTGTGGAGTCCAAAAACCTCCTGGCACCATCTTGGTAGGGAACACAGCCTATACCTCATCTGGCCAGAGGTGGTTACAGAACTCAGCTAATGGCACCACTAGACTGCTTGAATGCAGAGCTCAGCTGGCAGTATAATCAAACCATAGAACACAGATAGCCACCCCTCTTCCCCCCACCTCAGAGCACAAGCATTGTACCCACCCAAACCAAGACCCTGATAACAAGCATTGCCTGCCCATGGAAGCTACCATATAAATAGTGCAGTACCTCAAGGTCATGGGTGAAGGTCTGTCCTGCTGAAGTGAACCTATAAAGTCTAGGAGACTACTTACTCAAATGTGGAGGTACAAACACAAGGAATCAAATACCACAGAGAATCAGGTAAACATGGTACCACCAAAAGAAACTAACAGATCTCCAATAACTGACCCTGAAGAGAGATCTATGAATTATCTGACAAAGAATTTAGAATAACACTTTTAAAGAGGTTTAGTGAACTACAAGAACACACAGAAAGACAACTAAACAAAATTAGTTGTACAATGCATGAACAAAATGAAAAATACAAGAAATAGTCACCATCAAATGAACAGAAATCCTAGAGCTGAAAAATAATTATTGAACTGAAGAAGAGCTTTAACAGCAGACTCAACCAAGCAGAAGAAATAATCAGTAAACTATGAGATATGCCATTTGAAATTATCCAGTCAGAGATGCAAAAAAGAAAAAAAAGAATGATAAAAAATGAAAAAAAAGCCTACAGGACTCATGGGACATTGAAACAGAAAAAATTATATGCATTATGGGAATTTCAGAAGACAAGAGAGAAAAAAGAACAGGAAGTCTGTTTAAAGCAATAATGGCAGAATACTTCCCAAACGTTGAGGGGATATAGATACACATATTCATGAGGCCCAAAGGACCCCAAATAGTTGAATTAGAAAAAAGGTTAACTGAGAAACACATTGTAATACATTTAGCAAATGTCAAAAGAGAATTTTGAAAGCAACAAGAGAAAAGTGTCATGCAAGGGAACCCTATAAGACCATGACCAGTTTTCTCAACAGAAGTTTTACAGGCCAAAAGAATGTGAGATTATGTATTCAAAATATTGATAGAAAAAAATATCTGTCAAGCAAGAATAATATACCTGGCAGGGTTGTCCTTTAGAAAGGAAGGCCAGAAAAGATGTAAACTTTATTAAACTCTCCAATCAAAAGACAGAGATTGGCAGAATGGATTAAAAAACATAGACCCATAATTTTTATACACAATACTTACCTGGAGTTCCAGATGGAAAAGTCCTAGACTCTTTGGACTCAGAGGAACTATTTTTTTCTCTCCATTCCTTAAAAAAAATTATACCTACCTAAGGCCCACTTGAATTCAGTCCAGTTTAAGTTGGAACCAGTCTGACCCTGGACCCAGTTTGGTTGAAGTCAGAGAGCTAATAATGTTTAAGTCAGACCCTGTTCAACTCCAGACCCAGTCTGGTAAAAGAAAAGCTGTAATCAAGTCGGAGAGCTCATGACACAATACTGAGAGCTCGGATATCCAAGAGGGACATACATACCCAAGATCTTCTGTCGGGTTTGGCCAGCAAACCCTGAGACGGCAAATGAAAAGATTACTCCAGACGCCATAGGAGGAGAAAGGAGAGGGCCTGGGGACCAGACGCTCTAGTGGCGAGGGGCCCCGAGCCAAGCCTTGCCTCCACCTTTATTGTGAATGTGATCAATACAAGGGAAGAAGAAAAACAAGAAAGAATGTGAAGCTGTAATAATCAGGACAGTGGTCTAGGGAGTATCTTGTGAATAAACAGACTGTGCTCGTGATGGGCGTGCAGACAGGGAGTATGTGGAGTAGGTGACCTCCTAAGATAAATGTACTCGTAAGTCAAGCATTTATTCCCTGGATGAGTCCATTGAGCTGCAACAAGGATCCGGCTGTTTTCAGCCCAGAAATCTTAAAAGAGGCCAGTTTTCCAGACACTCCTTCCTTGCTTTTCAGTTACTCTCATCCAGGAAGGCATATGTTCATTAAATCTCTAGCCAGGCACTATGACTTCCTACAATCTTCAGGCACAGTGTGAAAGCCCACAAAGGGCTCAGCGAGTACCAATGCCTGTTTGCTCTTTGCTCCCAGGGCATTGGGTGGGAGGGTACTTTTGGACCCTGATTCTGACACCAGAACTGTTAAATATAAACTGGTGCATATTACAATTTTCAGGAGTTTATTAGAATATATATCGATTCTAATTGGGCAGCACCACACTAAAGGTGATGAGAAGGACACTACAAACAAGAGCTAAGGGAGAGGTTTATATAGAAAAGACATGTGGGTAAGCAAGGGAATATTTGGTTTGCTATAGCTTAAGCTGTTGTCTAATTTGCAAAAACCTAGTTGGCTATTTGTAGTTGTCTGTTCTTGAGTTTCGTTTTCTCAGATTCAAGTGCATTTTACTCTGGTTTAGGTTTTGATTTACTTACAGGCTACCAAGGTATTGGACCCACCTCAGTCTCATAACTTCTTTGATTACTCTAACATATATTTTTAAAACAATTTTAACCCGCTACTTTAATTAGTAATAATTTCAAATATGCAATGATAAGTACAAGCACATCTGTTTGTTCTGAATTTGAAATGGATACCCTTCCCTCTCATTCTACCAGTTTATTCTTACTCACCTATAAAAGAAATAAGAACACACAGCCTGACTTTGGGCATTTATATGTGTGATTTCCTTTTTCACAGTGTCTTGCCCTGCTATACTCCCCAGCAAACACACTGTACATGCATACATACTCACACAACTAGAATGAAAATCCTGCTAGTTTATATTCTCAAAACTTGGTTTGTAGTCACAATAGCATTTTAGAAGGCTCAAGTTTTTTACATTGTGCATATGAGCTAACAACTTTTTTGTGACTGAAGCCTGCTGAAAGAATTAACCATGTCACATATACTAAAGAGGTGGGCTTTTGGATGATGTCCCTCTTTTATTTAGTCATCCCTTAATTTTGTATAATTAAGATGATGTAGCAATATTTTGGAACTTTAAAATGAAATCTGTAAGATTATTCATCTATCTTTCCTCTCCTAGGTAGTGAATTAAAACATGAGAATCAAGGGATCCTTAACTACTACATTCCCAGCAAGGACAATGGCTGGGGAAAGGTGATTTTAGCAACCATGCTCTTCTACTGTTACATGTTAAGAAAGCACTAATAATGGGAAGTGTTTAGTACTGTCGTGTGAAATGGGAGCCTAATGTTATAGAAGGAGCAGAGACTTTACTTTTCAGTGGTTCCTAGAGATTAATTGTTTCAGATTTCCACCTCTAAATCCCATTTTTGTCCCCCTCAAGAAAATGGGGACAGAGAACTGCTTACTCTTGGATTCTCAATGATCTATTCTGTCATTTTCTCATATCCCCCTTCTGTGCTTTTTGTCATCAAACAATAACTTGGTAGGAGTTGGAGGAAGTGGTGAAGAGGCTCATCTGGGTTGGGCGCTGGAGTTGATGCCTGCAGTGGTAACTGCACTTTTTTATTGCTGTCGTTCCTAAAGGTGTTTGGTATTTTGGAGGAAGCTAAAGAGAAATTCAATTTAGAAGACTATTCCATCAGTCAGATAACGCTGGAACAAGTCTTCCTGACTTTTGCCACCCCAGAGAACACAGAAGGTGATTGAAAAAAAAAGGTGCAATGAGATTCACTTCTAATTAATGACACTTTGTCTTCCTTAGTACTCTCTACTACACCTGGATACATAGAGGGGCATTTCTGTGTGTGTATATCTTGATATTTATTTATTTATTTATTTATTTATTTATTTATTTATTTATGAAATAAAGAGTCCTCCAAAGGAGACCATATGTCAATTCTTTGTACATTTACATGGATGGCTTGTGCAAATCTAAAGACATTTGGTAAAATTCCTGTTTTCTATGCTAGAAACATGTAAGATCAGCATTTATCAGGGTGGGGACAATGACTTATTCCTGAGTATTTTGAATATTTGAAGAGAAACATCCAGAAATGATGGAGCTGTCAGATGGGACAGCCTGAAGAGCAAAAGCTTTATGTATTTGCAGATGAATTATATGTAAGAGGATCATAAAGCCTGAAGGGAAAATCATCTTTCTATGTATATGCATCTGCACGTGCATGCACACACACACACACCACACACCAATTTTATAACAAAAAGACTCAAAATCAGTGTCAAAGTTTATGGGGATAAGTTGGATTGTTTCCAAAATTCAAAACAAGATTCTACATTTGTCTACATTTGTAAGAAAATCTTTGCACTAAGAATATTTAGAGTCAAAGAAAGGAAGCAAAAACATTCATTAAAAATAGTGTGTTTACTTTTCTACTTTTTTTAAAGATGTTTTTAATTTATTTGACAGAGAGAGAGAGACAGCCAGTGAGAGAGGGAACACAAGCAGGGGGAGTGGGAGAGGAAGAAGCAGGCTCCTAGCAGAGGAGCCTGATGTGGGGCTCGATCCCAGGACTCTGGGATCATGCCCTGAGCCGAAGGCAGACGCTTAAGGACTAAGCCACCCAGGTGTCTCATACTTTTCTACTCTTGCCCAAATCTCTGATTAAGAAGGAACGAAGGAGAAATAAGGTATAGAGGGAGACAGAGTTCTTCTGATTCTTGTTTGGGCACATGGAGTCCCCATTAAAAAAATACGAGAAAACTAATCACTTCTCTAGATTCATAGGCTGATAAGCAGACAAGGGGGATGATCCTCCTGAAATTACAAGATGGAAAGAGTCACTGAAGCTGTTCTATTTTGGGGTGGTTTGGGGGTGATGGTTTTTATATACTCAGTTGGATATTGTAATAAAGTGATATCCAGAAACTATTGTTTTATTGTTTTCAGCTGTAATATAACTTTCTGTGGGTTCCAACCAATACCACCCATAGATCTTTGCCATGTGATTTCAGTAACGGCAAAATTTGTTTCCTAGGCTGGCCATCTCTAAAAAGGGAGAGGAAACTCACTTTATTAATTTAAATTTATTTTAATAATTTTATTTAGTTGCATCTCATCACCAGTTGGCTTTATTAATGATCCTTTAAAAAAAATTCCTTGAGGGGCGCCTGGGTGGCACAGCGGTTAAGCGTCTGCCTTCGGCTCAGGGCATGATCCCCGCGTGATGGGATCGAGCCCCACATCAGGCTCTTCTGCTATGAGCCTGCTTCCTCTCCCACTCCCCCTGCTTGTGTTCCCTCTCTCGCTGGCTGTCTCTATCTCTGTTGAATAAATAAATAAAATCTTTAAAAAAAAATTCCTTGAGTCAGGTAGTCTTTTTCACTGTTCTTCCCTATTTCTCAAACCACCTCTTATCTTCCAGCAAGAAAGAACAACAAAAAGATGTGTACATTCCTCTACTAAGCACTTTACATGCATTGCATCATTTAATCCTACTACAAACCTCTGGGCTAGGTAGTGCTGTATCCTCACTGTACATGGATGCTCAGAGGGTAGAGGGATTTACACAGGGTTACCCACCAAGCAAGCAGGAATATCTATCAATATCCCCATTAGGAACCAGGAAACCACACAGCAATTTGAACAGAGAAAGCTAAAAGAATTATTAACTGTAACGGGGATTAGCCATAAAGTACAGAGAATGCTGAAGAATACACTATGGCTGAAGGATAATACCCAAGGAAGAAACAAACTTGGAAGAGGACTCCTCTCCAAGGCTGGGATTCAGATGTTCTTGGAGAAGGTGAGCTTGGTGGGAAGGTCCTTGGCCTTGGATGAAGGCTGTTCCACGTCTGCTGAGCAAGCAGGAAATGCCCCATAGGTTACAGGCTGCCTAGGCTGGCCAACAGGGAACTGGTTGGATGTAGCAAGCAGGAAACTTTTCTGTGGTTGTTGGCAGGCTGGTACTAGGAAGGGACACCTACGAGAGTCACTGAGTGCCCATGGTTAATGAGAATGGGGGTGTAGGGTGAATGACGCGAAATGTCCTCCACACCTGCCGCTGGCAGCAGCAAGGTGACAGCAAGAAGAATCAAGAGAAAACACCTGAACCTGGAACAGCAGCGTTTGGTCCTGCAGGGTCCCTCCAGCACCCTCTCCTGACAAAGCTTAACCTGACAGTTCAAGAGCCCAGCCCCATTTAGCGCTGAGAGGCCAGAACCCGATACCTGGTTCAGTAGGGAAGCCATTTGCCCTCCGACAGAATTCAGAACCTGGGCTTCCAACCATTAAGCTACAGTGGAGGTGCGTATTGCGGGAGGGCGGGGGGGGGGAGGCTGGTCCGCCAAGAGAAGCGACCATTGACGAATTGGAGCAGCAGGAGAGAGGTCCAGGGCTGAGGCCCACTGAGGGGCTGCGCGCGCAGAGGACACAGTCGTAGTCTCCACGCGCTGAGCACCCACGGGCAGAGGCGGAGTACGCCACCAGGGCGAGGGGCGGTGCAGCTGGGAGCAAGACGTTGGACCCTGCGCGTTAGGCTGGGTCGCGCAGCGTCTGGGGCTTTGAGTGACCCCCAGAGCAGGGTGGCGGGCCCCTGTGCCTGCACCTCTGCAAGTTTTCTGTTGACCCCCACAGACCATGGAGGGCGGCGGCCACTGAATCTCCTCCCACTTCCTGCCACCAGGTATTGGCCCACTGAGAGTGACCATGACACATGAGGGAGAGGGGAGCCAGCGACAGTTAGAGGATGGTGGGGTCGTCCAGTGGGGTGCAGAGGTGAAGCGCCTGGGAGCAAGCGAACGGGCCTGAGGTAGGGCCCTCAGGGTCGTGGGGCCTCGGGCAGTGTGAGAGGGAAGAGTTTAGTGAGGCCTCACGCTCTGACGGGTCCAGGAGAGGGTCCAGTGCGCAGAGCAGTAGAGAGATGCGTGCCGGGAAGGTGGTGAAGCCTGAGGGCGCAAGGGCTGCAGGGAGCGAGGGGCGGGGTGGGGACTGGGCACGTGCGCGCATGCGCGAGGAAGGGCCCAAGGCGGCGGACCGGCAGGCGGCGGGGCGGTTGGGGAAGGCGTTGGCAGGAGGCGCCGCGTGGGTGACGCGGGTCCCTCAGAGGTGAAGGTGGAAGTGTGGCTGTGGCGGTTTCGAGGGTGAGTGTGGGACCTCCGCGCCCCGGTGTCTTCTCAGATTTCCCCGGGAAGGCGGAGGGTGCTCCGAGGACTGCCCCGGAGGCCGACCCGCCGGCGGAACTCCCCTGAAAGTGCGAACCCCACGCAAGCCCCCGAATACACTGGAACCCTCCACAACCCTCTCTGCTCCCCTTCAAAAGGATACCCAAACCCCCTTGTATGTAATGTACATATTATAATGTTACCTATACCCTCACTGTCGAATGTCCGGGGGCCGCCACACCCAGTGTTGACCCTCCATCCTGTGTTTTGCGTGTCCCTCGCAGGACCTCACTCCCAGCCTTTTCCTCTCCAGGGGCCCCTGGTCTGGGGAATGCATCCAGGGCTTCTGAGGGAGGAGAAAGTGCCCTCCCCTTGCAAAACACCAAAACTAGCCCAGGAAGTAAAAGACACTTCTCTGGACCTCGAAACACACAGAGAAGCTAACGAGAGCAAATTAAACAAAATTTGATTTTGGCTGTGCTGAGGATTTGAAAGCCAGGGCTCCGGAGGCACGTGTTGCGGGTCTTGGCCTGCGGAGTCCAGAGTTTATTTGCTGTGTGACTGTCCCAGTCGGCTGGGGCTGCTATAACAGAATACTGTAGGCCGGCTGACTTAAAAACAGCCATTGTATTTCTCACAGTTCTGGAGGCTGGGAAGTCTCCCATCGAAGCTCCCTGCAGATTCAGTGTGTGATGAAAGCCTGATTTCTGATAAACAAACAGGCATCCTCTTGCTGTGTCCTTCACATGGTGGAGGGAGCAAGGGAGCTCTCTGGGGCCTGTGTCATAAGGGCACGAATCCCATTCATCAGGGCTCCATCCTCATGACCTTAATCACATGCCTGTGTCCCTCATGGTAATACCATCACATTGGGGTTAGGATTTCAACATATGAATTTGGGCAGAAGAGGAGGACAGAGGCATTCAGATTATAGCAATGAGCTAATGTAAATTGCTTGATTTCACTAAGCCTCAGTATCTTCATCTAAAAGAAACTGGATACTACTCATACCCATCTCTGAGGATGATTAGAATATTTCAACTGACAGAGCGTAGCAAACGTTCAGTAAATAGAGGAAGGGGTATGGAAATTAAGTGCTGCAGGGAGCTCAAGTGTCTTAGTTCTCCTCTGCCAAAGTGGAAATTGCACTGACCTAAGTTAAACAGGCAAGGAAGACTTTGTGCAAGGCTCTAGGAACTGGAAAGAGAGGCCAGAACTCAGTCTGCGTTCAGTTCTGCTGAAACAAAGGCTGGGAAGGTGTTTGAGGGCTGAGTGAGACAGTGGGAATATGCCGGAGGACTGTAGAGGGGAGGTTGACCAGTAGAACACATTGAGTAGCTTCCTGAAGTTTGCTCCTGTGGTTCTCTGTGATTAGGCCATGTGTGTTTGCTGATTGGTGCCTGTTAGAAGCTAGCTCTTACCTCCCACAGAGACTGGGAATAGGGGTGCTATCTTCCTTGAGGATTGCATTTCAAAGGATGACTCTCAGGTCCTTCAGGAAGAGAGTTTGGGGTTGTAAAACAGGAAAGAGTTACGTATGTTTTAAACAGCAAAAGGGTGTATAATTAAAGGTTTTCTAAAGCAGATGCCCAGAGAAAAGGATGGTCAGGCCCTAGAGCCATATGAATGGTATTAGTCCAGCTCAGAGGAATATTCAAGCCCTCTTGGTCACCTCATTTTATGCAAAGTAGGCAGATTTAAAAGGAAAGGTAACTCTGTTTTAGCAGAATTAAGAAAGCTGCTGTCTTTCATTCAGAACAGCTCAGTGCTTTTCAGAAAAGGAAATGAGGCGTAGTGAGTATAAATCTCATCTAAGAAATTAGGACTGTAATGGCTTAATTTTCAGTAACTCCATTTAATTGTTTTTTTAGAGCATCAATAGGTTGCCCTAAAATTTTTCAGACACACCGGGTCATGTCCCTTCAACTTCCTCCTCTTTTCCCTCCCACCCCAGTGTTGCATCCAAGTTTGGGGGGACAGGAGTAGGAGTGCGTTTAGTATTAGGGTTTTAACAGTCCAGAAATAGTAGAGGTAAAACCAATGAATCACTGAAATAGTAGTTACTAAAAGTTTTGTGCATACACTAAAAAGACAGTTCACGAATTATGAGCACTCAAAGCAAAACATGGAATGATTGGATATATTATAACAAAGCATCTTATTGTGTGAGAAGGCAGTGACTGTTTATTCTTTATAGTGATTTTTTATGATATTAGAATATTTTAAATGATGGGGAATGACTAGTGGTTATCTCATAACAATTTTGTGAAAAAGTTTTAAGTTTTGCTTATGATTTCCAGAGGCACAAGCAAGAAGTGAGTGAGGTTGAGTTAGCCTAGCTAAATTAAGCTTTGTATGTTTAAACTGGTTTGTCTGCTCAGGGAATTTTCATGGGTGGTGTCTGATTGTTTTTCATTTTAATAAGGGACAGGATATTGAGGGTAAGATGGTTTCCTCACTAGGTTCTTTTGGAGTCAGACCTCTTCTACCCTAAGATTCTCCTATATCTATCTGGGAAATAGTGAAGGAGGTAAGATGACAGGACACTTGAAAGCTGCTTTTCCTCTTTGTGCATAACTTCATATCTGTTGTTTTACCCTAGGAAGGATAAAGGGAAATAACTGGCTCTGTCTTTTTAGGCTTAGTTGTTGTTCTCTAGTCCTTGAGACAAAAATAATGATGATAATATTATTATTATTATTATTATTATTATTATTATTATTATTATGGGGGGCTGAAACACTGAGTATTAAACCAAAAACATAGGGTTACTATTTCAAGATATTAATCACGGTAAGAGCAAGAGAAAAAAGTTCTTGGACCATTAGGTGTTTTATTGTCTTTGTGCAATTGTAAATTGTTGGGAGTTTTTTGATTACTGATTCACTTTCATTGCTGGCTATTGGTTCAAATTGGTTCTATTTTTCCTTGATTCGGTTTGGGAGGTTATACGTTTCTAGGTATTTATCCCTTTATTTTAGGTTGTCCAGTTCTTTGGCATATAATTTTTCTTAATATTTTCTTATAATTCTTTGTATTTTTGTAGTGTTTGTTGTTATTTCTCTGTTATTTGTAATTTTATTTATTTGGGCCCTTTTTCTTGTTTTACTGATAAGTCTGGCTAGATGTTTATCAATTTTGTTGACAAATTAGACTAGATGGATACCTATATACCTAGAAATAAACCAAATCAAAGAGGTGAAAGACCTATACTCTGAAAACTATGAAACGCTAATGAAATAAATTGAAGAGAACACAAAGAAATGGAAAAACATTCCATGCTTACGAATTGGAAGAAGAAATATTGTTAAAATGTCTGTACTACCGAAAGCAATCTATAGATTTCATATAATCCCTATTAAAATACCAACAGGATTTTTCACGGAAGTAGATCAAAAAGCCCAAACAGCCAAAGCAGTTTTGAAAAAGAAAAGTTGGAGATACCACAATTCCAGACTTCAAGTTATATTGCAAAGCTGTCATGAAACAGTATGGTACTGGCACAAAAATAGACACATAGATCAATGGAACAGAATAGAAAACCCAGAAATAAACCCACCATTATATGGTGAATTAATCTTTGACAAAGGAGGGAAGACTAGCTAATGTGAAAAAGACAGTCTCTTCAACAAATGGTGTTGGAAAAATGATGAACTACATGTAAAAGAATGAAAGCGGAGCATGGTCTTTCACCATGTTATTCATCAGTTATTTCAAAAATAACTTCAAAATGGATTAAAGACCTAAACATGAGACCTGAAACCATAAAAATCCTAGAAGAGCGCAGTAAGGTCTTTAACATTGGCTGCCAGCAACATTTTTCTAGGTATGTCTCCTGACGCAAGGGAAATAAAAGCAAAAATAAACTATTGGGGCACATCAAAATATAAAACTTCTGCACAGTGAAGGAAACAATCAACAAAACTAAAAGGTAATTTATGGAATGGGAGAGCATATTTCCAAATGATAAATCCAATAAAAGGTTAGTTTCCAAAATATGTAAACTGATACAACTCAACACCCAAAAAAAATAATCCAATTGAAAAATGAGCAGAAGACACGAGCAGGCATTTCTCCAGAGAAGTCGTGTAGTTCGCCAACAGATACATGAAAAGATGCTCAGCATCACTCATCATCAGGGAAATGCACATCAAAACTATGATGATATATCACCTCACAGCTGTCAGAATGGCTAAAATCAACCACACAAGAAACAATTGGTATTGTCGAGGATGTGGAGAAAGGGGAATCCACTTGCACTGTTAGTGGGAATGTAAACTGATGCAGACACACTGGAAAACAGTATGGAGGTGACTCAAAAAGTTAAAAATAGAACTATCCTTTGATCCATTCAATTGCACCACTAAGTTTTTACCCAAAGAATACAAGAGTACTAATTCAAAGGGATACATGCATCCTGATGTTTATAGCAGCATTATCTATAATAGCGAAACTATAGAAAGAGCCCAAGTGTCCATCAACCGATGAATAAAGAAGTGGTATACAAACATACACACACATTGAAATATTAATCAGCCATAAAGAAGAATGAAATCTAGCCATTTGCAGTGATATGTTTGGAGCTAGAGAGTATTATGCTAAGTGAAATAAATCAGAGAAAGACAAATACCCTATCTATTTGAGAGAGAGAGCATGCAGGAGGAAGAGCAGAGGGAAAGGGACAAGCAGACTCTGCACCATGCCCAGTGGAGGGCTCAATTCTCAGGACCCTGAGATCATGACCCAAGCCAAAACCAAGAGTCGGGTGCTCAACTGACTGAGCCACCCAGGCACCCCCACTCATGTGCGAAATTTAAGAACAAACAAACAAGCAAAGGGGAAAAGAGGCAAACCAAGAAACAGACTCTTAACTATAGAGAGCAAACTGAGGGTTACTGGATGGGAGGTGGATGGGGAATGGGTTAAATAGGTGATGGGGATTAAGGAGTGAAATTGTTGTGATGAGCACTGGGTGTTGTATACAATTGTTGAATCACTATATTGTACACCTGAAACTAATATTACACTGTGTTAACTACGTGGAATTTAAGACTTAAAAAAATAAAAATGGAATTACCATAATGATCCAGTAATTCCCCTACTGGGTATTTATTCAAAGAAAATGAGAACATTAATTTGAGAAGATATATGCACCCATGTTTACTACAGCATTATTTACCATAGCCAACTTATGGGAGCAGTCCAAGTGTCCACTGATAGATGAAAAGATGAAGAAGATATGAGAGAGAGATATATGCATTTATATATGGGAAATAGTGAAGGAGGGATATATATAGATATAGATATATAGATATAAAATGGAATATTAGCCATAGAAAAGAATGAAAATCTGGCCATTTGCCATGACATGGATAGAGCTAGAGAATATAATGCTAAGTGAAGAAAGAGAAAGATACCATATGATTTCACTCATGTGGAATTTAAGAAACAAAACAAATAAAGAAAGAAAAAAGAGATAAACTAAAAAAGACTCTTAACTATAGGGGACAAACTGGTGGTTACCAGAGTGGAGGTGGTTGGGGGGAAGGGTGAAAAAGGTAACAGGGATTAAGAGTACTCTTCTCATAATGAGCATTGAGTAATGTATACAATTGCTGTATCACTATATTGTACACCTGAAACTAATATAACACTATGTTAACTATGTCAACATTATGTTGAACTAGAATTTTAAAAATAACAATTAAAAAAAGAAACTGCTGAGGCTTTCCAAAGTGTTTGTATCATTTGGTACTCCAGCCAGTAATTGATGAGATTTTTTGCTTTGCATCTTCTCAAATATTATGTGTCATCATTCATTTTAGTCTGTATGTTGAGGTATCTCACTTTGGTTTTATTTGTACTTCACTGATGACTTATGATGTTAAGAAGTTTTTCCTGTGGGGCGCCTGGGTGGCACAGCGGTTAAGCGTCTGCCTTCGGCTCAGGGCGTGATCCTGGCGTTATGGGATCGAGCCCCGCATCAGGCTCCTCTGCTGTGAGCCTGCTGCTTCCTCTCCCACTCCCCCGCTTGTGTTCCCTCTCTCGCAGGCTGTCTCTATCTCTGTCGAATAAATAAATAAAATCTTTTAAAAAAAAAGTTTTTCCTGTGTTTTTTTGTTAATATTTTACTTTTTTAAGAGCAGTTTGAGGTTCACAGCAAAATTGAGGAAAGGTGTAGCGATTTCTAATATACCCACAACCTGCATGACTTATGTCACTGTCTTGTGATGTCTCATCTATTTTTTTAAAATTAAATGTCTTTTTCAGTCTATTTCCAATTTTTAAAAATTTGGGTTGTCATATTTTTATTATTGGCTTGTAGCGATGCTTTATATATTCTGGATATAAGTCTTTTGTTAGGTAAATGTGTTAGAAATGTTTTTGCCCCTTTTGTGGCTTTCCTTCTTATTTTCACGATGGTATTTTTTGATGAGCAGAAATTTAAATTTGGATGAAGCCCTTTTTTATGGCTTGTAATTTCTCATTCACTTTAGGAAATTTCTTTGTGTCCAAGGCCACAAAGATATTCTCCTACCTATTTTCTTGTATTTTATAGTTTAGCTTTTATGCTTAGGTCTAGAAGCCTTTCTTCCTCCACCCTTTGAGATCCTAATCTAATGTCCTTTTGTCGAATTTCTAAACCTTCTATGTTGTTGTTGTTGTTGTTGTTGTTGTTGTTGTTGTTGTTGTTTTTGCCTTGAAAATGGTAAGCAAAGTTATTTTAAATTTTGGTCCAGATAATTCCACCCCAAATGTAAGGAGTACCAGATGTTATATGCAGAAAAATTGTTTGGAGGAATAGCTGACTCTCCAGGATATTTTTTTTTTCAGGAGAGGATTTATTTTTTTATACCAGACACCTGGTAGGTAGGCATTTGCAATATGGGATACCTTCATCTGGTATCAAAGATTGAAACTTTAAATTGGCCTGCATTTCCTGGGAAGGCCAGTCTCCTTCACTGTCATCATTTTTTATAAGGTGAGGTCCTAAAATAATGTCTCGCCTTCTAGGCCCTGAATTTTAGCCCTCTCCCTGGTAGCTGCAAGAATTTAGGTCAAGTTTTCAAGATCACACAGATAGTGGTAGAGCTGGGAATCAACCTAGACAGTCCAACTTCAGCTCCTAGGCTATTAATAGCCTGCCGTGCCACCCATACCATGAAGGAAGGGTTTTATTTGTTATGTTCCCCATTATACACCTACACTTAACATGTCACTTCATAGATATTCAGCACATGTTCATGAAATACAAGAATGAATCTGTTACCATTCGTAACGTTATTAATGGAATTAATTTCAATCTTGCTAATTGTTGAGTGGCATTTTGGAATTATAGCTGTGACGTGATTTTACATACCATTTTGTCTTTTTGCTGATGGTAATGAATTTTTTATATTATTTCTTAATTAGTATTTTGGTAATAATTGGGAAAGGTACTAGTCAAATTTACCTGGAAACTTGCATCAATAACTTACTGATCTTTGTTTTGGCCTTGAAATTTTTTTTTCTAATAATATTTTTTTTATTGTATTATGTTAGTCACCATACAGTACATCCCTGGTTTTTGATGTAAAGTTCGATGATTCATTAGTTGCGCATAACACCCAGTGCACCATGCAATATGTGCCCTCATTACTACCCATCATCAGCCTATCCCATTCCCCCACCCCCATCCCCTCTGAAGCCCTCAATTTGTTGCTCAGAGTCCATAGTCTCTCATGCTTCATTCCCCCTTCTGATTACCCCCCTTTCTTTATCCCTTTCTTCCCCTACCGATCTTCCTAGTTCTTATTTTCTATAGATGAGAGAAACCATATGATAATTGTCTTTCTCTGCTTGACTTATTTCACTTAGCTTTATCTCCTCCAGTGCCGTCCATGTTGCAGCAAATGTTGAGAAATCATTCTTTTTGATAGCTGAGTAATATTCCATTGTATATATGGACCACATCTTCTTAATCCAGTTATCTGTTGAAGGACATCTTGGCTCCTTCCACGATTTAGCTATTGTGGACAATGCTGCTATGAACATTGGGGTGCATATGGCCCTTCTCTTCACTACGTCTGTATCTTTGGGGTAGATACCCAGTAGTGTAATTGCTGGATCACAGGGTAGCTCAATTTTTAACTTTTTGAGGGACTTCCACACTGTTTTCCAGAGTGGCTGTACAAACTCACATTCCCACCAACAATGTAGGAGGGATCCCCTTTCTCCACATCCTCTCCAGCAATTGTTGTTTCTTGCCTTGTCAATTTTTGCCATTCTAACTGGCGTAAGGTGGTATCTCAGTGTGGTTTTGATTTGAATTTCC
>NW_024424452.1:23012895-23024249 GCF_017311325.1 Ursus maritimus | reverse complement strand
TTGTTGTTGTTGTTGTTGTTGTTTTTGCCTTGAAAATGGTAAGCAAAGTTATTTTAAATTTTGGTCCAGATAATTCCACCCCAAATGTAAGGAGTACCAGATGTTATATGCAGAAAAATTGTTTGGAGGAATAGCTGACTCTCCAGGATATTTTTTTTTTCAGGAGAGGATTTATTTTTTTATACCAGACACCTGGTAGGTAGGCATTTGCAATATGGGATACCTTCATCTGGTATCAAAGATTGAAACTTTAAATTGGCCTGCATTTCCTGGGAAGGCCAGTCTCCTTCACTGTCATCATTTTTTATAAGGTGAGGTCCTAAAATAATGTCTCGCCTTCTAGGCCCTGAATTTTAGCCCTCTCCCTGGTAGCTGCAAGAATTTAGGTCAAGTTTTCAAGATCACACAGATAGTGGTAGAGCTGGGAATCAACCTAGACAGTCCAACTTCAGCTCCTAGGCTATTAATAGCCTGCCGTGCCACCCATACCATGAAGGAAGGGTTTTATTTGTTATGTTCCCCATTATACACCTACACTTAACATGTCACTTCATAGATATTCAGCACATGTTCATGAAATACAAGAATGAATCTGTTACCATTCGTAACGTTATTAATGGAATTAATTTCAATCTTGCTAATTGTTGAGTGGCATTTTGGAATTATAGCTGTGACGTGATTTTACATACCATTTTGTCTTTTTGCTGATGGTAATGAATTTTTTATATTATTTCTTAATTAGTATTTTGGTAATAATTGGGAAAGGTACTAGTCAAATTTACCTGGAAACTTGCATCAATAACTTACTGATCTTTGTTTTGGCCTTGAAATTTTTTTTTCTAATAATATTTTTTTTATTGTATTATGTTAGTCACCATACAGTACATCCCTGGTTTTTGATGTAAAGTTCGATGATTCATTAGTTGCGCATAACACCCAGTGCACCATGCAATATGTGCCCTCATTACTACCCATCATCAGCCTATCCCATTCCCCCACCCCCATCCCCTCTGAAGCCCTCAATTTGTTGCTCAGAGTCCATAGTCTCTCATGCTTCATTCCCCCTTCTGATTACCCCCCTTTCTTTATCCCTTTCTTCCCCTACCGATCTTCCTAGTTCTTATTTTCTATAGATGAGAGAAACCATATGATAATTGTCTTTCTCTGCTTGACTTATTTCACTTAGCTTTATCTCCTCCAGTGCCGTCCATGTTGCAGCAAATGTTGAGAAATCATTCTTTTTGATAGCTGAGTAATATTCCATTGTATATATGGACCACATCTTCTTAATCCAGTTATCTGTTGAAGGACATCTTGGCTCCTTCCACGATTTAGCTATTGTGGACAATGCTGCTATGAACATTGGGGTGCATATGGCCCTTCTCTTCACTACGTCTGTATCTTTGGGGTAGATACCCAGTAGTGTAATTGCTGGATCACAGGGTAGCTCAATTTTTAACTTTTTGAGGGACTTCCACACTGTTTTCCAGAGTGGCTGTACAAACTCACATTCCCACCAACAATGTAGGAGGGATCCCCTTTCTCCACATCCTCTCCAGCAATTGTTGTTTCTTGCCTTGTCAATTTTTGCCATTCTAACTGGCGTAAGGTGGTATCTCAGTGTGGTTTTGATTTGAATTTCCGTGATGGCTAATGATTTTGAACATTTTTTCGTGTGTCTGTTAGCCATTTGTATGTCTTCATTGGAAAAGTGTCTGTTCATATCTTCTGCCCATTTTATGATTTGTTTATTTGTTTCTTGTGTATTGAGTTTAAGAAGTTCTTTGTAGATCTTGGATACCAGTCTTTTATCTGTAGCGTCATTTGCAAATATATTCTCCCATTCCGTGGGCTGCCTCTTAAGTTTTTTTGACTCTTTCCTTGGCTTTGCAGAAGCTTCTTATCTTGATGAAGTCCCACAAGTTCATTTCCTCTTTTGTTTCTCTTGCGTTTGGACATGTGTCATGAAAAAGGTTGCTTTGGCTGATGTCGTAGAGGTTGCTGCCTATGTTCTCCTCTAGGATTTTGATGGATTCCTGTCTCACATCAAGGTCTTTCATCCGTTTAGAGTTTATCTTTGTGTATGGTGTGTGAGAGTGGTCAAGTTTCATTCTTTTGCATGTAGCTGACCAATTTTCCCAGCACCATTTATTGAAGAGACTCTTTTTTCCACTGGATGTTTTTTCCTGCTTTATCAAAGATTAGTTGTCCAAAGAGCCGAGGGTCTATTTCTGGGTTCTCTATTCTGTTCCATTGGCCTATGTGTCTGTTTTTGTGCCAGTACCATGTTGTTTTTGTGATCACAGCTTTGTAGTACAACTTGAAATCCGGCATTGTGATACCCCCAGCTTTGTTTTTCCTTTTCAACAATTCCTTGGCGATTCATGGCCTTTTCTGGTTCCACACAAATTTAAGGGCTGTTTGTTCCAGTTCTTTGAAAACACACAAATTTAAGGGCTGTTTGTTCCAGTTCTTTGAAAAACGTCATTGGTATTTTGATCGGGATAGCATTGAAAGTGCAGATTGCTCTGGGTAGCATGGACATTTTAACTATGTTAATTCTTCCGATCCATGAGCATGGAATATTTTTCCATCTTTTGTGTCTTCTTCAGTGTCTTTCAAGAGTGACTTTTATTTTCTAGAATATAGATCCTTTACGTCTCTGGTTAAGTTAATTCCAAGATAATGTATGCTTTTTGGTGCTATTGTAAATGGGATGGATTCCCTAATTTCTCTTTCTTCAGTCTCATTGTTCATGTATAGAAATGCAACTGATTTCTGAGCATTGGTTTTGTATCCTGCCCCATTACTGAATTGGTCTATAATTTCTAGTAGTTAGGGGGTGGGTCTTTTGGGTTTTCCATTTAGAGTATCATGTCATCTGCAAAGAGAGACAGTTTGATGACTTCTTTGCCGATTTGGATACCTCTGATCCCTTTTTGTTGTCTGATTGCTGTTGCAAGGACTTCTAGTACTATGTTGAATAATAGTGGCGAGAGTGGGCATCCTTGTTGTGTTCCTGATCGTAAGGGAAAGGCTTCCAGCTTTTCCCCATTGAGAATGATATTTGCTGTAGTCTTTTCATAGATGGTTTTTATGAGATTGAGGAATGTACCCTCTATCCCTACACTCTGAAAGGTTTTAATCAGGAAAGGATGCTGTATTTTGTCAAATGCTTTTTCTGCATCTATTGAGAGGATCATATGATTTTTGGTTTTTTTCTTGTTGATATAATCTATCACACTGATCGATTTGCGAATGTTGAACCACCCTTGCATCCCAGGGGTGAATCCTACTTGGTCATGATGGATGATCCTTTTAATGTACTGTTGGATCCTATTAGCTAGGATCTTGTTGATAATTTTGGCGTCCATATTCATTAGGGAAATCGGTCTATAATCCTCCTTTTCGATGGGGTCTTTGCCTGGTTTGGGGATCAAGGTAATATTGGCCTCATAGAATGAGTTTGGTAGTTCTCCTTCTGTTTCTATTTTTTGAAATAGCTTTAGGAGAATAGGTATTATTTTTTCTTTGAATGTTTGGTAGAATTCTCTGGGGAACCCATCAGGCCCTGGCGTTTTGTTTTTTGGAAGGTTTTTAATCACTGTTTCAATCTCTTCATACTTAATTGGTCTGTTTAAAAAATCAATTTCTTCCTGTTTCAGTCTTGGTAGTTATAGGTTTCCAGGAAGGCCTCCATCTCTTCCAGATTGTTTAATTTATTGGCATATAGCTGTTGATAAAAGTTTCTAATAATCCTATTTCATTGGTTTTGGTTGTGACCTCTCCCTTTTCATTTATAACTTTATTAATTTGGGTCCTTTCTCTATTCTTTTGGATAAGTCTTGCCAGTGGTTTGTCAATTTTATTAATTCTTTCAACGAACCAGCTTCTAGTTCTGTTGATCTGCTCTACTGTGCTCCTGGTTTCTAATTCATTGATCTCTGCTCTAATCTTGATCAACTGCTTTCTAGGCGTGGATTAGGCCTGTTCTTCTTTTGCTGTTCAGCTTCTTGAGGTGCGAATATAAAAACTGCATTTAAAATTTTTCTATTCTTTTGAGTGAGGCTTGGGTGGCTATGTATTTTTCCCCTTAGGACTGCCTTTGCAGTGTCCATAGTTTTGGACCATTGTGTTTTCATTCTCATTGGTCTCCATAAATTGATTTAAATTGATTTTTGATTTCCTGGTTTATCGAATCATTCCTGAGTAGGATGGTTTCTAGTCTCCAAGTGTTTGAGTTTCTTCAAATTTTCCTTGTGGTTGAGTTCCAGTTTCAAAGCATTGTGGTCTGAGAATCGAGGGAATAATTTCAGTCTTTGGTATCACTTGAGATCTGTTTTAGTGACCCCAGAGCATGGTCTATTCTTGAGAATGTTCCATGTGCATTGATTAGAATGAGTATTCTTTGGTTCTGGGGTGTAGTGTTCTATATATATCTATGAGGTCAGCTTGTCTGTATGGCATTCAAACCTCTTATTTCTTTGTTGATTTTCTGCTTAGGTGATCAGTCTATTGCTGATAGTGGAGTGTTGAGGTCCCCTACTATTAATGTATTATTACCTATATGTCTCTTTATTTTGGTAAGAGTTGGCTTGTGTATCTTGCTGCTCCTGTTGGTGGCATAGATATTTATAATTGTCATATCCACTTGTTGGATACATCCTTTAAGAATAATTTAGTGTACTTCTGTATCTCTAACTATAGTCTTTAGTTTAAAATCAATGTGTCTGATATGGGAATTGCTACCCCACCTTTCTTTTGAGGTCCATTGGCATGAAAGATGGTATTCCGTCCCTTTACTTTCAGTCTGAATGTATCTTTAGGTTCAAAATGAGTCTTTGTAGACAGCAAATGGATGGGTCCTTTTTTTTTATCCAATCTGCAACCCTGCGTTATTTTATGGGAGCATTTAGGCCTTACATTGAGAGTGATTATTGAGAGATATGATTTTAATGATGCCATGTTGCCAGTAAAGTCTTTGTTTCTATCAATTGTGACTTTCTGTTCTGTATCACTCTTGGGGCCTTTACCTTTATATAACCCCCTGAATATCTCCTGTAGGGCTGGTTTCATGGTTTACAAAATTGGTCAGTGACTGGCAATTCTGAAAGGTCTTTATCTCTCCATCAATTCTGAATGACAGCCTTGCTGGATAAAGGATCTGGCTGCATGTTTTTCTAAGAGCTTTAAATATGCCCCCCAACCCTTTCTCTCATTCCAGGTCTGTAGACAGGTCTAACGTAATACTGGTACCTTGCCTTGGTAGTGAGAATTTGCTTTTGCCCTGGCCGCTTTCAATACTGTATCCTAGATCTAATATTTGTGAATTGCATGCACTGTGATGTGACATGGCATAGGTTTGTCATGGTTGAGCTTGGGATGGAGTCCTCTCTGCTTCTTGGACATGAATGCTTGTTTCCTTTGCCAGATTAGGAAGTTTTCAGCTACAATTTGTTCAAATATCTCTTCTAGAGATATTTGTTTTTCTCCACTCCCCTCGGGGATGCCGATCATTCTGACATTGGAGCTTCATTGAGTCAGTAATCTCCATAACCTACATTCTTGAGAGTTGATTTTTGAGGCCAAGTTTCTGTCTTAGATTTCTCTTCTACTAACCCATCCTCCAATTCCCACGTTTGTTCTGCCTAATTCACCCTGGCGTCAGAGCATCTAGTTTTGACTGCATTTGATTCATAGTATTTTTAATTTCTGCCAGATTTGCTCTCATTTCTGCCCTTTGAGAGTCTATATTCGTTGATATTTTCATTAATATTTTTCAAGTCTACACATCATCTTGTCCAATGTTACTCTGAGGCTCCATTTCTGATAATTTGGTTATATCCATATCCATTAGTTCTGTGGCAGAGGCCACAGACTCTCTGTCTTTCTTTGCTGTGGGGATTTCTCCTTCTCGTCATTCTGATGAGGAGAGGTTGCTAGGTTGTCCAGAGCCCAAATTAGTCTGACCAGGACCCAGGCAGTGTGCACTTGTTTTATAGGGACCTTAGGGATGTGGGCTTCTTGATTTTTCAGCCTGCCTTCTGGGGAGGGGCCTGCGCCGATACTCAGGCAACCCTGTTTGGGTAGAGTCTTCATGTCCCCTGTGAGGGAGGATGGGGGTGGGCACACTGTGAGCCGGTATTTCCAGGCTTTTGTTCTCTGGTGGCTTTCCTTGCGGTTTGCTGTGCCTCTTCTAAGAGTCAGAGCAGCAGTAGCGAATCCAGCTTCTGTCTCTCAGAACAGAGGATCGTGGACCGTTGTCCACTGATGTTCTGACCACTTTTAACTCTGTTTCTGTTGGTGCTGCTAAACCCTGCAGCGTCCTGGGATGTCGCCCACCCGCGTCCCAGCCTCACTCCAGGGCTGGCAAGTCTCTGTCTTGTGTTTCTAACACCGCCAGCCACCCGCGCGTCTCTGGAGCCCGCTTTCAGTGTGGTTCGTGCACTGAGCTTCGGTTTTCAGACTGGTCGTGCGCGTTCCTATGCTCCGCGGTCTAGTCACGCTCTCGCGGGTGCCGGTCAGCAAGTCCACCCGCTCCCCACTGCAGGTGGCTACCGCTTCCCAGTGCCTAACGGGCGGCTCACTCCCCTTCTGTTTATCTTCCAATATCTGTGCGCGGATTCATGGCTCCCCTCGCCATACCTCAATACTCAGCACTGGAGATGTTCATTTTGTAGAGATCCAGATGTATCTTCCTGCGTCTCAGGCTGATTCCATGGGTGTTCAGGATGGTCTGGTACCTATCCAGCTCGACTCAGGGACCAGCTGAAAAGGGACCCCTACTCCTCCGCCATCTTAACCAAAGTTTTATACATATTAGAAACTCAGAAGATACTGATTAAGGATGTAGGGATAAAAGTTTTCAAATATTTGAAATGCTTACTGTTTCTTTTATCATCCTTTAATGTTGATTAGAAAATGAAGCAATTCAAATTTAAGTAATTTATTTGTCTAAAATTTACATTTTTAGTATAATCTTAATTTCTTTTTGTAAAATCTTTACTCCCTCCATAGAGTTGAAGAATGGATTTCTTATGGTGTTACAAATTTATGGGTCTTCTGTGGAAGAATTTTATTTTAAAAGGAAAGTTGAGCTATCTATAGGATTTTGCAACAGCTAGGAGACCACATTGGGAAAATTCTTACAGCCTGATCACTGCATTTCAGTTTATATTGTATTTTTCTCAGTTCTTGGGCTGGGCGTATCTGTTCCAAATATGAAGAGTCTCTCACAGAGTGAAATAATAGCAGAATAGAAAGGAGAAAAAATGGTCAGGAAACTACTGCTATGATAGAGTGAAGCTGTTCTTTTTGCCATCTATATATCTTATTTTAACAAGTGTCTGTTAATATAAAACAGCTAGGCATTTGCAGAGGTAATGGACTCCTAGGACAATTAACATAAATTTTTTTCCCCATCTCTAGAGAGCGGCATTGGTGGCATTATTTGTGAATTCATCCTAGCATTGCTGTTTGCTGGTACACTTTTGTTAACACGCAAGTTTTTGATTATAAAGAAGTCTGGGCCTTTCAATTACTCTCTTCAGCCTATTGATGAATTGCCTCCATTCCTTGGAATGCCTGACACTTTTCCTGGTCGATGGGAACTGGCTTCTTCGTGCCTTCCAAAAGTGTTGTAGTGAAGGGCATCATTGAACTCATGAAAAGGATTTACACTATAATTTCTCAGGTTAGAAATTAAAGTTTTTGAAAAAATGTATTACTAAATTAGATTGCAGTGAAGACACATGCAATAACCTTTTAACTGGGCATTAATCTCCCAAGTAAAACATCGTAGAATATATCCTCATAACTGGGTAGTAACTCTAGGTAAAATATTATACACTTTGTTAAACTTGAGAATTAAATTCATATAAAATATTTTCTCCTAGAGCCCAAAACAATCATATTTTAAAATTAGATAATCAATTTGTATTATTTTAGGTTATTATCAAATTCTGTGATACTGTCTTCCTTGTTTCTGGTTGTGCTTCTTAAATCTGAAGTATGACTCCAGGGCTATATGACGGTGCGAAGGAACACAGAGGAACAGCATAAACATGAGCCCTCATTCTACATGCATTCTCAGTGGTCAGTTATTTCAAACATTGTTCATATAAAAATGTTACACAAGACATATATGGATGCATTAAGAAGACTCAGGCTCCATATAGTTATCTTAAAAGCCCCCAGTGAGCTTGCCCTCACATTCTCTGTTTCTCTCCTCTTTATTCCAGGGAGAAACACTATCAGAAGTTTGGTGAGCATCCCTCTAGTGCCCCTTCCTTTAAACACATATGTGTAATCAGTAATCTATTTTTCAACTTTTGTTGTCTTCTCAAGGATTTGAGGTCCTTGAGAGTAGATGCCATCTCAAAACATACCTCATTAAAAAAAAACAGTGAAGCAGAAGAATGCAAAATCCTAATAATTTTAAAGTATATAACACAAATATCCCCATAAATTTGGTCTCCTGAGGCCACTTTGGGTTACCAAAATATTTGTAATTTCCATTCTGATTTCTTCTTTGATGTGGGATTCTTAGAAATGTATTACTTTTACTTTAAACATTTGGAATTTGTTTTTCTCTTCTTGTTTTTTTTTCATTTCTATTTTAATTTCCTTGAATCGGAGTATATTCTAGGATTTCAGTTCTTTGAAATTTTGAGAATTTTTATGCCCACATTAAAGTATATTTTGAAAAAGTACCATGTACTTTTTGTAAAGACGTGTATTCTGTAGGTTTTGCTTATAGTGTTCTATAAATGCCACCCAGGTGAAGTTGTCAAGTTGGTGAATCATAGTGCTTTTCAAATATGTGTTCTTACTATTTTTGTCTGCTTATTCTCTCAGTTGTTGAGAGATACATTTCCAGTTAGGTATTGTTAGTATTTAATGGTTATATAACATTAAAATTTCTTTTTGCTTATATATTTTGAAACTTGGAGTCATGTGATCTTTCTGTTGAATTGTTTTTAAAAGTATTTCTCTGTTCTGGAATTTCCATTTGTCCTGTTTTCATGGATTTCAGGTCTCTAAAGAAATGTTCTAGCTTTATTAACTCTATTAACCATAGTTACTTTAAAAGTCCCTACCAGAAAGTTCTGTATATAGATTACTTGTGTATATTTTTTCTCTTCAGTCATTGAGTTCTGTTTTATAGCATATTTTGTATATTTTTATTGAATGACAGGTGTTGTGGATGAAGAATATTAGAGGCTTTTGTGGGTTTATCCAAAGAGGGTTAAGTTTTCTTCTAGATGGTTGTTTGAATACCGACAGAACAACTTGATTCCATCGAAGTCTGGTTTTGTTTGTAAGAAGTGTCTATTTCAGTTTTGTCTTTAGTCCTGCAGCTTACCCCTTATCCTAGGACATGGCTCTTCTAGGTGTCAGCTGGATGCTGGAATATTTATGAAGGCTCCTCTACCTTTGTGGGGCTTGAACTCTATTCTCTGGTTTATTAACATTGCCTACCTGCTGAAATCCCTGCTCAGCGATATAGCCTGCCACCTGCTTCTTGGTTGGTTTTTTTTCTTCTTTTCTTTCTTTCTTTCTTTCTTTTCTTTTCTTTTCTTTTCTTTTCTTTTACTGCTGCGTTAGTCACCGTACATTACATTAGTTTTGATGTAATGTTCATTGATTCATTGGTTGCATATAACACCTCGTGCTCATCAGACCATGTGCCCTCCTTATTGCCCATCACCCAGTTGCCCATCCCCACCCCTCTCCCCTCTGAAAACCCTCAATTTGTTTCCTGGAGTCAGAGTGTCTCATTCTTTATCTCCCTCTCTGATTTCTTCCCATTCATTTTCCCCTCCCTTCCCCTATGGTCCTCTGCAACTATTCCTTATATTCCACATATGAGTGAAACCATATGATAATTGTTTTTTCTGCTTGATTTATTTCCTTAGCATAATCCCCTCTAGTCCATCCATGTCAGTGCAAATGGTGGGTATTCATCCTTTCTGATGGCTGAGTAATATTCCATTGTATATATGAACAATATCTTTTACTCCATTCATCTGTTGAAGGGCATCTCTGCTCCTTCCACAGTTTGGCTATGATGGGCATTGCTGCTATGAACATTGGGTGCATGTAGCCCTTCTTTTCACAACATTTGTATCTTTGGGGTAAATACCCAATAGTGCAATTGCTGGTCATAGTGTAGCTCTATTTTTAACTTTTGAGGGACCTCCACACTGTTTTCCAAGCGCTGTACCAACTTGCCTTCCACCACGCAGTGTTAGTGTTCCCCTTTCTCCACATCCTTGCCAACATTTGTTGTTCTCTGTGTAGTTAATTTTAGCCATTCTTAACGGTGAAAGGTGGTATCTCATTATGGTTTTGATTTAATTTCTCTGATGGCTAATGATGTTGGACATTTTTTCATGTGTCTGTTGGCCATTTGTATGTCTTCTTTGGAGAAGTGTCTATTCATGTCTTCTGCCCATTTTTTGACTGGATTATATGGTTTTTGGGTGTTGAGTTTGAGAAGTTCTTTATAGATCTTAGATACCAGCCCTGTCTGAACTTAGGCATCCTCAGTTAAGGGGTTGACTGGTGACTTCAGGGGAATCTTACAAGACAATTTTTCACTTCTCTGCTATTTTCTACTCTTTGAAAGTTTGTCTCTCAAGTTCCAGCCATTTTGGCAGCCTCAGCTCTCACCTTTTTCTTCAACTCAGTAAGTCTGAAGCTTTCTACAAATGCTTCAGGGGAAAATACAGGTGAATATGGCACTCACCCTGTGCATCTCCCTTTTTCAAGGTATGTAAGTCTATAATTATTCATTGCAGCATTATTTATAAGGTATAAAAGCAACCAAAGTATCCATCAACAGATGGATGCATAGAGAAAATGTGATTATTCAGCCACAATAAGAAGGAAATCCTGTCATTTGTAACACTATGTCTGTTTGGCGACATTATGCTAAATAAATAAGCTAGATGCAGAAAGGCAAATACTGTATTGTCTCATTATATGTGTTATCTAAAAATGTTGGAGTTCACAGAAGCAGAGAGTAGAATCATGGTTTCAGAAAAAAAAATCATGGTTTCATGGTTTCTGGGTTGGAGGGTAGGTGGGGAAATGGGGAGATGTTGGTCAAGTTTATGAACTTCAGATTATATAAAGATAATAAGTCCTGGCAATCTAATGTACATGGTGACTGTAAGTTAACAGTACTGTACAGTGTATAGTGAAATTTATTCAGACAGTAGATCTTGTAGTGTTCTCCTCACAAAGAAAAAGATGGTAATTATGTAAGGCAATAGGGTGTTAATTAATCATGTTTTGTAGTCATTTCACAGTGTCACGCATATATTAAAACACCATGTTGTATACCTTTA
>NW_024424452.1:23012187-23012870 GCF_017311325.1 Ursus maritimus | reverse complement strand
TGTCTTCCTCAGTGTCTTTCAAGAGTGACTTTTATTTTCTAGAATATAGATCCTTTACGTCTCTGGTTAAGTTAATTCCAAGATAATGTATGCTTTTTGGTGCTATTGTAAATGGGATGGATTCCCTAATTTCTCTTTCTTCAGTCTCATTGTTCATGTATAGAAATGCAACTGATTTCTGAGCATTGGTTTTGTATCCTGCCCCATTACTGAATTGGTCTATAATTTCTAGTAGTTAGGGGGTGGGTCTTTTGGGTTTTCCATTTAGAGTATCATGTCATCTGCAAAGAGAGACAGTTTGATGACTTCTTTGCCGATTTGGATACCTCTGATCCCTTTTTGTTGTCTGATTGCTGTTGCAAGGACTTCTAGTACTATGTTGAATAATAGTGGCGAGAGTGGGCATCCTTGTTGTGTTCCTGATCGTAAGGGAAAGGCTTCCAGCTTTTCCCCATTGAGAATGATATTTGCTGTAGTCTTTTCATAGATGGTTTTTATGAGATTGAGGAATGTACCCTCTATCCCTACACTCTGAAAGGTTTTAATCAGGAAAGGATGCTGTATTTTGTCAAATGCAAATAAACAAATCATAAATGGGCAGAAGATACGAACAGACACTTTTCCAATGAAGACATACAAATGGCTAACAGACACATGAAAAAATGTTCAAAATCATTAGCCAT
>NW_024424452.1:22979991-23012162 GCF_017311325.1 Ursus maritimus | reverse complement strand
TAGAAACTTTTATTCATAGTTATATACAATAAATTAAACAATCTCTGGGAAGAGATGGAGGCCTTCCTGGAAACCTATAACTACCAAGACTGAAACAGGAAGAAATTGATTTTTAAACAACCACTTACAGTAGAAGAGATTGAAACAGTGATTAAAACCTTCCAAAAACAAAACGCAGGCCTGATGGGTTCCCCAGAGAATTCTACCAAACATTCAAAGAAAAAATAATACCTATTTCTCCTAAAGCTTTTTCAAAAAATAGAAACAGAAGGAGGAACTACACAAACTCATTCTATAGGGCCAATATTACCTGATCCCAAACCGGCAAAGACCCCAACGAAGGAGTTATGGACCATTTCCCCATGAATATGGACGCCTGCAAAATTATCCAACAAGATCTAGCTGCTGATGGATCCAACAGTACGATTAAAAGGATCATCCATCATGACCAAGCTAGGATTCACCCTGGGATGCAAGGGTGGTTCAACATTCGACAAATCATCAGTGTGATAGATTATATCAACAAGAAAAAAACCAAAAATCATATATCCTCTCAATAGATGCAGAAAAGCATTTGACAAAAATACAGCATCCTTTCCTGATTAAAACCTTTCAGATGTAGGGATAGAGGGACATTCCTCAATCTCATAAAAACCATCTACTGAAAGACTACAGCAATATCATTCATTCTAATGGGGAAAAAGCTGGAAGCCTTTCCCTACGATCAGAACACAACAAGGATGCCCACTCTCGCCACTATTATTCAACATAGTACTAGAAGTCCTTGCAACAGCAATCAGACAACAAAAAGGATCAGAGGTAATCCAAATCGCAAAGAAGTCATCAAACTGTCTCTCTTTGCAGATGACATGATACTCTAAATGGAAAACCCAAAAGACCCACCCCTAACTACTAGAAATTATAGACCAATTCAGTAATGGGGCAGGATATCAAAACCAATGCTCAGAAATCAGTTGCATTTCTATACATGAACAATGAGACTGAAGAAAGAGAAATTAGGAATCCATCCCATTTACAATAGCACCAAAAAGCAACATTATCTTGGAATTAACTTCAACCAGAGGGTAAGCGACTATATTCTGAAAATAAAGTCACTCTTGAAAGACACTGAAAGAAGACACAAAAGATGGAAAGTAAATATTCCATGCTCATGGATCGGAAGAATTAACATAGTTAAAATGTCCATGCTACCCAGAGCAATCTGCACTTTCAATGCTATCCCGATCAAAATACCAATGACGTTTTTCAAAGAACTGGAACAAACAGCCCTTAAATTTGTGTGTTTTCAAAGAACTGGAACAAACAGCCCTTAAATTTGTGTGGAACCAGAAAAGGCCATGAATCGCCAAGGAATTGTTGAAAAGGAAAAACAAAGCTGGGGTATCACAATGCATTTCAAGTTGTACTACAAAGCTGTGATCACAAAAACAACATGGTACTGGCACAAAAACAGACACATAGGCCAATGGAACAGAATAGAGAACCCAGAAATAGACCCTCGGCTCTTTGGACAACTAATCTTTGATAAAGCAGGAAAAAACATCCAGTGGAAAAAAGAGTCTCTTCAATAAATGGTGCTGGGAAAATTGGTCAGCTACATGCAAAAGAATGAAACTTGACCACTCTCACACACCATACACACAGATAAACTCTAAACGGATGAAAGACCTTGATGTGAGACAGGAATCCATCAAATCCTAGAGGAGAACATAGGCAGCAACCTCTACGACATCAGCCAAAGCAACCTTTTTCATGACACATGTCCAAACGCAAGAGAAACAAAAGAGGAAATGAACTTGTGGGACTTCATCAAGATAAGAAGCTTCTGCAAAGCCAAGGAAAGAGTCAAAAAAACTTAAGAGGCAGCCCACGGAATGGGAGAATATATTTGCAAATGACGCTACAGATAAAAGACTGGTATCCAAGATCTACAAAGAACTTCTTAAACTCAATACACAAGAAACAAATAAACAAATCATAAAATGGGCAGAAGATATGAACAGACACTTTTCCAATGAAGACATACAAATGGCTAACAGACACACGAAAAAATGTTCAAAATCATTAGCCATCAGGGAAATTCAAATCAAAACCACACTGAGATACCACCTTACGCCAGTTAGAATGGCAAAAATTGACAAGGCAAGAAACAAACACATGCTGGAGAGGATGTGGAGAAAGGATCCCTCCTACATTGTTGGTGGGAATGTGAGTTTGTGACAACCCTCTGGAAAACAGTGGAAGTCCCTCAAAAAGTTAAAAATTGAGCTACCCTGTGATCAGCAATTACACTACTGGGTATCTACCCCAAAGATACAGACGTAGTGAAGAGAAGGGCCATATGCACCCCAATGTTCATAGCAGCATTGTCCACAATATGCTATCGTGGAAGGAGCTAAGATGTCCTTCAACAGATAACTGGATTAAGAAGATGTGGTCCATATATACAATGGAATATTACTCAGCTATCAAAAAGAATGATTTCTCAACATTTGCTGCAACATGGACGGCACTGGAGGAGATAAAGCTAAGTGAAATAAGTCAAGCAGAGAAAGACAATTATCATATGGTTTCTCTCATCTATAGAAAATAAGAACTAGGAAGATCGGGTAGGGGAAGAAAGGGATAAAGAAAGGGGGTAATCAGAAGGGGGAATGAAGCATGAGAGACTATGGACTCTGAGCAACAAATTGAGGGCTTCAGAGGGGATGGGGGTGGGAGAATGGGATAGGCTGATGATGGGTAGTAATGAGGGCACATATTGCATGGTGCACTGGGTGTTATGCGCAACTAATGAATCATCGAACTTTACATCAAAAACCAGGGATGTACTGTATGGTGACTAACATAATACAATAAAAAATATTATTAGAAAAAAATTTCAAGGCCAAAACAAAGATCAGTAAGTTATTGATGCAAGTTTCAGGTAAATTTGACTAGTACCTTTCCCAATTATTACCAAAATACTAATTAAGAAATAATATAAAAATTCATTACCATCAGCAAAAAGACAAAATGGTATGTAAAATCACGTCACAGCTATAATTCCAAAATGCCACTCAACAATTAGCAAGATTGAAATTAATTCCATTAATAACGTTGTAAATGGTAACAGATTCATTCTTGTATTTCATGAACATGTGCTGAATATCTATGAAGTGACATGTTAAGTGTAGGTGTATAATGGGGAACATAACAAATAAAACCCTTCCTTCATGGTATGGTGGCCGGCAGGCTATTAATAGCCTAGGAGCTGAGAGTTGGACTGTCTAGGTTGATTCCCAGCTCTACCACTATCTGTGTGATCTTGAAAACTTGACCTAAATTCTTGCAGCTACCAGAGAGGGCTAAAATTCAGGGCCTAGAAGGCGAGACATTATTTTAGACCTCACCTTATAAAAAAATGATGACAGTGAAGGAGACTGGCCTTCCCAGGAAATGCAGGCCAATTTAAAGTTTCAATCTTTGATACCAGATGAAGGTATCCATATTGCAAATGCCTACCTACAGGTGTCTGGTATAAAAATAAATCCTCTCCTGAAAAAAAAAAATATCCTGGAGAGTCAGCTATTCCTCCAAACAATTTTTCTGCATATAACATCTGGTACTCCTTACATTTGGGGTGGAATTATCTGGACCAAATTTAAAATAACTTTGCTTACACATTTTCAAGGCAAAAACAACAACAAACAACAACAACAACAACAACAACAACAACAACTAACACATAGAAGGTTTAGAAATTCGACAAAAGGACATTAGATTAGGATCTCAAAGGGTGGAGGAAGAAAGGCTACTAGACCTAAGCATAAAAAGCTAAACTATAAAATACAAGAAAATAGGTAGGAGGAGAATATCTTTGTGGCCTTGGACACAAAGAAATTTCCCTAAAGTGAATGAGAAATTACAAGCCATAAAAAGGGCTTCATCCAAATTTAAATTTCTGCTCATCAAAAAAATACCATCGTGAAAATAAGAAGGAAAGCCACAAAAGGGGCAAAAACATTTCTAACACATTTACCTAACAAAGACTTATATCCAGAATATATAAAGCATCGCTACAAGCCAATAATAAAAATATGACAACCCAAATTTTTAAAAATTGGAAATAGACTGAAAAAGACATTTAATTTTAAAAAAATAGATGAGACATCACAAGACAGTGACATAAGTCATGCAGGTTGTGGGTATATTAGAAATCGCTACACCTTTCCTCAATTTTGCTGTGAACCTCAAACTGCTCTTAAAAGTAAAATATTAACAAAAACACAGGAAAACTTTTTTTAAAAGATTTTATTTATTTATTCGACAGAGATAGAGCAGCCTGCGAGAGAGGGTACAAGCGGGGAGTGGGGAGAGGAAGCAGCAGGCTCACAGCAGAGGAGCCTGATGCGGGGCTGCCGATCCCATAACGCCAGGATCACGCCCTGAGCCGAGAAGGCAGACGGCTTAACCAGCTGTGCCACCCAGGCGCCCACAGGAAAACTTTTAACATCATAGTCATCAGTGAAGTACAAATAAAACCAAAAGGAGATACCTCAACATACAGACTAAAAATGAATGATGACACATAATATTTGAGAAGATGCAAAGCAAAAAAATCTCATCAATTACTGGACTGAGTGTCAAATGATAAAATGACTTTGGGAAAGCCTCAGCAGTTTCTTTTTTAATTGTTATTTAAAATTCTAGTTCAACATAATGTTGACATATTAATATAGTGTTATATTAGTTTCAGGTGTACAATATAGTGATACAGCAATTGTATACATTACTCAATGCTCATTATGAGAAGAGATACTCTTAATCCTGTTACCTTTTTCACCCTTCCCAACCACCTCCACTCTGGTAACCACCAGTTTGTCCCCTATAAGTTAGAGTCTTTTAGTTTATCTCTTTTTCTTTCTTATTTGTTTTGTTTCTTAAATTCCACATGAGTGAAACTCATATGGTATCTTTCTCTTTCTTCACTTAGCATTATATTCTCTAGTCTTATCCATGTCATGGCAAATGGCCAGATTTTCATTCTTTTCATGGCTAATATTCCATTTTATATCTATATATCTATATCTATATATATCCCTCCTTCACTATTTCCCATATATAAATGCATATATCTCTCTCTCATATCTTCTCATCTTTTCATCTATCAGTGGACACTTGACTGCTCCCATAAGTTGGCTATGGTAAATAATGCTGTAGTAAACATGGGTGCATATATCTTCTCAAACACGTTCTCATTTTCTTTGAATAAATACCCAGTAGGGGAATTACTGGATCATTATGGTAATTCCATTTTTATTTTTAAGTCTTAAATTCCCGTAACACAGTGTAATATTAGTTCAGGTGTGCAATATGAGTGATTCAACAATTGTATACAACACCAGTGCTCATCACAACAATTTCACTCCTTAATCCCCATCACCTATTTAACCCATTCCCCATCCACCTCCCATCCAGTAACCCTCAGTTTGCTCTCTATAGTTAAGAGTCTGTTTCTTGGTTTGCCTCTTTTCCCCTTTGCTTGTTTGTTTGTTCTTAAATTTCGCACATGAGTGGGGGTGCCTGGGGTGGCTCAGTCAGATTGAGCACCATGACTCTTGGTTTTAGCTTAAGGTGTCATGATCTCTCAGAGTCCTGAGTGTGAGCCTCCACTGGGCATGGTGCAGAGTCTGCTTGTCCCTTTCCCTCTGCTCTTCCTCCTGCATGCTCTCTCTCTCAAATAGATAGGGTATTTGTCTTTCTCTGATTTATTTCATAGCATAATACTCTCTAGCTCCAAACATATCACTGCAAATGGCCCGATTCAGCTCTTCTTTATGGCTGATTAATATTTCAATGTGTGTGTATGTTTGTATACCACTTCTTTATTCATCGGTTGATGGACACTTGGGCTCTTTCTATAGTTTTAAGCTATTATAGATAATGCTGCTATAAACATCCAGGATGCATGTATCCTTTGAATTAGTACTCTTGTATTCTTTGGGTAAAAACTTAGTGGTGCAATTGAATGGATCAAAGGATAGTTCTATTTTTAACTTTTGAGTCACCTCCATACTGTTTTCAGTGTGTCTGCATCAGTTTACATTCCACTAACAGTGCAAGTGGATTCCCCTTTCCTCCCATCTCGACCAATACCAATTGTTTCTTGTGTGGTTGATTTTAGCCATTCTGACAGCTGTGAGGTGATATATCATCATAGTTTTGATGTGCATTTCCCTGATGATGAGTGATGCTGAGCATCTTTTCATGTATCTGTTGGCGGAACTACGACTTCTCTGGAGAAATGCCTGCTCGTGTCTTCTGCTCATTTTCAATTGGATTATTTTTTGGGTGTTGAGTTGTATCAGTTTACATATTTTGGAAACTAACCTTTTTATTAGTTTATCATTTTTGGAAGTATGCTCTCCATTCCATAAATTACCTTTTAGTTTTGTTGATTGTTTCCTTCACTGTGCAGAAGTTTTTATATTTTTGATGTGCCCCAATAGTTTATTTTTGCTTTTATTTCCCTTGCGTCAGGAGACATACCTAGAAAAATGTTGTGGCAGCCAATGTTAAAGACACTGCGCTCTTCTAGGATTTTTATGGTTTCAGGTCTCATGTTTAGGTCTTTAATCCATTTTGAAGTTATTTTGAAAATAATGATGAATAACATAGTGAAAGACCATGCTCGCTTTCATTCTTTTACATGTAGTTCATCATTTTTCCAACACCATTTGTTGAAGAGACTGTCTTTCACATTAGCTAGTCTTCCCTCCTTTGTCAAAAGATTAATTCACCATATAATGGTGGGTTTATTTCTGGGTTTTCTATTCTGTTCCATTGATCTATGTGTCTATTTTTGTGCCAGTACCATACTGTTTCATGACAGCTTTGCAATATAACTTGGGTCTGGAATTGTGGTATCTCCAACTTTTCTTTTTCAAAACTGCTTTGGCTGTTTGGGCGCGATCTACTTCCGTGAAAAATCCTGTTGGTATTTTAATAGGGTTATATGAAATCTATAGATTGCTTTTCGGTAAAGTACAGACATTTTAACAATATTTCTTCTTCCAATTAAGTAAGCATGGAATGTTTTCCATTTCTTTGTGTTCTCTTCAATTTATTTCATTAGCGTTTCATAGTTTTCAAGTATAAGTCTTTCACCTCTTTTGATTTGGTTTATTTCTAGGTATATAGGTATCCATCTAGTCTAATTTGTCAACAAAATTGATAAACATCTAGCCAGACTTATCAGTAAAACAAGAAAAAGAGGGCCCAAATAAATAAAATTACAAATAACAGAGAAATAACAACAAACACTACAAAATACAAAGAATTATAAGAAAATATAAGAAAAATTATATGCCAAGAACTGGACAACCTAAAATAAAGGGATAAATACCTGAAAGCGTATAACCTCCCAAGCGAATCAAGGAAAAATAGAACCAATTTGAACCAATAGCCAGCAATGAAAGTGAATCAGTAATCAAAAAACTCCCAACAATTTACAATTGCACAAAGACAATAAAACACCTATGGTCAAGAACTTTTTTCTCTTGCTCTTACCGTGATTAATATCTTGAAATAGTAACCCTATGTTTTGGTTTAATACTCAGTGTTTCAGCCCCCATAATAATAATAATAATAATAATAATAATAATAATATTATCATCATTATTTTTTGTCTCAAGGACTAAGAGAACAACAACTAAGCCTAAAAAAAGACCAGAGCCAGTTATTTCCCTTTATCCTTCCTAGGGTAAAACAACAGATGAGTTATGCACAAGAGGAAAGCAGCTTTCAAGTGTCCTGTCATCTTACCTCCTTCACTATTTCCCAGATAGATATAGGAGAATCTTAGGGTAGAAGAGGTCTGACTCCAAAAAGAACCTAGTGAGGAAACCATCTTACCCTCAATATCCTGTCCCTTATTAAAATGAAAAACAATCAGACACCACCCATGAAAATTCCCTGAGCAGACAAACCAGTTTAAACATACAAAGCAATTTAGCTAGGCTAACTCAACCTCACTTACTTCTTGCTTGTGCCTCTGGAAATCATAAGCAAAACTTAAAACTTTTTCTAAAATTGTTATGAGATAACCACTAGTCATTCCCCATCATTTTAAAATATTCTAATATCATAAAAATCACTATAAAGAATAAACAGTCACTGCCTTCTCACACAATAAGATGCTTTGTTATAATATATCCAATCATTCCATGTTTTGCTTTGAGTGCTCATAATTCGTGAACTGTCTTTTTAGTGTATGCACAAAACTTTTAGTAACTACTATTTCAGTGATTCATTGGTTTTACCTCTACTATTTCTGGACTGTTAAAACCCTAATACTAAAACGCACTCCTACTCCTGTCCCCCAAACTTGGATGCAACACTGGGGTGGGAGGGGAAAAGAGGAGGAAGTTGAAGGGACATGACCGGTGTGTCTGAAGAATTTTAGGGCAACCTATTGATGCTCTAAAAAACAATTAAATGGAGTTACTGAGAATTAAGCCATTACAGTCCTAATTTCTTAGATGAGATTTATACTCACTACGCCTCCTTTCCTTTTCTGAAAAGCACTGAGCTGTTCTGAATGAAAGACAGCAGCTTTCTTAATTCTGCTAAAACAGAGTTACCTTTCCTTTTAAATCTGCCTACTTTGCATAAAATGAGGTGACCAGAAAGGAGCTTGAATATTCCTCTGAGAGCTGGACTAATACCGTTCATATGGCTCTAGGGCCTGACCATCCTTACTGCTCTGGGCATCTGCTTTGAAAACCTTTAATTATACACCCTTTTGCTGTTTAAAACATCGTAACTCTTTCCTGTTTTACAACCCCAAACTCTCTTCCTGAAGGACCTGAGAGTCATCCTTTGAAATGCAATCCTCAAGGAAGATAGCACCCCTATTCCCAGTCTCTGTGGGAGGTAAGAGCTAACTTCTAACAGGCACCAATCAGCAAACACACTGGCCTAATCACAGAGAACCACAGGAGCAAACTTCAGGAAGCTACTCAATGTATTCTACTGGTCAACCTCCCCCTCTACAGTCCTCCGGCATATTCCCACTGTCTCACTCAGCCCTCAAACACCTTCCAGCCTTTGTTTCAGCAGAACTGAACAGACTGAGTTCTGGCCTCTCTTTCCAGTTCCTAGAGCCTTGCACAAAGTCTTCCTTGCCTGTTTGTTAGGTCAGTGCAATTTCCCTTTGGCAGAGGAGAACTAAGACACTTGAGCTCCCTGCAGCACTTAATTTCCATACCCTTCCTCTGTTTACTGAGCGTTTGCTACGCTCTGTCAGTTGAAATATTCTAATCATCCTCAGAGATGGGTATGAGTAGTATCCAGTTTCTTTTAGATGAAGATACTGAGGCTTAGTGAAATCAAGCAATTTACATTAGCTCATTGCTATAATCCTGGATGCCTCTTGTCCTCCTCTTCTGCCCAAATTCATATGTTGAAATCCTAACCCCAATGTGATGGTATTACCATGAGGGACACAGGCATGTGATTAAGGTCATGAGGATGGAGCCCTGATGAATGGGATTCGTGCCCTTATGACACAGGCCCCAGGGGCTCCCTTGCTCCCTCCACCATGTGAAGGACACAGCAAGGATGCCTGTTTGTTTATCAGAAATCAGGCTTTCATCACACACTGAATCTGCAGGGAGCTTCGATGGGAACTTCCCAGCCTCCAGAACTGTGAAATACAATGGCTGTTTTTAAGTCAACCGGCCTACAATCTCCTATTGCTAGCAGCCCCAGCCGACTCGGGACCAGTCACACAGCAAATAAACTCTGGACTCCGCAGGCCAAGACCCGCAACACGTGCCTCCGGGCCCTGGCTTTCAAATCCTCAGCACATAAAATCAGAATTTTGTTTAATTTGCTCTCTCGTTAGCTTCTCTGTGTGTTTCGAGGTCCAGAGAAGTGTCTTTTACTTCCTGGGCTAGTTTTGGTGTTTTGCAAGGGGAGGGCACTTTCTCCTCCCTCAAGCCCTGGATGCATTCCCCAGACCAGGGGCCCCTGGAGAGGAAAAGGCTGGAGTGAGGTCCTGCGAGGGACACGCAAAACACAGGATGGAGGGTCAACACTGGGTGTGGCGGCCTTTGGACATTCGACAGTGAGGTATAGGTAACATTATAATATGTACATTACATACAAGGGGTTTGGGTATCCTTTTGAAGGAGAGCAGAGGGTTGTGGAAGGTTCGTATATTAGGGAGCTTGCGTGGGGTTACTTTTCCTCAGGGGACTCCGCCGGCGGGTCGGCCTCCGGGGCAGTCCTCGGGCACCCTCCGCCTTCGGAAATCTGAAGACACCGGGCGCGGAGGTCCACACTCACCTCAGCTCCGCCACAACCACACTTCCACCTTCACCTCTGAGGGACCCGCGTCTGCGCGGCGCCTCACTATAGCATATCCCCAACCGCCCGCCGCCTGCCGGTCCGCCCGCCTTAGGCCCTTCCTCGCGCATGCGCGCCGTGCCCAATCCCCACCCCGCCCCTCGCTCCCTGCAGCCGCTGCCCTCAGGCTTCACACCACCTTCCGGCACGCATCTCTCTACTGCTCTGCGCACTGGACCCTCTCCTGGACCGTCAGCGTGAGGCCTCACTAAACTCTTCCTCTCCACACTGCCCGAGGCCCCACGACCCTGAGGGGCCCTACCTCAGGCCGTTCGCTTGCTCCCAGGCGGCTTCACCTCTGCACCCCACTGGGCCGAGCCCACCATCCTCTAACTGTCGCTGGCTCCCCTCTCCCTCATGTGTCATGGTCCTCTCAGTGGGCCAATACCTGGTGGCAGGAAGTGGGAGGAGATTCAGTGACGCCCGCCCTCCATGGTCTGTGGGGGTCAACAGAAAACTTGCAGAGGAATTGCAGGCACAGGGGCCGCCACCCCTGCTCTGAGTCCTCAAGCCCCCAGACGGCTGCTGCGCGACCCAGCCTAGCAGCGCAGGGTCAACGTCTTGCTCCCAACTGCACACCGCCTCGCCCTGGTGGCGTACTCGCCTCTGCCCGTGGGTGCTCAGCGCGTGGAGACTCGACTGTGTCCTCTCTGCGCGCGCAGCCCTCAGTGGGCCTCAGCCCTGGACCTCTCTCCTGCTGCTCCAATTCGTCAATAGTGCCGCTTCTCTTGGCCGGACCTCCCCGCCCTCCATGTACGCACCTCCACTGTAGCTTAATGGTTGGAAGCCCAGGTTCTGAATTCTGTCGGAGGGCAAGTGGCTCCCTACTGAACCAGGTATCGGGTTCTGGCCTCTCAGCGCTAAATGGGGCTGGGCTCTTGAACTGTCAGGTTAAGCTTTGTCAGGAGAGGTGCTGGAGGGACCCTGCAGGACCAACGCTGCTGTTCCAGGTTCAGGTGTTTTCTCTTGATTCTTCTTGCTGTCACCTTGCTGCTGCCAGCGGCAGGTGTGGAGACATTTCGCGTCATTCACCCTACACCCCCATTCTCATTAACCATGGGCATCAGTGACTCTCGTAGGTGTCCTTCCTAGTACCAGCCTGCCAACAACCTGAAAAGTTTCCTGCTTGCTACATCCAACCAGTTCCCTGTTGGCCAGCCTAAGGCAGCCACCTGTAACCTATGGGCATTTCCTGCTTGCTCAGCAGACGTGGAACAGCCTTCATCCAAGGCCAAGGACCTTCCCACCAAGCTCACCTTCTCCAAGAACATCTGAATCCCAGCCTTGGAGAGGAGTCCTCTTCCAAGTTTGTTTCTTCCTTGGGTATTATCCTTCAGCCATAATTATATTCTTCAGCATTCTCTATAGCCTTTCACTCCATTCTAATCCGTTACAGTTAATAATTCTTTTAGCTTTCTCTGTTCAAATTGCTGTGTGGTTTCCTGGTTCCTAATGGGGATATTGATAGATATTCACCAGCAGTGGGTAACCCTGTGTAAATCCTCTACCCTCTGAGCATCCATGTACAGTGAGATACAGCACTACCTAGCCCAGAAGGTTTGTAGTAGGATTAAATGGTACAATGCATGTAAAGTGTAGTAGAGAGGAATGTACACATCTTTTTGTTGTTCTTTCTTGCTGGAAGATAAGTGGTTTTGAGAAATAGGGAAGAACAGTGAAAAAGACGCTACCTGACTCAAGGAATTTTTTAAAGATTTTATTTATTTATTCAACAGAGATAGAGACAGCCAGCGAGAGAGGGAACACAAGCAGGGAGTGGGAGAGGAAGCAGGCTCATAGCAGAAGAGCCTGATGTGGGGGCTCGATCCCATCACGCGGGGATCATGCCCTGAGCCGAGGCAGACGCTTAACCGCTGTGCCACCCAGGCGCCCCTCAAGGAATTTTTAAAGGATCATTAATAAAGCCAACTGGTGATGAGATGCAACTAAATAAAATTATTAAAATAAGAATTTAAATTAATAAAGTGAGTTTCCTCTCCCTTTTTAGAGATGGCCAGCCTAGGAAACAAATTTTGCCGTTACTAAAATCACATGGCAAGATCTATGGGTATTATTGGTTGGAACCACAAGAAAGTTATATTACAGCTGAAAACAATAAAACAATAGTTTTTGGATATCCTTTTATTACAATATCAACTGAGTATATAAAAACCATCACCCCCAAACCACCCCCAAAATAGAACAGCTTCAGTGACTCTTTCCATCTTGTAATTTCAGGAGGATCATCCCCTTGTCTGTATCAGCCTATGAATCTAGAAAGTGATTAGTTTTCTCGTATTTTTTAATGGGGACTCCATGTGCCCAAACAAGAATCAGAAGAACTCTGTCTCCTCTATACCTTATTTCTCCTTCGTTCCTTCTTAATCAGAGATTTGGGCAAGAGTAGAAAAGTATGAGACACCTGGGTGGCTTAGTCCTTAGCGTCTGCCTTCGGCTCAGGGCATGATCCCAGAGTCCTGGGATCGAGCCCCATCAGGCTCTGCTAGGAGCCCCTTGCTTCTTCTCTCCCTCCCTGCTTGTGTTCCCTCTCTCACTGGCTGTCTCTCTCTCTCTGTCAAATAAATTAAAAACACATCTTTAAAAAAGTAGAAAAGTAAAACACTATTTTTAATGAATGTTTTTGCTTCCTTTCTTTGACTCTAAATATTCTTAGTGCAAGATTTTCTTCAAATGTAGACAAATGTAGAATCTTGTTTTGAATTTTGGAAACAATCCAACTTATCCCATAAGCTTGACACTGATTTTGAGGTCTTTTTGTTATAAAATTGGTGTGTGGTGTGTGTGTGTGTGCATGCACGTCTGGAATGCATATACATAGAAAGATGATTTTCCCTTCAGGCTTTATGATCCTCTTACATATAATTCATCTGCAAATACATAAAGCTTTTGCTCTTCAGGCTGTCCCCATCTGACAGCTCCATCATTTCTGGATGTTTCTCTTCAAATATTCAAAATACTCAGGAATAAGTCATTGTCCCCACCTGATAAATGCTGATCTTACATGTTTCTAGCATAAGAAAACAGGAATTTTACCAAATGTCTTTAGATTTGCACAAGCCATCCATGTAAATGTACAAAGAATTGACATATGGTCTCCTTTGGAGGAGACTCTTTATTTCATAAATAAATAAATAAATAAATAAATAAATAAATAAATAAATATCCAAGATATACACACACAGAAATGCCCCTCTATGTATCCAGGTGTAGTAAGTACTAAGGAAGACAAAAGTGTCATTAATTGAAATTGAGATCTCATTGCACCTTTTTCAATCACCTTCTGTGTTCTCTGGGGTGGCAAAAGTCAGGAAGACTTGTTCCAGCGTTATCTGACTGATGGAATAGTCTTCTAGAATTGAATTTCTCTTTAGCTTCCTCCAAAATACCAAACACCTTTAGGAACGACAGCAATAAAAAAAGTGCAGTTACCACTGCAGGCATCAACTCAACGCCCAACTTAGATGAGCCTCTTCACCACTTCCTCCAACTCCTGAGATTGTTTGATGACAAAAAGCACAGAAGGGATATGAGAAAATGACAGAATAGATCATTGAGAATCCAAGAGTAAGCAGTTCTCTGTCCCCATTTTCTTGAGGGGGGACAAAAAATGGGATTTAGAGGTGGAAATCTGAAACAATTAATCTCTAGGAACCACTGAAAAGTAAAGTCTCTGCTCCTTCTATAACATTAGGCTCCATTCACACGACAGTACTAAACACTTCCCATTATTAGTGCTTTCTTAACATGTAACAGTAGAAGAGCATGGTTGCTAAAATCACCTTTCCCCAGCCATTGTCCTTGCTGGGAATGTAGTCAGTTAAGGATCCTTGATTCTCATGTTTTAATTCACTACCTAGGAGAGGAAAGATAGATGAATAATCTTACAGATTTCATTTTAAAGTTCCAAAAATATTGCTACATCATCTTAATTATACAAAATTAAGGGATGACTAAATAAAAAGAGGGACATCATCCAAAAGCCCACCTCTTTAGTATATGTGACATGGTTAATTCTTTCAGCAGGCTTCAGTCACAAAAAGTTGTTAGCTCATATGCACAATGTAAAAAACTTGAGCCTTCTAAAATGCTATTGTGACTACAAACCAAGTTTGAGAATATAAACTAGCAGGATTTTCATTCTAGTTGTGTGAGTATGTATGCATGTACAGTGTGTTTGCTGGGGAGTATAGCAGGGCAAAGACACTGTGAAAAAAATCACACATATAAGTAATGCCCAAAGTCAGGCTGTGTGTTCTTATTTCTTTTATAGGTGATAAGAATAAACTGGTAGAATGAGAGGAAGAATTGTCATTTTCAAATTCGAACAAACAGATGTGCTTGTACTTATCATTGCATATTTGAAATTATTACTAATTAAAGTAGCGGGTTAAAATTGTTTTAAAAATATATGTTAGAGTAATCAAAGAAGTTATGAGACTGAGGTGGGTCCAATACCTTGGTAGCCTGTAAAGTAAATCAAAACCTAAACCAGAGTAAAATGCGCGAATCCTATGAAAGCGAAACTCAAGAACAGACAACTACAAATAGCCAACTAGGTTTTGCAAATTAGACAACAGCTTAAGCTATAGCAAACCAAATATTCCCTTGCTTACCCACATGTCTTTTCTATATAAACCTCCCTTAGCTCTTGTTTGTAGTGTCCTTCTCCTCCACGCTTTAGTGTGGTGCTGCCCAATTAGAATCGATGTATATTCTAATAAGCTCCTGAAAATTGTAATATGCACCAGTTTATATTTAACAGTTCTGGTGTCAGAATCAGAAGTCCAAAAGTACCCTCCACCCAATGCCCTATGGGAGCAAAGAGCAAACAGGCATTGGTACTCGCTGAGCCCTTTGTGGGCTTTCACACTGTGCCTGAAGATTGTAGGAAGTCATAGTGCCTGGCTAGAATTTAATGAACATATGCCTTCCTGGATGGGAGTAACTGAAAACCGGAAGGAGTGTCTGGAAAACTGGCCTCTTTTAAGATTTCTGGGCTGAAAACAGCCGGATCCTTGTTGCAGCTCAATGGACTCATCCAGGGAATAAATGCTTGACTTACAGTACATTTATGTAGGGAGTCACCTACTCCACATACTCCCTGTCTGCAGCAGCCTATCCACGAGCACAGTCTGTTTATTCACAAGATACTCCCTAGACCACTGTCCTGATTATTACAGCTTCACATTCTTTCTTGTTTTTCTTCTTCCCTTGTATTGATCACATTCACAATAGGTGGAGGCAAGAGCTTGGCTCGGGGCCCCTCGCACTAGGCGTCTGGTCCCCAGGCCTCTCGCTCTCCTCCTATGGCGTCTGGAGTAATCTTTTCATTTGCCGTCTCAGGGTTTGCTGGCCAAACCCGACAGAAAATCTTGGTATGTATGTCCCTCTTGGATATCCGAGCTCAGTATTGTGTCATGAGCTCTCCGACTTGATTACAGCTTTTCTTTTACCAGACCGGGTCTGGAGTTGAACAGAAGTCTGACTTAAACATTATTAGCTCTCTGACTTCAACCAAACTGGGTCCAGGGTCAGACTGGTTCCAACTTAAACTGGACTGAATTCAAGTGGGCCTTAGGTAGGTATAATTTTTTAAGGAATGAAAGAAAAATGGTTCCTCTGAGTCCAAAGAGTCTAGGACTTTCCATCTGGAACTCAGGTAAGTATTGTGTATAAAAATTATGGGTCTATGTTTTTAATCCATTCTGCCAATCTGTCTTTTGATTGGAGAGTTTAATAAAGTTTACATCTTTTCTGGCCTTCCTTTCTAAGGACAACCCTGCCAGGTATATTATTCTTGCTTGACAGATATTTTTTTTTCTATCAATATTTTGAATACATAATCTCACATTCTTTTGGCCATATACAAACTTCTGTTGAAAACTGGTCATGGTCTTATAGGGTTCCCTTGCATGACACTTTTCTCTTTGTTGCTTTCAAAATTCTCTTTTGACATTTGCTAAATGTATTACAATGTGTTTTCTCAGTTAACCTTTTTCTAATTCAACTATTTGGGGTCCTTTGGGCCTCATGAATATGTGTATCTATATCCCCTCAACGTTTGAAGTATTCTGCCATTATTGCTTTTAAACAGACTTCCTGTTCTTTTTTCTCTCTTGTCTTCTGAAATTCCCATAATGCATATAATTTTTCTGTTTCAATGTCCCATGAGTCCTGTAGGCTTTTTTCATTTTTATCATTCTTTTTTTTCTTTTTGCATCTCTGACTGGATAATTTCAAATGGCATATCTCATAGTTTACTGATTATTTCTTCTGCTTGATTGATCTGCTGTTAAGCTCTTCTTCAGTTCAATAATTATTTTTCAGCTCTAGGATTTCTGTTCATTTGATGGTGACTATTTCTTGTATTTTCATTTTGTTCATGCATTGTACAACTAATTTTGTTTAGTTGTCTTTCTGTGTGTTCTTGTAGTTCACTAAACCTCTTTAAAAGTGTTATTCTAAATTCTTTGTCAGATAATTCATAGATCTCTCTTCAGGGTCAAGTTATTGGAGATCTGTTAGTTTCTTTGGTGGTACCATGTTTACCTGATTCTCTGTGGTATTTGATTCCTTGTGTTTTGTACCTCCACATTTGGAGTAAGTAGTCTCTCCTAGGCTTTATGGGTTCCACTTCAATAGGATGGGCCTTCACCCATGACCTTGAGGTACTGCACTATTTATATGTAGCTTCCATGGGCAAAAACAAATGCCTGCTTGTTATCAGGGTCTTGGTTTGGAGTGGGTACATGCTTGTGCTCTGAGGTGGGGGGAAGAAGGAGTGGCTATCTGTGTTCTATGGTTTGATTATACTGCCAGCTGAGCTCTGCATTCAAGCAGTCTAGTGGTGCCATTAGCTGAGTTCTGTAACCACCTCTGGCCAGATGAGGTATAGGCTGTGTTCCCTGCAAGATGGTGCCAGGAGGTTTTTGGACTCCACAATTGGAGTAGGGCTAGGGGCTAAGCACCATTGCTTTGGTTTGAGAGGCCTCAGGCTGTGCTCTCCAACAGGATGGTGCTACCTTCTGGTCTCTGTGTTTTAGTGGAGCCACAAGCAAGGCCTAAGAGTCAGATAAGGCATAGGCTGTGCTCCTAAAGTACGCAGGTGCTATGACTGTGTCCCAAACCTGGGCAAGGACTGCTGGGTGGCCTTTACAATCTGGTACGCTGCTGGCTGTGTTTCATTGTTAGATGAGTCACAGCCTGGGCTGCACTTTTTTGGGGGCCTCCAGCTGTATCCCATAGTTACATGGAACTAGGGCTGTGCTCCAGTCCACAGTTGAGAGGGTCACTGTCTGTGTTCTGTCTTCAATGGTGCCACAGGTTATGCTGCATGATTACGTGGGGTCACTCTCGCTGGGCTCCTTGCCTGGGTGAGTCCATAGGCTTTGTTCAGCAATTGGGCAAGGTCACATTCTAGGCTCTGCAGGTGAGCAGTACCATAGGCTAGGTTCCATGGCTATCCAAGATCACCATGCATGCTCCCTGGTTATGTGGGGCCAGAGACTATACTTAACAGTAGGACAGGGCTGTTGGTTTGGGTCCTAGCCAAGCTGACTGTAGAATGAATTCAATAGCTTCCTGGATTCACTGATCAGGCTTCCTGCCTTTGCTTATAATATTTATTTCATCTTTTTAAAGGCCAATATTTATTTATGGGTTCCAGTCAGTTCCTTTCCAATTCTGTCATATTGGAATAACAGACTGCTCAAAATAATGTGAGTAATAATGGGGCAACAGCCACCTTACAGGTGAAAAGTGCCTCAAACCCATTCCCATTAAAGTTCTTGTGTCCACATCCTGGGGAATAGGTTTTGGGTCAGTGTTTAGTGTCCCTTCTTCAAGTAGAGCAAGTAGCTAGGATAGCACAAAGTGAGATTTTTCTGGTCACAGCTTTTCTTTGTGGAGGATTTAGGGACCACATCAAATAGAACTCTGATACAAGTACTCAGAAATATTTCCCAAATGAATGCATAAGTGAATATTGAACTTCCTAATGGACTTTGCTCTAAAGAAATTCTATTTCCCACATATGTTCCCCATGTACTCTACAATCCATTTCTTTCTATTTTTCTGATTTCCATTCTTACTGCATAATCCATCATGCATTTTCCGTTGCTTAGAAGATAAAATTCTGACTCCCCACCTGACTCCCACCCCCACAATAGACTTCTGTGATATTTTGCTCTAGCACAGCAGGGTGGAAACAAAGTAAAAGCCAAAATTATTAAATTCCTTGGCATGTCCTGCTTTGTATTTTGAAGAAGAAGTAAAGGACAGAAAAAATAGTTGCTTTCTCTGGTATTGTACCATATAGGCAGAGAGAAGATGCTTATTGAATTTGGCTTGAAGAAGCATGCTACTTTGAAAGGAGAAAAGCTTACTGATTCTTATTTGAATCTCATCCGGGATTCATGTATCTGGCTCTGACAGAAAAGAGACCAGAGTACATTATTAGTGCAAGGAAAAAAAACCTTTAAAAGTTTTGATGGATGATATCATGGACTGAATTGTATCCCCCAAATTCATATGCTAAGTTCTAACCCCAAATGTGATTGTGTTTGGACAAAAGGGCGACAGGAGGTAAGTGTGTTAAATGAGGTTGTAAGGATGGGGCCTCAATCCACTATAACTGGTGTCCTTATAAAAAGAAGAAGATACACCAAGGATGTACACAAAGAGATAAGGTTGTGTGAGGACGCAGCAGAAAGCAGCCATCAACAGAAGAGAGGCCACAGGGAAAACCAGACCTGCTGAAACCTTGATATTGGACTTCTAGCCAGGAAACTGTGAGAAAATAAATTTCTGTTGTTTACCACCTAGTCTGTGGTATTTTATCACTAACAGCCTAGTAGACTTACACAAACTATATGTGCAAATAATTGAGAATTATGCTCCAAACACATGACTTTAGATATATAAATCATACAGATAGTCCTAATCTACAACTGCCCTATAGTTGTATAATATACAAAAAGTTTAGCCGAATACTATTGACCTTTGAACAATACAGGGCTTAGTGTATAACTTTCAACTCCCAAAGCAACTACTAATAGCCTACTGTTGACGAGAAGTCAGTCGATTGACAGTCAATTAACGTATATTATTGTATGTTATATGTACTATGTGCTGTATTATTACAATACAGTAAGCTAGAGAAAAGAAAATGAGTGATAAGAAAACTATAAGGAAGGAAAATACACTTACAGTACTGTACTTACAAAAAAATCCATGCATAAGTTGACCCATGCCATTCAAACCCATGTGGTTCAAGGGTCAACTGTTTCTATTTGTGGTTTCTTTTTCTGTGAAAACTTCTTAACACAACCAGGCATAGAATTTTTATAAGAACAAATATTAAAAAAAGGATCTCAAGGGCTTTATCTAGGTGGCTCAGTTGGTTAAGCATCAAGCTGATAGTTTTTGCTCAGGTGATGATCTCAGGTTGTGAGACTGAGCCCTGCATTTGAGCTCCATGCTCCCAGCATGGGGGCCGGCTTAAGATTCTCTCTCTCCCTCTATTCCTCCCCACCCCAGCTTATTGCACTCTCTCTCTCTAAAAATAATTTAAAAATTTTTAAAAATAAAAAGATCTCAAATGAAAGATCAATAAATATCAAAAACTCACAAGAAATAGTTATTGGAGACACATGCCATCTGGGTGGTGAGAACAACTAATATGATTTAACAATCTCTAACAAGTTAGCCTAACCAACCCTAATTTACCTGGGAAAACCGTTGCAATATATTTTTAAAGTCCTCTAATTTATTCTCATCTGTGTCCATGTTGAACTTAGCCTTCAGGATGTAAATATTGCCAAACTTGTTCTTGAGGTGCTGAGGGCTGCCATTTTATGAATTTTCCTTCACCATTATGGCCAGCCTGGTACAGAGGCATCACATTCCTCCATACTAGCAAAAACAAGACACCCAAGAATGATGTAAGGCTGAAAAGATCTCCATTGGAAGACATCCTGTGGTCAACTTTCCAGTATTTTGTGACTCTCTTTAAAATAGGAAGTTGGATTTGCCTATCGTAGCATCATGCAAAGTGGAGGTACTTTTAAGTTAAGTAATTGAGAACCAAATTCTCAAATGGAACAGATCCTAAACTTTCTGCCTCTCCTCTCAGAGAGAGTTCTTGGCCATTCAAATTACTAGGATTCAGGAGGAGCTCATGCTTAGGCAAGTTTATTGTCCAATATTACAGCCCAAATAATACTCTCCCATAGCCCACGAAAACACTTCCAACCTTTAATCAAGCCTCTCAATAAACCACACCTGTGAGGTAATGATGATGACTTTGCCACTTTCACGTGCCCTTGTTACTGTGTTCCAGAGCAGGCGCCGGGCCCCTGGGTCCATGCCAGTTGATGGCTCATCCAGGAAGATGACTGAGGGCTTTCCCATTAGGGCAATGGCATTACTCAGTCTCACGTTTGTTTCCTCCACTTCATGGTCAAGGAAGAGACAGAAAGCAGAAGCAGAGATTAAATTACATTACAGTTATCTAATACATCAAACACTATTTAATATATGTCATCTTTTCCAGAAAACAATTTGCCTATTTCCAAAATGCTGGAGTCAGGGAGCAAGCAGAGATAGTAAAAATGCTGATTACATGCAGCTCAACCAAGGCACCAGACCCAAAACTACATGCATAAATCAAATCATTTACATTTGAAATGTAGAAAGGTGACTTTTGTTTACAAAATGTTTAGCCATGTTATCAGTGAAATTTATATTCTTATTCTTGAGATTCCTTGGGAATCCTAGATACATAAACTATATAGTGGCCGAGCTAATACAAAAGAATCTTACATTGTCTTTGAGAGACACAGAACTATAGAGGTAGAAAAATGGTCACTTTTGTAATTCAGTGGCTACAATTCTAATAGCACCAAGATTTTTGAGTTCTATCTTTGCAAAGGGAAGATATGATACTGTTTAGGTCTGCTTTACTGTTGGCATCTAAACACTGGCAGGGCATATGAGATTGCTTCATGATCATTGCCTCCGTTTGTCAGTGAACTCTGGTTAAACTGTAGGCACCCATTCAAGAGCAGAAACACAGGAGACTCATCAATATTAGCTGCAGTAGAGAGCACCAGTATAATGTCTCACCTGTAACTGTAAATAAACTTGTCAGCATAGGGTTCCAAGAATTCAGTGATTGCAACAGTTCATTCACATATTGTGTAATCTGGGTCTCAGGAATCCACAACCTGGCATACATGACTATATTTCCCGAGCAGTCATGTAATCCAGCAAAGCATCAAACTGTGAATAATAGCCTATTTTGACCTTACCTGAAATAAAGAGAATAACAATGGACACAATTCAACTATCTTATTATTGAGCATATAGTAAATATGGATAACATACAAGGCTTGTAGTTCTCCAGCCCATGCCTCTAAAAAGGTTAGAACCCACAGAGTTTTTTCAAAGAATTTCTCCTAAAGAGTGATTATATAGAATCATTGTATCTGGAGGCTATTATCATGTATTGGAACACAAGTGTGCAAAAGTATGGATTTTTCTATCATAATTTATCTCCCTATATATGGCCATAATCAATCGATGAAATAAATGGAAATTGTCTTAAAATAACAGTGCACCTATTTACATAAGTATATTCACCTGAAGAAGCAGAATGAAATAGAAAGAGGTTGGTTGCCATTGGCTCAACCTTTACTCATTACAAGCCTAAAAAAGCCAATTTGGATGACCCTAAAAAAGTAAAAGAGATCTAAATGACTATTGGCGATGTACAAGGTTAATAACTGGGTGGAGATTTTTTGAAATTTGGGACTTTATTTTCTAAGTCTTCATTGGTTTTAGTCTCAAGGAATGCTAGGATATCATAACCAAAGACTGTCATAGAAGGAGAGTTTCAACAGTAACATCTGGCTTCTTCAGTGGCATACTACTTTTGGTAATAGTAGTAGATAGTTGGGCAATAACTAGGGTCTTCCACAGCTCTTTTATATGCAGTATGATTTCATGACCATTGTTTAAAATGTTGGTGAGGAGAACTGGGATCCAAGCTCTTATTTAAGGTTATATATTGTTGATGATGAAGGAAGACTTAGCTTACTTATAATAAAAATGTTATAATATTTAGACGAAATATCTGACTAAAATTTAAGTTAAAATCCAATAATTATCTTGGTCAACTGCTTCCTCGTGCGTGGATTAGGCCTGTCCCTCTGTTGCTGTTCCAGCTTCTTGAGGTGAGAATATAAAAACTGCATTTTAGATTTTTCTATTCTTTTGAGTGAGGCTTGGATGGCTATGTATTTCCCCCTTAGAGTGCCTTTGCAATATCCCATAGGTTTTGGACCATTGTGTTTTCATTCGTTGGTCTCCATAAATTGTTTTAAGTTGATTTTGATTTCCTGGTTTATTGAATCCTTCCTGAGCAGGATGGTTCTTAGTCTCAAGTGTTTGAGTTTCTTCCAAATTTTTCCTTGTGGTTGAGTTGCAATTTCAAAGCATTTTGGTCTGAGAATATGCAGGGAATAATTTCAGTCTTTTGTCGGGTGAGACCTGTTTGTGTCCCAGAACATGGTCTATTCTTGAGAATGTTCCATGGGCATTAGAATAGAATGAGTATTCTTTGGTTCTGGGGTGTAGTGTTCTATATATATCTATGAGGTCCAATCATCAGTATGGCATGACATCGGCCAAAGAAAGCAGCCTTTTTCATGACACATCTCCAAAGGCAAGAGAAAGCAAAAGATAGAATGAACTTGTGGGACTTCATCCAAGATAAAAAGCTTCTGCACAGCCAAGGAAACAGTCAAAAAACTAGGCAGCCCACAGAATGGGAGAATATATTTGCAAATGATGCTACAGATAAAAGACTGGTATCCAAGATCTACAAACTTCTCAAACTCAATACGTGAGGAAACAAATAAACAAATCATAAAATGGGCAGAAGATATGAACAGACACTTTTCAATGAGGACATACAAATGGCTAACAGACACATGAAAAAATGTTCAAAAATCATTAGCCATCAGGAAATTCAAATCAAAAGCCACACTAAATGCCACCTTCGCCAGTTACAATGGCAAAGAATAAAAAAGACGAGGAAACAGCAATTGCTGGAGAGGATGTGGAGAAGGATCCCTCCTACATTGTTGGTGGGAAAGCAAGATTGGTACAGCCACTCTGGAAAACAGTGTGGAGGTCCCTTAAAAAGTTAAAAATGGAATACCCTATGATCCAGCCATTGCACTACTGGTGTTACCCCAAAGATACAGACATAGTTAAGAGAAGGGCCATATGCACCCCAATGTTCAGAGCAGCATTGTCTAATGTAGAGCGTGGAAGGAACCGGGAATGCCCTTCAACAGATGAATGGATTAAGACGTTGTAATATATACAATGGAATGACTCAGCTATCAGAAAAGCAGTTCTCAACATTTGCTGCAACATGGGCCGGCACTGGAGGAGATAATGCTAAAGCGAAATAAGTCAGAGAAAGACAATTATCATATGATTTCTCTCATCTGAACATAAGAACTAGGAAGATCAGTAGGAAGAAGGGATAAAGGGGGTAATCAGAAGGGGGAATGAAGCATGAGAGACTATGGACTCTGGGAAACAAACTGAGGGGTTTTGGGCGGATGGGCTAGCCCGGTGATGGGTATTAAGGAGGGCCGTATTGCCATAGAACACTGGGTGTTATATGCAAACAATGAATCATGGAACTACATCAAAAACTAATGATGTACTGTATGGTGACTAACATATCATAATAATAATAAAAAAAGATCCACAAGGGAAAAAAAACCAAAAATGGGTAAAGGACTTGAATAGACATTTGTTCAAATAATATAAACAGATGGCCAATAAGAAAGAAAAAGATGCAAATCAAACCTACAATGAAATACCACTTTGCAGTCATCATAAAAGTTTTCTCAGCACCTTTTGAAATGATCATGTGACTTTAACCTTTTATTCTATTAATGTAGTAGATCACATTTATTGATTTTTTTATTTGTTGAACTATCCTTGCATCTCAAGGATGAATCCCACTTAGTATGGGTGTATGATACTTGAATTGCGCTGTTCAATTCAGTTTGCTAGTATTTTGTTGAGAATATTTGCATCTATATTAAGCGATATTGGCCTGTTGTTGCACTTTTATCGTGATATGCTATCTGGGCTTTGGTATAATAGGCAAAATAATGAATCTGGAACGTTGCATCAAAAACTGAGGATATACTGTATAGACGACTAATAGAACAAAATAAAAATTATTTTTAAAAAAGAAAATAATGTTGACTTTGTAAATGAGTTTGAAAGTGTTCCTTCAATTTTTGGAAGATTTTGGGAGGAAGTGGCATTAATTCTTTAAATGTTTGGTAGAATTCACCACTGAAATCATCTGGTCCTGGGCTTTCCTTTCTTAGAGGAAGTTTCGATTATTACTACAATTTCCCTAATCATTATTGGTCTGTTCAGATTTTTATATAGCCAGAAGTGGAATTTCTGGAGCATATGATAATTCTAAAAACTGCCATAAGTTTTCTACCATCAGTATCTTTTTAAATTGTTAAGACTTGTTTTGTGACCTAACATGTCATCCAAACATGTCATCTAACATATTCATGTGTGCTTGAAAAGAATGTATATTCCTTTGCTGTTAGAATTTGTCAGGTCCTATTTGTCAGGTCCATTTGATATATAGTGCTAGTCAAATTCACTCTTTATTGATTTTCTGTCTGGATGTTCTATCCATTATTGAGGTTTCCTGTTATTGTATCAGTTTCTGCTTTCAGATCTCATTGATATTTGTTCATATACTTAGGTGTTCTGATGGATGCATATATATTTACAATTGTTATAGCCACCTATTGAATTGACACTTATTATCATTAGTGTCTCCTGACGGATTTTTAATTAGTTTATTTTGATATAAGTATAGTCATTCCTACTTTCTTTTGATTACCACATTTGTATGAAATATGTTTCCATAACTTCACTTTCAGCCAATGTGCATCCTTGAATCTAAAATGAATTTTTGTAGACACATCATAGTTGAAACTTTTTTTTCCCATTTTGTTTTTTCCTTTTTAAAAAATTTAAATTCAATTAGCCAAAGGTATGTAGTTTTGATATAATGTTCAATGATTCATTAGTTGAATATAACCCCAGTGCTCATCATATCATGCACCCTCTTTAATTTCCATCACCCAATTATCCCATCCCCTCAACCACCTCCCTTTCCACAAGCCTCAGTTTGTTTCCCAGAGTCAGGAGTCTCATATGGTTTGTCTTCCTCTCTGATTTCTTCCCATTCAGTGTTCCCTCCCTTCCCCTATTGTCCTCTGCACTATTCCTTATGTTCCGCATATGAGTGAGGTGGTACTAGAGGGAAATACATAGCTATCAAGCCTCTCTAAAAAATTAGAAAAACCCCATATGCACAATAACCTTACACCTAAAGAACCTGGAGAAGAACAGCAAATAAAGCCTAAACCAAGAAGGAGAAGAAATAATAAAAGATTAGAAACAGAAATCAATGAAATAGAAACCAGAAAAAACAGTAGAACAGATCAATGAAACTAGAAGTTGGTTCTTTGAAAGAATTAATAAGATCATAGTTGGATCTTAACTATTTATCCATTCAGCCTGTTTCTTTTCTTGGGAAGAGTTTAGTCTGTTGAGACCCACCCGATAGGAAAAGGATTTATTATTGCCATTTTGTTAACTTTGTTTTCTGTTTGTCTTATAGTTATTTTGTCCCCCTTTCTCTCTCTCGCTGTATTCCTTTGTCATTGTTGTTGCTTTTGATTGATTGATTGATTGATTGATAGGTGTTAATTCCTTTTCCTTTTCTTTAATGTAACTTCTTAGATATTTTCTTTGTGATTGCAAAGGGACTTACACAAACTGTTTTTATAACAGTCTCTTTTAAGCTCTGTTTAACAACTTAAATTGTCTGCTTTTCCTTTTCCTCATTATATGCTATTATGTCAGAATTTATATCTATCTATATAGTATATCCATTAACATAATTTAGTTATAGTTGTTTAAATACCGTTTTCTTTTAACTTTTATGACACAACTAAAAGCAATTTACCACCACCAATATAGTAAAGCATTTCTGGTTTTTGTCTATATATTCACCTTTACCAATGAGCTTCATATTTTGTTATTCTCTCGTATTGTTCAGTGTCGCTAACTTGAAGAACTGATTTTAGCATTTTTTGTAAGACTGTTCTAGTGGCATAAACTCCTCAGCTTTTGCTTGTCTGAAAGTCTTTATCTCTCCTATATACTTGAAGTACACATTTACTGGGTATAGTACTCTTTAAGTTGGCAGTTTTTGTCTTTCAGCACTTTGACTGTATCATCCCCGCACTTCTTGCCTATTTCTGCTTAACAATTCTCTAATCATTAATGGGGGGATTTCTTTTGTATGTAACAAGTCACTTTTTCTTGTGCCACAGAATCTCTTTGTCTCTAACTTTTTATAATTTGATTATGTGTCTCAGTGTGGGTTTCTTTGGATGCACTTTTTTTAATGCTTTGGTCTTCTAGATCTGATGTCTATGTTTTTTCCCCAGTTTTGCAGTTTTTAGCCATGTTCTCTTTGAATAAGTTTTTCTGCTCCTTTCTCTCTTTCTTAGACTTCCATAATGCATATATTGGTCCTCCTGATAGTGTCCCCTACATTTCTTATGCTACCTTCATTCTTTTTTTAATCCCTTTCCTTTTCTCTTATCAGAGGATTTCCACTGACCTGTCTTTGATGTTTCTTACCCTTTCTTCTGCTTGATGTAGTCCACTGTTGAGATTCCTCTATTGAATTTTTTCAGTTCAGTTGTTGAATTCTTCAGATATATGATTTCTGTTTGATACTTCTGTCATTTTCTCTTTATTGAAATTCTCATTTAGTTCATGCATTGCTCTCCTGAATTTGGTTAGCATACTTACAATAATTGCTTTGGATTCTCTGTGAATAAATCATCTATCTCATTAGGGTCTTTTTCTGGAAATTTAACTTGCTCTTTTGTTTAGAATATATTTCACTGTTTCTTCACTTTTTCTAACTCTCTATATTGGTTTTATGCACATTAAATAAAAAACCCAACTCTCCCAGTCTGAACAGGTTGGCCTCATGTAGGGGAAAAAGAAATCACCTGGCCACGGATTCTCCAAACCTCTTAAAACTTTGTGCTTGTCCAAACCATCATTTATGTTAGTGACCCTAGTAGGAGATTAGGGTGTATCAAATCCCACCAGTGCCCTGAAAGCTGAGGAAGTGCCCTAAGCCCATTCAGGCTCCTGGAAGATTACTAATTGCCTGCCCATTAGTTCCCAGATGCAGATTAATTTGAAGTTCAACTTTTTGTGGGATGTTAGATATGTAGTCTAGCCCCTTCTGGCAAAAACTGGGAGCTGGGTATGTTGGCCTACTTGCTTTGTGCTAAGCCACCCTGTCAGCCCCCAGAGCTAGGAAATTTGGGAACCAGTCCTGGGTGACAGCCATAAAAACTGAGGAACTCGTGTATGGTTTAAACCTTTCAGTCCTTACGGGCTGGGAGTTGGAATTCCCTCCTGTGTTGTGGGTGGGGCTTACAAGAAAACATGTCCCAGCTTATCCTACCTTTTTGATGTGAGTATTTCCTCAGTTGTATGATGTGTAGGAATCTCCCAATTCATTTCTGGATTTCTCTCAGGAAATAATCCCTGTGTAACTGTTTGGTGGTGTATTCTTGGAAGGAGGGTAGTCAGGAGCCTCTAGTCCACCATATTGTGCTCTTTAGTAGCTTCAAAGAACAGTAAAGACACACTCTTCTTAGATTCTCAGACTAAGGCTGCTCTTATTGTCCTATGACTTACCCTCAAAAATTTATTTTGCTGTCTCGGGGAAACCCACTGGGTGAGTCAGCAGTATCAATATCCAATACCATGATTCCTACCTATCACCTTCCACTACTTGCCTCTTACCTCTCTCCTCCAAGTAATCATGCTACTCATCTCAGATAGTAATTGTGTCTTACCTCTTGAAGATTTTTGGTGATACTTAAGTTCTCCAATGAACACATCCCCAAGGGTAGCAGTCTCTCTCCAGTCAATATTTCGAGTAGTGGTTTTCCGAAGCTCCATTTAAGCCAAGCAATCCAAAGCATTCCTCTTTTGGATTCCAAGGGAGATATTTCTGACAGCCAAAAACAGCTGGACATGTAAAATATATCTTAAAAATACAGAAAACACAATATTGCAAAGGATATTTATAGGTTAACTTAAAATATCGAACACCTATGGGCCACCTACGGACCTCAGACAGCTTCACAAAAACTCTTCTACTCTATTGGAATAATACACATAGATTCAGAAGACCACACTGAGCCCTTGATACTAACTGACATATACTATCGGAATGAAATAATAAGTTGGCCATTGAATAATATTACCTTCGTGAGTTCCTTAATAAGTACTGTGTCATTCAGCAATTCCTGAGGCTGCTCCAGGATTCTGTTTCTTTCATATTATACCATCTATCATCTTCAGATTCCCCAGATGGTCCTTGGACACTCTATATATATTTTCAAGCAACAGCATTGAGATGGATACCCTTGAACTTATCTGGTTTAGATAACTAGTTAGCTGGAAGGCTTAACTGGGGAATAAATCTCAAAGATGTCAAAGCAGAAAAGTTCAATCCTGTTCCCAAAAGACTTCCTACATACATATCACCCTGTCATATAAACATCCCTATTTCTAAAGTTTAAAACTATACTCCTATCCATGAGCAAGTAGCTTGTTCCTATCAAAATGGATACTTCATCCAAAAACTGGAACCACAACAAACACTATAAATTATAACCAAATATAATTTACTAACAATGTATATTTTATAAGATACCAATAGAGCTAGAATAGGGAAGATTAAGAAGATGTGGTCCATATATACAATGGGATATTACTCAGCCATAAAAAAACGATTTCTCAACTTGTTGCTGCAACATGGATGGGACTGGAGGAGATAATGCTAAGCAAAATAAGTCAAGCAGAAAGACAATTATCATATGATTTCTGTCATCTATGAATATAAGAACTAGGATGATCAGTAGGGGGAAGAAAGAGATAATGAAAGGGGGTAATCTGAAGGGGAATGAAACATGAGAGACTATGGACTCTGAAGGCTCGGCTGAGGCCTCAGGGAGGTGGGGGAATGGGATAGGCCGATGGGTAGTAAGGAGGGCACGTATTGCATGTGGTGCACTGGGTGTTATACATAAGCAATGAATCATGGAACTTTACATCAAAAACTAGGGATGTACTGTATGGTGACTAACATAATATAATAAAAAATATTATTATAAAAAAGAATAGGGAAGATTAAGTCTTTCTTTCTGCAAGGAGGAAGAGTGGAATCCAAGGGACCATTCACATACTAAATTAACTGAATTTAAAAAATAAATAGGAATATACTGTATAGTGACTAATATAACATAATAAAAATTATTATAAAAAAATAAATAGGAGATAATCAAGGAGACTTAAGATGGGAAGGGGAAAAAAAGGGCAGGGCATTCCACATAGTGGAAAAGAATATGAAAGAATACTCGAAGACGGCTCATCACTCTTTTTAATTTTAAAATCTCTTTTCTGAAAAAAAAAAGATTTATAGACAAGTATAAGCACAGAATAATTCAGTATGCATTTTAGCCTTCTAATGTTAACACCTTACATAGTCATGGTACACTGATCAAAATAAATTAACAGTGGTTCAATTCTAGGAACTACGTTTCAGTGCAAAATATGTTGAATAATTTTAATGCCACTTTCATTCTAAACTTTTAAAGCATAACATATACCCAGACAAATTGCATAAATCATAAATCTTCCATCTATAATCCTATTTCATTGGTTTTGGTTGTGACCTCTCCCTTTTCATTTATAACTTTATTAATTTGGGTCCTTTCTCTATTCTTTTGGATAAGTCTTGCCAGTGGTTTGTCAATTTTATTAATTCTTTCAACGAACCAGCTTCTAGTTCTGTTGATCTGCTCTACTGTGCTCCTGGTTTCTAATTCATTGATCTCTGCTCTAATCTTGATCAACTGCTTTCTCGTGCGTGGATTAGGCCTGTTCTTCTTTTGCTGTTCCAGCTTCTTGAGGTGCGAATATAAAAACTGCATTTAAAATTTTTCTATTCTTTTGAGTGAGGCTTGGGTGGCTATGTATTTTCCCCTTAGGACTGCCTTTGCAGTGTCCCATAGGTTTTGGACCATTGTGTTTTCATTCTCATTGGTCTCCATAAATTGTTTAAATTGATTTTTGATTTCCTGGTTTATCGAATCATTCCTGAGTAGGATGGTTTCTAGTCTCCAAGTGTTTGAGTTTCTTCCAAATTTTTCCTTGTGGTTGAGTTCCAGTTTCAAAGCATTGTGGTCTGAGAATATGCAGGGAATAATTTCAGTCTTTTGGTATCACTTGAGATCTGTTTTATGACCCAGAGCATGGTCTATTCTTGAGAATGTTCCATGTGCATTGAATTAGAATGAGTATTCTTTGGTTCTGGGGTGTAGTGTTCTATATATATCTATGAGGTCCAGCTTGTCTAGTATGGCATTCAAACCTCTTATTTCTTTGTTGATTTTCTGCTTAGGTGATCAGTCTATTGCTGATAGTGGAGTGTTGAGGTCCCCTACTATTAATGTATTATTACCTATATGTCTCTTTATTTTGGTTAAGAGTTGGCTTGTGTATCTTGCTGCTCCCCTGTTGGTGGCATAGATATTTATAATTGTCATATCCACTTGTTGGATACATCCTTTAAGAATAATTTAGTGTACTTCTGTATCTCTAACTATAGTCTTTAGTTTAAAATCCAATGTGTCTGATATGGGAATTGCTACCCCACCTTTCTTTTGAGGTCCATTGGCATGAAAGATGGTATTCCGTCCCTTTACTTTCAGTCTGAATGTATCTTTAGGTTCAAAATGAGTCTCTTGTAGACAGCAAATGGATGGGTCCTTTTTTTTTTTATCCAATCTGCAACCCTGCGTTATTTTATGGGAGCATTTAGGCCATTTACATTGAGAGTGATTATTGAGAGATATGATTTTAATGATGCCATGTTGCCAGTAAAGTCTTTGTTTCTATCAATTGTGACTTTCTGTTCTGTATCACTCTTGGGGCCTTTTTACCTTTATATAACCCCCCCTGAATATCTCCTGTAGGGCTGGTTTCATGGTTACAAAATTGGTCAGTGACTGGCAATTCTGAAAGGTCTTTATCTCTCCATCAATTCTGAATGACAGCCTTGCTGGATAAAGGATCCTTGGCTGCATGTTTTTCTAAGAGCTTTAAATATGCTCCCCCAACCCTTTCTCTCATTCCAGGTCTGTGTAGACAGGTCTAACGTAATACTGGTACCTTTGCCTTGGTACGTGAGAAATTTCTTTGCCCTGGCCGCTTTCAATACTGTATCCTAGATCTAATATTTGTGAATTGCATGCACTGTGATGTGACATGGCATAGGTTTGTCATGGTTGAGCTTGGGATGGGTCCTCTCTGCTTCTTGGACATGAATGCTTGTTTCCTTTGCCAGATTAGGGAAGTTTTCAGCTACAATTTGTTCAAATATCTCTTCTAGAGATATTTGTTTTTCTCCACCCCCTCGGGGATGCCGATCATTCTGACATTGGAACGTTTCATTGAGTCAGTAATCTCCCATAACCTACATTCTTGAGATTGGATTTTTT
>NW_024424452.1:22965975-22979981 GCF_017311325.1 Ursus maritimus | reverse complement strand
CTCCTTCTGTTTCTATTTTTTGAAATAGCTTTAGGAGAATAGGTATTATTTTTTCTTTGAATGTTTGGTAGAATTCTCTGGGGAACCCATCAGGCCCTGGCGTTTTGTTTTTTGGAAGGTTTTTAATCACTGTTTCAATCTCTTCATACTTAATTGGTCTGTTTAAAAAATCAATTTCTTCCTGTTTCAGTCTTGGTAGTTATAGGTTTCCAGGAAGGCCTCCATCTCTTCCAGATTGTTTAATTTATTGGCATATAGCTGTTGATAAAAGTTTCTAATAATCCTATTTCATTGGTTTTGGTTGTGACCTCTCCCTTTTCATTTATAACTTTATTAATTTGGGTCCTTTCTCTATTCTTTTGGATAAGTCTTGCCAGTGGTTTGTCAATTTTATTAATTCTTTCAACGAACCAGCTTCTAGTTCTGTTGATCTGCTCTACTGTGCTCCTGGTTTCTAATTCATTGATCTCTGCTCTAATCTTGATCAACTGCTTTCTCGTGCGTGGATTAGGCCTGTTCTTCTTTTGCTGTTCCAGCTTCTTGAGGTGCGAATATAAAAACTGCATTTAAAATTTTTCTATTCTTTTGAGTGAGGCTTGGGTGGCTATGTATTTTCCCCTTAGGACTGCCTTTGCAGTGTCCCATAGGTTTTGGACCATTGTGTTTTCATTCTCATTGGTCTCCATAAATTGTTTAAATTGATTTTTGATTTCCTGGTTTATCGAATCATTCCTGAGTAGGATGGTTTCTAGTCTCCAAGTGTTTGAGTTTCTTCCAAATTTTTCCTTGTGGTTGAGTTCCAGTTTCAAAGCATTGTGGTCTGAGAATATGCAGGGAATAATTTCAGTCTTTTGGTATCACTTGAGATCTGTTTTATGACCCAGAGCATGGTCTATTCTTGAGAATGTTCCATGTGCATTGAATTAGAATGAGTATTCTTTGGTTCTGGGGTGTAGTGTTCTATATATATCTATGAGGTCCAGCTTGTCTAGTATGGCATTCAAACCTCTTATTTCTTTGTTGATTTTCTGCTTAGGTGATCAGTCTATTGCTGATAGTGGAGTGTTGAGGTCCCCTACTATTAATGTATTATTACCTATATGTCTCTTTATTTTGGTTAAGAGTTGGCTTGTGTATCTTGCTGCTCCCCTGTTGGTGGCATAGATATTTATAATTGTCATATCCACTTGTTGGATACATCCTTTAAGAATAATTTAGTGTACTTCTGTATCTCTAACTATAGTCTTTAGTTTAAAATCCAATGTGTCTGATATGGGAATTGCTACCCCACCTTTCTTTTGAGGTCCATTGGCATGAAAGATGGTATTCCGTCCCTTTACTTTCAGTCTGAATGTATCTTTAGGTTCAAAATGAGTCTCTTGTAGACAGCAAATGGATGGGTCCTTTTTTTTTTTATCCAATCTGCAACCCTGCGTTATTTTATGGGAGCATTTAGGCCATTTACATTGAGAGTGATTATTGAGAGATATGATTTTAATGATGCCATGTTGCCAGTAAAGTCTTTGTTTCTATCAATTGTGACTTTCTGTTCTGTATCACTCTTGGGGCCTTTTTACCTTTATATAACCCCCCCTGAATATCTCCTGTAGGGCTGGTTTCATGGTTACAAAATTGGTCAGTGACTGGCAATTCTGAAAGGTCTTTATCTCTCCATCAATTCTGAATGACAGCCTTGCTGGATAAAGGATCCTTGGCTGCATGTTTTTCTAAGAGCTTTAAATATGCTCCCCCAACCCTTTCTCTCATTCCAGGTCTGTGTAGACAGGTCTAACGTAATACTGGTACCTTTGCCTTGGTACGTGAGAAATTTCTTTGCCCTGGCCGCTTTCAATACTGTATCCTAGATCTAATATTTGTGAATTGCATGCACTGTGATGTGACATGGCATAGGTTTGTCATGGTTGAGCTTGGGATGGGTCCTCTCTGCTTCTTGGACATGAATGCTTGTTTCCTTTGCCAGATTAGGGAAGTTTTCAGCTACAATTTGTTCAAATATCTCTTCTAGAGATATTTGTTTTTCTCCACCCCCTCGGGGATGCCGATCATTCTGACATTGGAACGTTTCATTGAGTCAGTAATCTCCCATAACCTACATTCTTGAGATTGGATTTTTTTGAGCCAAGTTTCTGTCTTAGATTTCTCTTCTACTAACCCATCCTCCAATTCACCAATTCGTTCTTCTGCCTCATTCACCCTGGCCGTCAGAGCATCTAGTTTTGACTGCATTTGATTCATAGTATTTTTAATTTCTGCCAGATTTGCTCTCATTTCTGCCCTTTGAGAGTCTATATTCTCGTTGATATTTTCATTAATATTTTTTCAAGTCTACACATCATCTTGTCCAATGTTACTCTGAGCTCCATTTCTGATAATTTGGTTATATCCATATCCATTAGTTCTGTGGCAGAGGCCACAGACTCATTGTCTTTTCTTTGCTGTGGGGGATTTCTCCTTCTCGTCATTCTGATGAGGAGAGGTTGCGGGGTTGTCCAGAGCCCAAATTATTGACCAGGACCCAGGCAGTGTGCACTTGTTTTATAGGGACCTTAGGGATGTGGGCTTCTTGATTTTTCAGCCTGCCTTCTGGGGGAGGGGCCTGCTGCGCCGATACTCAGGCAACCCTGTTTGGGTAGAGTCTTCATGTCCCCTGTGAGGGAGGATGGGGGTGGGCACACTGTGAGCCGGTATTTCCAGGCTTTTGTTCTCTGGTGGCTTTCCCTTGCGGTTTGCTGTGCCTCTTCTAAGAGTCAGAGCAGCAGTAGCCGAATCCCAGCTTCTGTCTCAGAACAGAGGGATCGTGGACCGTTGTCCACTGATGTTCTGACCACTTTAACTCTGTTTCTGTTGGTGCTGCTAAACCCTGCAGCGTCCTGGGATGTGCGCCCCACACCCGGCGTCCCAGCCCTCACTCTCAGGGCTGGCAAGTCTCTGTCCTTTGTGTTTCTAACACCGCCAGCCACCCCGGCGTGCTCTGGAGCTCCGTTTCAGTGTGGTTCGTGCACTGTGGAGCTTCGGTTTTCAGACTGGTCGTGCGCGTTCCCTGGCTCACGGTCTCAGTCCGCTCTCTCTCTCGCGGGTGCCGGTCAGCAAGTCCACCCGCTCCCCACTGCAGGTGGCTACCGCTTCCCAGTGCCCTAACGGGGCGGCTCACTCCCCCTTCTGTTTATCTTCCAATATCTGTGCGCGGATTCATGGCTCCCCGCTTCATACCTCAATACTCAGCACTGGAGATGTTCATTTGTAGAGATCCAGATGTATCTTCCTGCGTCTCAGGCTGATTCCATGGGTGTTCAGGATGGTCTGGTACCTATCCAGCTCGACTCAGGGGACCAGCTGAAAAAGGGGACCCCTACTCCTCCGCCATCTTAACCAAAGTTTTATACATATTAGAAACTCAGAAGATACTGATTAAGGATGTAGGGATAAAAAGCTTTTCAAATATTTGAAATGCTTACTGTTTCTTTTTATCATCCTTTAATGTTGATTAGAAAATGAAGCAATTCAAATTTAAGTAATTTATTTGTCTAAAATTTACATTTTGTTATATAATCTTAATTTCTTTTTGTAAAATCTTTACTCCCTCCATAGAGTTGAAGAATGGATTTCTTATGGTGTTACAAATTTATGGGTCTTCTGTGGAAGAATTTTATTTTAAAGGTAAGTTGAGCTATCTATAGGATTTTTGCAACAGCTAGGAGACCACATTGGGAAAATTCTTACAGCCTGATCACTGCATTTCAGTTTATATTGTATTTTTCTCAGTTCTTGGGCTGGGCGTATCTGTTCCAAATATGAAGAGTCCTCACAGAGTGAAATAATAGCAGAATAGAAAGGAGAGAAAAAATGGTCCAGGAAACTACTGCTATGATAGAGTGAAGCTGTTCTTTTTTGCCATCTATATATCTTATTTTAACAAGTGTCTGTTAATATAAAACAGCTAGGCATTTGCAGAGGTAATGGACTCCTAGGACAATTAACATAAATTTTTTTTCCCCCATCTCCTAGAGACGGCGATTGGTGGCATTATTTGTGGAATTCATCCTAGCATTGCTGTTTGCTGGTACACTTTTGTTAACACGCAAGTTTTTGATTATAAAGAAGTCTGGGCCTTTCAATTACTCTCTTCAGCCTATTGATGAATTGCCTCCATTCCTTGGAATGCCTGACACTTTTCCTGGTCGATGGGAACTGGCTTTCGTGCCTTCCAAAAGTGTTGTGGTGAAGGGCATCATTGAACTCATGAAAAGGGATTTACACTATAATTTCTCAGGTTAGAAATTAAAGTTTTTTGAAAAAAAATGTATTACTAAATTAGATTGCAGTGAAGACACATGCAATAACCTTTTAACTGGGCATTAATCTCCCAAGTAAAACATCGTAGAATATATCCTCATAACTGGGTAGTAACTCCTAGGTAAAATATTATACACTTTGTTAAACTTGAGAATTAAATTCATATAAAATATTTTCTCCTAGAGCCCAAAACAATCATATTTTAAAATTAGATAATCAATTTGTATTATTTTAGGTTATTATCAAATTCTGTGATACTGTCTTCCTTGTTTCTGGTTGTGCTTCTTAAATCTGGGTAAGTATGACTCCAGGGCTATATGACGGTGTGCCGAAGGAACACAGAGGAACAGCATAAACATGAGCCCTCATTCTACATGCATTCTCAGTGGTCAGTTATTTCAAACATTGTTCATATAAAAATGTTACACAAGACATATATGGATGCATTAGAGAAGACTCAGGCTCCATATAGTTATCTTAAAAGCCCCCCAGTGAGCTTGCCCTCACATTCTCTGTTTCTCTCCTCTTTATTCCAGGGAGAAACACTATCAGAAGTTTGGTGAGCATCCCTCTAGTGCCCCTTCCTTTAAACACATATGTGTAATCAGTAATCTATTTTTTCAACTTTTTGTTGTCTCTCAAGGATTTGAGGGTCCTTGAGAGTAGATGCCATCTCAAAACATACCTCATTAAAAAAAAACAGTGAAGCAGAAGAATGCAAAATCCCTAATAATTTTTAAAGTATATAACACAAATATCCCCATAAATTTGGTCTCCTGGAGGCCACTTTGGGTTACCCAAAATATTTCGTAATTTCCATTCTGATTTCTTCTTTGATGTGTGGGATTCTTAGAAATGTATTACTTTACTTTAAAACATTTGGAATTTGTTTTTCTCTTCTTGTTTTTTTTTTTCATTTCTATTTTAATTTCCTTGAATCGGAGTATATTCTAGGATTTCAGTTCTTTGAAATTTTGAGAATTTTTTATGCCCACATTAAAGTATATTTTGAAAAAAGTACCATGTACTTTTGTAAAGACTGTGTATTCTGTAGGTTTTGCTTATAGTGTTCTATAAATGCCACCCAGGTGAAGTTGTCAAGTTGGTGAATCATAGTGCTTTTCAAATATGTGTTCTTACTATTTTTGTCTGCTTATTCTCTCAGTTGTTGAGAGATACATTTCCAGTTAGGTATTGTTAGTATTTAATAGGTTATATAACATTAAAATTTCTTTTTGCTTATATATTTTGAAACTTGGGTCATGTGATCTTTCTGTTGAATTGTTTTTAAAAGTATTTCTCTGTTCTGGAATTTCCATTTGTCCTGTTTTTCATGGATTTCAGGTCTCTAAAGAAATGTTCTAGCTTTATTAACTCTATTAACCATAGTTACTTTAAAGTCCCTACCAGAAAGTTCTGGTATATAGATTACTTGTGTATATTTTTTTCTCTTCAGTCATTGAGTTCTGTTTTATAGCATATTTTGTATATTTTTATTGAATGACAGGTGTTGTGGATGAAGAATATTAGAGGCTTTTGTGGGTTTATCCAAAGAGGGTTAAGTTTTCTTCTAGATGGTTGTTTGAATACCGACAGAACAACTTGATTCCATCGAAGTCTGGTTTTGGGCTTTGTAAGAAGTGCTCTATTTCAGTTTTGTCTTTAGTCCTGCAGCTTACCCCTTATCCTAGGACATGGCTCTTCTAGGGTGTCAGCTGGATGCTGGAATATTTATGAAGGCTCCTCTACCTTTGTGGGGCTTGAACTCTATTCTCTGGTTTATTAACATTGCCTACCTGCTGAAATCCCTGCTCAGCGATATAGCCTGCCACCTGCTTCTTGGTTGGTTTGTTTTTTCTTCTTTTCTTTTCTTTTCTTTTCTTTTCTTTTCTTTTCTTTTCTTTTTTACGTTACGTTAGTCACCGTACATTACATTAGTTTTTGATGTAATGTTCATTGATTCATTGGTTGCATATAACACCTCGTGCTCATCAGACCATGTGCCCTCCTTATTGCCCATCACCCAGTTGCCCCATCCCCCACCCCTCTCCCCTCTGAAACCCTCAATTTGTTTCCTGGAGTCCAGAGTGTCTCATTCTTTATCTCCCTCTCTGATTTCTTCCCATTCATTTTCCCCTCCCTTCCCCTATGGTCCTCTGCAACTATTCCTTATATTCCACATATGAGTGAAACCATATGATAATTGTTTTTTTCTGCTTGATTTATTTCACTTAGCATAATCCCCTCTAGTCCATCCATGTCAGTGCAAATGGTGGGTATTCATCCTTTCTGATGGCTGAGTAATATTCCATTGTATATATGAACAATATCTTCTTTACCCATTCATCTGTTGAAGGGCATCTCTGCTCCTTCCACAGTTTGGCTATTGTGGGCATTGCTGCTATGAACATTGGGTGCATGTAGCCCTTCTTTTCACAACATTTGTATCTTTGGGGTAAATACCCAATAGTGCAATTGCTGGGTCATAGTGTAGCTCTATTTTTAACTTTTTGAGGGACCTCCACACTGTTTTCCAAAGCGGCTGTACCAACTTGCCTTCCCACCAACAGTGTTAGTGTTCCCCTTTCTCCACATCCTTGCCAACATTTGTTGTTCTCTGTGTAGTTAATTTTAGCCATTCTAACTGGTGAAAGGTGGTATCTCATTATGGTTTTGATTTTAATTTCTCTGATGGCTAATGATGTTGGACATTTTTTCATGTGTCTGTTGGCCATTTGTATGTCTTCTTTGGAGAAGTGTCTATTCATGTCTTCTGCCCATTTTTTGACTGGATTATATGGTTTTTGGGTGTTGAGTTTGAGAAGTTCTTTATAGATCTTAGATACCAGCCCTGTCTGAACTTAGGCATCCTCAGTTAAGGGGTTGACTGGTGACTTCAGGGGAATTTACAAGACAATTTTTCACTTCTCTGCTATTTTCTACTCTTTGAAAGTTTGTCTCTCAAGTTCCAGCCATTTTGGCAGCCTCAACTCTCACCTTTTTTCTTCAACTCAGTAAGTCTGAAGCTTTCTACAAATGCTTTCAGGGAAAATACCAGGGTGAATATGGCACTCACCCTGTGCATCTCCCTTTTTCAAGGTATGTAAGTCTATAATTATTCATTGCAGCATTATTTATAAGGTATAGAAGCAACCAAAGTATCCATCAACAGATGGATGCATAGAGAAAATGTGATTATTCAGCCACAATAAAGAAGGAAATCCTGTCATTTGTAACACTATGTCTGTTTGGCGGACATTATGCTAAATGAAATAAGCTAGATGCAGAAAGGCAAATACTGTATTGTCTCAATTATATGTGTTATCTAAAAATGTTGAGTTCACAGAAGCAGAGAGTAGAATCATGGTTTCAGAAAAAAAAAATCATGGTTTCATGGTTTCTGGAGTTGGGGGTAGGTGGGGAAAATGGGGAGATGTTGGTCAAGTTTTATGAACTTTCAGTTATAAAGATAATAAGTCCTGGCAATCTAATGTACATGGTGACTGTAGTTAACAGTACTGTACAGTGTATATGAAATTTATTCAGACAGTAGATCTTGTAGTGTTCTCCTCACAAAGAAAAGATGGTAATTATGTAAGGCAATAGGTGTGTTAATTAATCAGGTTTTGGTAATCATTTCACAGTGTACGCATATATTAAAACACCATGTTGTATACCTTAAAATCATATTAGACAACCTACATATATACAGTTTTAATTTGTCAGTGATACCTCAATAACTCTGGGCATAAATTTTTAAAAATAAAATAAGTGGTAGCTGTGGTCATAGGTATATTAATTAGCTTGATTATGGCAGTCATTTCACCATGTATACATACATACATCATCATGTTTTGCACCTTAAATACACACAATTTTTTATGTGTCATGTACTTCAATAAAGCTGGGGAAAAAATAAAGCCACCCCAGGTAATAAACAATAAATCAATTTCCCTCCAGTTCTGTTTTCTGAGAACTCTAGGCAAAGACCTGTCTTAGCCTCATAAAATCCTCAAAACTCTCCCTCCTTTTATCTCTCATACTCCTGCTTGAGCAGGTAATACCTTCCTTGAAGCTCAGTTAAATTAATGAAAACAGACTGGTGGATCCCTTCTCAGTCCCTCACCATTATGGTCAGGCAATTACAAAGAATTGTGGCTATTCCCACAACATTCAGTGTTTAAGGCAAAGAGATTGGGAGGCTTCCTGGGACATAAAGGATCATGGGTGAGATGGATGATAGTGCTTAGGCTCAGATGCGGAAGTAGAGGCTACGTGCCACAAAGTGTGCCTGACTACCTGCTTGTATATACTTCACTTTGTTTACAGTGTACTTTCAATATTAGATTCTGTTTCTAGCTGTGTTGCTATGTTGTTTTGTTTAATGTAGTGAACTTTGTTTTTCCAGCTTTAATTATTTGAATTCTCTGAGGACTTTGTTTCATCCTGCTTCTGGTCACCTAGTGTAGGTGCAAATCTGATTCTGGTCCCTGAAATCCTACTTACAGCTTGGAGATTTATATCCCAGGTGTGCCCACCCTGAGAAAAGTGCATCATTCTTGACATTGCCCAACTATACAAAAAATAATGATTATGACACATAATCACCTCAGATATTAAAATTGTGAAGTTGGGGGCGCCTGGGTGGCTCAGTCGTTAAGCGTCTGCCTTTGGCTCAGGGTGTGATCCCGGTGTTCTGGGATCGAGCCCCACATCAGGCTCCTCTGCTGGGAGCCTGCTTCTTCCTCTCCCACTCCCCCTGCTTGTCTCTCTCTCACTGGCTGTCGCTCTCACTGGCTGACCCTGTGTCAAATAAATAAAATCTTTAAAAAAAATTGTAAAGTTGTTTCATTCTTCAGCTTCTGACTATTTTTTAATCAGATATTGTAGATTCCCATCTTCTAGGACTTTGAATAGATGGCATGGATCAATTTTGTCATTTCCTTCCAACATCAAAATTTCAAAACACATTGGAAATATCCCTCTTGCTTACCTGATTTCATTATGCAGTTATTATAATGATTAATTATACTTTAAACTTGTGATAAAACTTTTTAAAGTTTTTTTAAGATTTTATTTCTTTATTTGAGAGAGAGCGAGAGCACAAGCAGGGGGAGGGGCAGCGGGAGAGGGAGAAGCAGACTCCCCACTGAGCAGGGAGCCCTGACATGGGACTGAATCCCAGGACCCTGAGATCATGACATGAGCCAAAGGCAGATGCTTAACTGACTGAGCCACCCAGGTGCCCAAAACTTCTAAAACTCTTTTTTTTTTTAAGTTAGGAAAATTTTTTTATTTTTTTATAATGATTTTTTATTATGTTATGTTAGTCACCATATAGTACATCCTTAGTTTTTGATGTAATGTTCCATGATTCATTATTTGCATATAACACCCAGTACTTCTAAAACTCTTAAAAATTTTTATGCACTCCTAATATCCATTAGTTTGTTATGCTAGTGTTTGAGCAGCAATGTTTTGAAATTTATATTTTGATAATCTTTTATCCATGTAAAGCATTTTCCCATCTTAGAAAAGGCAGTCAGATAGTTTGCCTTTATGTGAGCAACGCACACATTTGATTTTTTTCTCTCTGCAGTTCAAGGCTTTTCTTCAGAAAGAGATTTTGAAGAGTATGTTAAGCAAAAGAATAACGCTAAAAAAGTGTTGGTTGCTATTATTTTTGACCATGAGTTTCAAAATAGCGATGATCCCCTGCCATTTAAGGTAAGAAGTTTTTATGTAGAAACCTCATAAGTGTACTTCCAGTTTCTAAGGCTTAATGAAGTAGAGGCATAATTATTTCATTTATTAAGTGAGGAGACTGCAACTTACCCAAAATCATAATTCTTGTACATAGTAGAGGAGAGATTTAAATCCAAATCTAATTTCTGTGTCTGTGCCCTTATTTAACCAGAGCTTTATGTTGATGGGGAAAGAACTGAATTCACCACATACTAGGTTTTCTCCTTATAAATCAGAATCATAGGAGACGTTGACCTTTACCACCGTATGTGATATGGTAGCTGTCTCCAGCTCTGTGCATGATGGTGAAGTAAATGCACATTTGCCGGGTCAAGAGACCTGAGGTGTTAAAGCAGATGCATCTTCACCGGCATGGAACATGACATGAAAATGTTCCTCTTTCTTTTGACTGAATTTTTCTCCAAAATCTAAATCTGGAGAACAGTGTTAGGCCTAGCCAAGCAGAATCAGAGTTAAGACATAGGCAGACTCTGAGAAAAATTCTGATAACAACTTCCACGAAGGAGAGACAAGGACTGTGCTTTGTACTTGGCATCCCTGGTGTTGAAGGAATAACTAAAGTACGGTACAGATGTATGCATGGAGCTATAATTCTACATTTAAGATACAGATTGTTGTCAATGGAATGAAAATGTAAGGAAAACCACTGGGTCGTAAGTAGAGTTGTAGGTATCTTGCATTCTGTCCCATCATTCCCTCACTCCTTTCATGTATATAAAATTCCCTCAAGTTACTGATTCAGTGTAAGTGATGCCGATGTAGGCTCATCAGCGTGTACATAGAGTGTGGTCAAAATATTCTTGGTACAGTTTCAAACATCACCTTGTACAATCTCCTGACTGCCCCAGCCACTTGGCTCATTCTTACCCTTAACATTGCTACTGTGACTTGCTGTACAGTGGCTTTCCTAACCACACCCATCCCTGTCCTCCTTCACACTCCCATAAATGCCCTGTACATATTACTATCACTGAATTTACTATCATATATATATATATATATATATATACACAGCTCAACTAGAATTTGAGCTCCTTGAGGAACAGGTGCTACATCTTAATCCTTGAACACGCAATAAGTTTCTAAAGCTTTTGTCTTGATAACTGAATATATTAATATTTACCTAGGTTTATGACATCTGCCTGCGCCTCCTGATGTTACTGATTCTCTGGTCTGACACGAGACTCTAGGCAACTGCTGGCTCATTTGCTGTCTTGTAAAGCTACTTAAACCCAGCATGATCTACCCTGAAGTTTACTTAGTTCTCTAGAATTAGTATTATCTTTTCATTTAATAATGAAATTATGCAGTATTCCACATTTATACTTTATCACATTTCTCCTCTGTCTTCATGTGGGATTCTTTCTTAGGTTAATAATCACTTTTAAGGAGGAAGAGATTTTCTTCTTGGAACACTTGCCTGACATAATGGGAAGAGAAATTAGCAACACCTTTTGGTATGTTTCATTTTGATATACATGCCAGCTGTCTATTTTGGGAAAGAGACATTGGCAATGGTGTGCAAGCTGCCACTGTTTGCTTACCACAAACCCACAGTGGCCACACAACAAGTCTGCTCCACTGGCTGATGTTCAGAATCTACTTTAGTGCTCAACACTCTGCCTCAGAATCACACATGTGCGATTTTTAAATTTCCTTTTGTTTCTCATTCTTGCTTAATTATTTTTTCATTCACAGATAGTGTTTTTTTTTGCTCCTTATAGGTAAAATATTTTCTGCGTTTCAGCAGTTTTCAGAGGAACAAGTATGTGGGTTTTCTCCGAACTGAAGGCTGGCAAACAGGTGTTCTCTTTCCACCTTTTCCTTCTTTGGGACCCAGAAGTGAACGTAATTCAAATGGGGGGCGTCCTGGTAAGCAAATCTTTAGTCATACTTATTTTAATATCCTAGTCATATAGGAAGAGCCATCACATATTTATGCCTACATTTCTTCAACCTTGTGATAGAAATTGTTAATTTTTAATTTTTAACTTTGCTACTGGTGATTTATTTAAAATTTTCAGTGTCCAAAAACTTGTGTAAAATTTCTGTACAGTGGAACAATGTTTTTTTATCCAGGTTCAGCTCAAATCAACTAAACTCTTGGAATTTAAATGGTCAGCTCCTGGAGCGCCTGGGTGGCTCAGTTGTTAAGCATCTGCCTTCGGCTCAGGGCGTGATCCCGGAGTCCTGGGATCCAGCCCTGCATCGGGCTCCCTGCTCCGCTGGGAAGCCTGCTTCTTCCTCTCCCACTCCCCCTGCTTGTGTTCCCTCTCTCGCTGGCTGTCTGTCTCTCTGTCAAATAGATAAATAAAATCTTTAAATAAATAAGTAAGTAAGTAAATAAATAGCTCCTCCCTTTAGCTTGTATGACAAAGGAAGGAGCTAGCATCTTTAAGAAAACAGAACAATTATGTACTTTAGTGTCCACTGTTCCTTTCACCACAATTTCTGGCGTAAGATCCAAAATTATAGGATATGTAAACAAGCAGGAAAATGTTACCTAAAATTAAAAGAAAAAAAGAGTCGATATAAGTAAGTGGACAGATAAGCTAGATGATGGAATTGGCAGACAAGGAATTTAAAATAATTTTATGAGTATTTTGATGTCATGTTGATAGCAAATATTCTCTGATAAAATGTGACAAAGAGGGCACTTTACCTCTGTAAAACTTTAAACTTTAGTCTGTTAGTGAAAAAAACATCATGCAAATCCAAACTACAGAACGTTCTCCAAAATACATGCCCAGTATTCTCGAAAGCTCTCAAGGTCATGAAAAACAAGAAAGGATAATAAAGTTTCATATATCAGAGAAGACTGTGAAAACATGACAATGAAATGCAATGTAGTATGCTAGATGGGAACAAAAAAAATGACACTGGGGAAAAACTGGTGAAATCCAAACATAGTTTGTATAAATTAAAAATTGTTTTGTGCCAATGTTAATTTCTTAGTTTTAACATATGTACCATGGTAATGTAAGATGTCATCTTCAGGAAGCTGGGTACAGGGTATAAGTAATATTTGTCAATCTTTTTCTCATTATTGCCCTTCTCGGGAATCCTTTTGTTTTTTTGGTTTTTTGTTTTTAATAATTTTTATTTTGTTATATTAGTCACCATGCAGTACATCCCCAGTTTTTTTTTTTATTATGTTAGTCACCATACAGTACGTCCCTGGTTTTTGATGTAAGTTCGATGATTCATTATTTGCGTATAACACCCAGTGCACCGTGCAATACATGCCCTCCTTAATACCCATCACTGGCCTATCTCAATCCCCCACCCCCCGCCCCTCTGAAGCCCTCAGTTTGTTTCCCAGAGTCCACAGTCTCTCGTGGTTCATTCCCCCTTCTGCTTAGCCCCCCTTCATTCTTCCCTTCCTTCTCCTACCGATCTTCCTATTTCTTATGTTCCATAAATGAGTGAAACCATATGATAATTGTCTTTCTCTGCTTGACTTATTTCACTTAGCATAATCTCCTCCAGTCCCGTCCATGTTGCTGCAAATGTTGTGAAATCGTTCTTTCTGATGGCTGAGTAATATTCCATTGTATATATCGACCACATCTTCTTAATCCAGTCATCTGTTGAAGGGCATCTCGGCTCCTTCCACAATTTAGCTATTGTGGACAATGTTGCTATGAACATTGGGGTGCATATGGCCCTTCTCTTCACTACGTCTGTATCTTTGGAGTAAATACCCAGTAGTGCAATTGCTGGATCATAGGATAGCTCAATTTTTAACTTTTTAAGGGACCTCCACACTGATTTCCAAAGTGGCTGTACCAACTTGCATTCCTGCCAACAATGTAGGAGGGATCCCCTTTCTCCACATCCTCTCCAACATTTGTTGTTTCCTGCCTTATCAATTTTTGCCATTCTAACTGGTGTAAGGTGGTATCTCAGTGTGGTTTTTTTTTTTT
>NW_024424452.1:22897267-22965492 GCF_017311325.1 Ursus maritimus | reverse complement strand
CTGTTTTCCAGAGTGGCTGTACCAACTTGCATTCCCACCAACAATGTAGGAGGGATCCCCTTTCTCCACGTCCTCTCCAACAATTGTTGTTTCTTGCCTTGTTTATTTTTGCCATTCTAACTGGCGTAAGGTGGTATCTCAGTGTGGTTTTGATTTGAATTTCCTTGATGGCTAATGATTTTGAACATTTTTTCATGTGTCTGTTAGCCATTTGTATGTCTTCATTGGAAAAGTGTCTGTTCATTTCATACGTTACCTTGGAATTAACTTAACCAGAGACGTAAAGGACCTTTATTCTAGAAACTAAAAATCACTCTTAAAAGACATTGAGGAAGACATAAAAGGATGGAAAGATATTCCATGCTCATGGATCGGAAGAATTAACATAGTTAAAATGTCCATGCTACCCAGAGCAATCTACACTTTCAATGCTATCCCGATCAAAATACTGAGAACGTTTTTCAAAGAACTGGAACAAATAGTCCTTAAATTTGTATGGAACCAGAAAAGACCCCGAATCTCCAAGGAACTGTTGAAAAGGAAAAACAAAGCTGGGGGCATCACAATGCCGGATTTCGAGCTGTACTACAAAGCTGTGATCACAAAGACAGCATGGTACTGGCACAAAATCAGTGTGGTTTTGATTTGAATTTCCCTGATGGCTAATGATTTTGAACATTTTTTCGTGTGTCTGTTAGCCATTTGTATGTCTTCATTGGAAAGTGTCTGTTCATATCTTCTGCCCATTTTTTGATTTGATTATTTGTTTCAGGTGTATTGAGTTTGAGAAGTTCTTTGTAGATCTTGGATACTAGTCTTTTATCTGTAGTGTCATTTGCAAATATCTTCTTCTAGGGAATCTTTTTGGACATTTTTTCCCTAAGTGTGTTCCCCTCATGAAATTTTAATACCACAGATACACTACAGATCTGTTTTATGTGCTATGGCTTGAAGCTCTGTAACTCTGTTGAGAATGTATGGTATTTAGGACTCTCTGTATTACTTTTGCAAATTTTCTGTAAGACTAGATTTTTTTCCAAAATAAAAAAGTATATTTTAGAAACAGATAAAATGATTCTGAAGAATAACTATTATATAAACAAGCAATACTTGACTCTAAATTTTCTTTATTTTGTGACAATTTGTTAATTGGGAAACTGACCTATTTTTCCTTATTATGCAGAAAAATACCCTAGGTTTTTTTTAATGATTTTTATATTTGTGTGATGCTTGTACTTTAAATAATAGCTACTTTAATTCTAAGTTATATTAGGTTATAAAATTACTACGTACTCTTTGGTTGGGATAAAAATTAAACTTTGTGATTTTGCGACTATGCTATAAATGTGCATAAACCATCATTTTTTTCCAACTATTTGTTATACAAGTTTAGAAATAATATCGATATATCTTAGAACTTTTACAATCTGTATAGACAGGTTTTAATTAATTATAGAATAAAGACATGAGTCATGAAAAAAAAGTATATTTTAAAAACTCTCCAAGCCAAAGTAGCAATAAAAGTGAAAAAAGTGAAATTTCTGAATCTGATAAAGTACATGTGTGAGAAATTTATATCTTCCTGGTGAAACATTGAACATTTCTCCTCTAATCAGGAACAAAGTAAAGATGTTTGCTCTTATCAGTTCTTTGCAACATATTACTGGAAGTCCTAGCTTGTATCAGAAAAAGGCAATGAAATAAAACATATAGATTGTGGAAAGGAAGGAGTGAAATTATGTGAAGTTGACAAAATCATGTTACGTAGGTGATTCGGAAGAGATCCAGAAAAAAGTACTACATATAATGTATTAATTTAGCAAATACCCAAGATAGTATACAAAAATAAATTATAAGTCTACACCAAAACAAAACATTTATTTATTTATTTATTTATTTATTTATTTATTTATTTATTATGATATGGTAGTCACCATACAGTACATCATTAGTTTTTGATGTAGTGCTCCATGATTGGTTGTTTGGGTGTAACACCAAGTGTTCCATGCAATACATGCCCTCCTTAATACCCATCACTGGGCTGACCCATCTCCCCCCCCCCGCCAAAACCCTTGGTTTGTTTCCCAGAGTCCATAGTCTCTTGTGGTTCATTTTCCCTTCTGTTTACCCCCCTTCATTATTCCCTTTCTTCTACCAATCGCCCTGCTATTCCTTATGTTCCACAAATGAGTGAAACCATATGATAATTGTCTTTCTCTGCTTGAGTTATTTCACTTAGCATAATCTCCTCCAGTCCCATTTCTGAAAGAAAACTTTAAATATCTAAACAAATGATGAGATATCTAAATCTCATTGGTTGGGTGACTCAAAATTGTTAGGATGTAACTTACACCCATTGTACATTAGCAATAAAGTGACAGTCAGAATCCCAGCAGTCTTTTTGGAAAAAAAATTGGCAAGCTTATTCTAAAATTCATATGGAAATACAAAGGGTCCAGATTGGTAAAAAAAAAAAAAAAATCTTGAAAAGGAATGCCAGTGTTAAAGAACATTCAAGACTTACTATAAATCTATATAACAAACTGAGGGCTTCAGAGGGGCGGTGGTGGGAGATTGGGATAGAATGGTGATGGGTATTAAGGAGGGCACGTATTGCATGGAGCACTGGGTGTTATATGAAAACAATGAATCATGGAACACTACATCAAAAACTGAGGCTATATTGTATGGTGACTAACATAACATAATAAAAATAAAAAAAAAGACATTGCCATATAGGTGTCAGGATAAACAAATACATCAATAAAAAGAATGAGATGTCTGGAAGTAGACTCATATACATATAGTCATTTAATTTTTCCATGAAGGCACCGATATAATTCACTGGGAAAAGGAACTCTTTTGAAGAAATTGTGATGGAATAACATGGTATGTGAATGGAAAGAATAAATCTTGATCATTAGCCCATATCTACACAAAATTAGTTAAATAACGTGATGATCATAAACCAAATGTAAAAGCTAAAATCATCTTCCACAACAAAATTTTTGAGAATATCTTCATGAAATTGGGGCCAGTAGTGATTCATTAAGACAGAAAATGTATTACTATAAAAGAAAAAAATGGACAAATTGAACTTCATTAAAATTAAATAGTCCACCCTATGTGAAAGACCCTATTAAAACAGTAGGGCAAGATCCAGAGGGGACAAAATGTGACACAGATTCACATTCAAAATCTCTAAAGAACTTGTATAGATGAACAGAAAACTGAGTTTTTAGTTGTCATGGCATTGCCAAATTTTAATAAAAGTTTTTAAGTGTTTGCTCATTTTTATACTAAACTTATATAACAGTAAGAAGCTATTTGCATACTGCCACAGATCCAAGCACCACACTGAGTAGCTCTGCTTTAGTGGACATCAGCTCATATAACTCACTCATGACCTTCACCTAATTTTTCAAATATTAAAGGTACTGAATTAAAGTCTTTACCTATGCAATAGTTTATTCAGTTGATTGAAATTGCAGAAAGCAGCCCTGTAATTTCAAACAATATTTTACTTTCTGGGAAGCTGGGAATTAGGATCCTTTTAAAAAGAATCTAAAAAAACCCACAAGTGAATAAACAAAAAGTGGAATCACCCTAAAAATACATAGAACAAACATGATTTCCAGAGAGGAGGGATGGCTGGGCAAAATGGGTAAAGGGGAATGGGAGATACAGGCCTCCAGTTAAAGAATAAATAAGTCATGGGAATAAAAGGCACAGCATAAGGAATATAGTCAATTGTATTGTAATAGCAATGTATGACGACAGATGGTATCCTCACTAGTGGTGAGCATAGCATAATGTATAAACATGTTGAATCATGACATTGTACACCTGAAACTAATGTAAACATTGTGCATCAACCATACTCAAGTAAAAAAAAAATAATAATAAAGAAGTGTTTATTATGTATTAGCGTGAAGAAACCATAATAGCTGCTCTGTGAAATTTAGACTACAACAAGAGCCTCTTTACAATAATTAACTTTGTTTGTTTTTGACATACTTTAGTTACCTTTTCCTTTGTTCCGTTCAGCTATTTCTTGTTCTGTTGTACTTAGCAATCCTTGTTTTCTCATTTAGGGTACATCACTGAAGGGTTCCTGGTTATGCAGCATGCCTTGGATCAGGCCATCATGAAATATTATAACCACACAGCTACACAAAAGCTATTCCAAGATGTCACCGTCTTTGTTCAGAGATTTCCATATCCAGAATATTCTCATGATTACTTCTTTACCTTTTTTGATATTTTCACCCCTTTAGTAATCTTATTTATCTTCTCTATGAATCATCTTACCCTCATTCAGTCTATTGTGTGGGAAAAGGAAAAGCGATTGAAGGTAACTCTACTTTTCTTGTGGTAAATAGAGCTTCTGTAGAAAAAGTTGGGTCTATAGCATAAATTTTTGTGGAGGCTGGATTATTTCTCCCCACTCAGCATTGATAGATGGTTATGTTTCAGTAGCAGCCAGAAAGTGAACACTTACTTCTCTTGGCAGTTTTCTAGAATTTTGTTTTTATTAGAATTCTTTAGTTTTATTTCTAGAAGACTACTTCACAAGATTCTTACAAATAGAATTTAAATGCCAAATGCTCTAAAATCTCTCTGGAATAGGTGAGTTGCAAAGGATTAATCATCTGGGCTTGTGGAATTGTCTTGATAATTTTTGATACAAGTAAATTTCAAGATAATATGTGATTATAATTAACATATAATTATATATTTAACATATATATTATACAATAATATTATATAAATATATAGAGAGGGAGAGATTATTTATATGTGTAATTGATTTATTGCCTAATAAGTTTTAGGAACTCTGATAAATCATAGATTTGAATCCTATCTCTATTATTTATTGACTCTGACATGTCATATAACTTTTCTAGCCTTTTTTCTCAGATATAAATTGAGTATATATTAACTAATTTGCAGGGCTGTCATGATATTAAGCTAGATATTATATGAAAAATTATCACCATCAAATCACCTGGACCTGCTGTTGTGAAGTGTAAAGAAGGAAAAAGGTGTTGAGTGTTTAAATAAAATTGAAGGTTGTATTTATCTTTGTTCTCTGCTGAGTAAATTCCACTTAAGCATATACATTTTCTAATATTTGGCCCCTGCCTACTCCTCATTTTGTTATCATTGTTTATAGATAGAATTTAAATGCCAGATGCCCTCAAACATCTCTGGAATAAGGAGAGTTACAAAGAAATAATCTACTTGATTTGTGGAGATGTGTCTAGATGAATTTAGATACAAATCAATTCCAAGATGCTATGATTCTGTGATTTAAGAAGAAATTTTTATGGAAGTATTGTTGACACGCAGTGTTACATTAGTTTCAGCTGTACAGCATAGTGATTGGATAAGTTCACACATTATGCTATGCTCAGCACAGGTGTAACTACCATCTGTCAACATACCTCTGACTATATCCCTATGCTGTACCTCTCATCCCCATTACTTATTCATCTGATAGCTGGAAGCCTGTACCTCCCACTTCCCTTCACCCATTTTGCCCAGCTCCCCACTCCCCTCTCTGGCAGCCATCTGTATTTATAGGTATGTCTTTGTTTTTGTTTATTTGTTTGTTATCCATCTACAGATGAATGAGTAAAGAAGATGTTTTATATGGATACAATGGAATATTAGCCATAAAAAATGAGATCTAGCCACTTACAACAGCATGGATGGACCTAGATGGTATTATGCTAAGTGAAATAAGTCAGAGAAAAGACAAATACCATATGATTTCACTTATGTATAGAATCTTAAAAAAAGAAAAAAACATACTGAAATTTTTTAACCAATTTCTGATTGCTGAAAAAAATTTTTTTCAATGACCTCTTATAGTCCCCTCGAGAATTGTGTTTCACTGAGAACAAAAAACACATAGATACCTTTCCTTCCAGCCAAAATGAATGACTTTTTAAAAAACTTCCTTTATGTTTGTGTTTCCTGTGACACTAGTGCTTTCCTCTCTCTCTTCTGATTGGTGAACACACAGTTAACTTACTTGTCTCAGGTGTTGTAGCTGCCATCTCCTTATTGATTATCTCTCTTTAATTCTCAATTATAATTTAACACTGTTTTTGAATCCCCAGAATATGATACACAAACATCAACATTATGACTTACAATATTTATATTTCATTTTTAAAAATTTTTTCTTAAGTTCGATTAGCCAATCATTAGTTTTTGATGTAATGTTCAGTGATTCATTAATTGCATATAACACCCAGTGCTCTTCAGATTGTGTGCCCTCCTTAATGCCCATCACCCAGTTACCCCATCCCCCACCCCTCTCCCTCTGAAACCCTCAATTTAGTTTTCCGGAGTCCAAAGTCTCTCATGGTTTGTCTCCCTCTCTGATTTCTTCCCATTCAGTTTTCCCTCCCTTCCCCTGTGATCCTCTACACTATTCCTTATATTCCACATATGAGTGAAATCATGTGATAATTATCTTTCTCTTCTTGATTTATTTCACGTAGCATAATCCCCTCCAGTTCCATCCATGTCAATGCAAATGGTGGATATTCATCCTTTCTGATGACTGAGTAATATTCCATTGTATATATGAACCACATCTTCTTTATCCATTTATCTGTTGAAGGACATCTCGGCTTCTTCCACAGTTTGGCTATTGTGGACATTGCTGCTGTGAACATTGGGGTGCATGTACCCCTTCTTTTCACTACATCTGTATCTTTGGGGTAAATACCCAGTAGTGCAATTGCTGGGTCATAAGGTAGCTCTATTTTTAATGTCCTGAGGAACCTCCATACTGTTTTCCAGAGTGGCTGTGTCAGCTTGGATTCCTACCAACAGTGTAAGAGGGTTCCCCTTTCTCCACATCCTCGCCAACATTTGTTGTTTCCTGTCCTGTTAATTTTGGCCATTCTGATTGGTGTAGGTGATATCTCATTGTGGTTTTTGATTTGTATTTCCCTGATGGCTAGTGATGTGGAGCATTTTTTCATGTGTCAGTTAGCCACATTTGTATGTTTCTTTGGAGAAATGTCTGTTCATGTCTTCTGCCCATTTTTTGACTGGATTATTTGTTTTCCGGGTGTTGAGTTTGAGAAGTTCTTTATCAATCTTGGATACCAGCCCTTTATCTGTAATGTCATTTGCAAATATCTTCTCCCATTCCATAGGTTGCCTTTTAGTTTTATTGACTGTTTCCTTTGCTGTGCAGAAGCTTTTCATCTTGATGAAGTCCCAGTTGCTTTTGTTTGCCTTGCTTTGAGAGACATGTCTTGGAAAAAGTTGGCTGTGGCCAAGGTCGTAGAGGTTACTACCTGTGTTTCCCTCTAGGATTTTGATGGATTCCTGTCTCACATTTAGGTCTTTCATCCATTTTCAGTTTATCTTTGTGTATGGTGTAAGAGAATGGTCCAGTTTTATTCTTCTGCCTGTGGCTATCCAATTTTCCCAGCACCATTTGTTGAAGAGACTGTCTTTTTTCCATTGGATGTTTTTTCCTGATTTGTCAAAGATTAGTTGACCATAGACTTGAGGGTCCATTTCTGGAGTCTCTGTTCTATTCCATTGGTCTTTGTGTCTGTTGTTGTGCCAGTACCATGCTGTCTTGATTATTACAGCTTTGTAATTGATCTTGAAGTCTGGAACTATGATGCCCCCAGCTTTGGTTTTCTTTTTCAACATTCCCCTGGCAATTTGGGGTCTTTTCTGAAGGTTCTATACACATTTTAGGATTGTTTGTTCCAGCTCTGTAAAAAATGTCCGTGGTATTTTGATAGGGATTGCATTGAATGTATAGATTGCTCTGGGCAGCATGGACATTTTCAGAAAGTTTATTCAGCAAAGTGGCAGGATACAAAATCAGTGCACAGAATTCAGTTGCATTTCTATATACTAAGAATGTGTCTGAAGAAAGAGAAATTAAGGAATCGATCCCATTTACAATTGCACCAAAAACTATAAGATACATAGAAATAAATGTAGCCAAAGAGGTAAAGGATCTGTACTGTAGAAACTACAGAACACTTATATTTCATTTTTTAGTATTTTCTTTGAAGTATAACATACATACACACAGAAAAGTGCACAAATCAGAAGTGTGTTTTAATCCATTCAGGCTACTGCAACAAAAATATCATAAACTGTATAGCTTATAAGAAATAGAAATTTATTTCTCTCCGTCCTGCAATCTAGAGAGTCCAAGATCAAGGTGCCAGCAGATTCAGAAGGTCTGATGAGAATCCACTCTGTGGTTCATAGATGGCACCTCATTCATCACTGTCTCCTCATGTGACATGTGACAGAAGAAATGCAAGCTCTCTGGGGTCTCCTTTATAAGGGCACTAATTTGATTCATGAGGGCTCAGCCCTCATCACCTAATTATCTCTCAGGGGCCCCACCTCAAAGTGCCATCACACTGGGAACTGGGTTTTCAACTTAGGAATTTTGAGGAGACGCTAACATTCTAACTATTGTAGTAGAGTTGAATGGGTTCTCATGAAGAAAGTATGCACATTTTATTGTGACCCCGTGAGAAATAAAACACTCCCAACACTCTAGAAGTCTGCTTGTGTACCCCTCAAAACATTTTCCCCAAAGTATATACTAACCTAACTTCTAATATTACAAGTTAGTTTTGTCTGCCTTGACCTTGATAAATGGAATCAAGCACTGTATTATGTTGTGTCTGTGTGATTCAGCTAAATATGTAGCTGTAGTTCATTTATATTCATTGAGTTATATGAGTTTTAAGATTCCATAGTATGACTATCACAATTTATCTATTTCCCTTTAGTGTTTGGGGTTTGGGCATTATAAGTAATTCTTCTATGAATATTTTAGACATTTTTTTTACTGAATGTTAGATTATGCATATTTAACTCTAGTACATAGTGCCAAAGTTTGCCAGTAAAATATTACGAATTTTCACTTCCATTAACAATGTATGAAAATTCTGTTTGCTCTACATTTCACCAAAATTTTTTAAAAATTTTATCTAATTTTCTAATTTTAAAAAATTTTATGGGAGTGTATTAGCCTCAAAAATGTAGAGGTCTTTCACTTTTCTTTGTTTTAATTGTACAAGTCTTTCACCTTCTTGGTTAAGTTTATTCCTAAGTATTTTATTCTTTTCTTTAAGATTTTATTTATTTGAGAGAGAGCACGAGCTGGGTGAAGGGCAGAGGGAGAAGCAGACTCCCTACTGAGCAGGGAGCCTGATGCGAGACTTGATCTTGGGGACTCGATCCTGGGACTCCTGGATCATGACCTGAGCCAAAGGCAGACGCTTAACTGACTTAGCCACCCAGGCACCCCGTATTTTACTCTTTTTGATGCTCTTGTAAATGGAATTGTTTTCCTAATTTCATTTTAGGTTGCTCATTGGTAGTGTATAAAACTTCAACTGATTTTTGTGTGTTAACTTTGTATTCTCCTACATTGATGATTCATTTATTAATTCTGACTTTTTATGTGTGGAATCTGATTTGCATGTAAGATTGTCTCATCTGCTTGGATGCCTTCTATATGTATTTTTTCTAAATTATCGTTTTCCCATTGTGTATTTTTTACTTCTTTGTCATAAATTAATTGATCATATATGTGTGAATTTACCTCTCTGCTCTTTCTTCTGTTGCATTGCTCTATAGTCTGTTTTAATGACAGTACTGTACTGTTCTGATTTCTTTTTTTGTTTGTGGTTTTTTTTTTAATTTTTTAATCGTAATTTTTTTATTATATTGTTTGTCACCATACAGTACATCCCTGGTTTTGATGTAAAGTTTGATGATTCATTAGTTGCGTATAACCCAGTGCACCATGCAATACGTGCCCTCCTTACTACCCATCACCAGCCTATCCCATTCCCCCACCCACCTCTCCTCTGAAACTCTTTGTATAGGCCAGGCAGATACAGATAGGCAAACACAGTCTCTGCCTTCTACTCTAGAAGAGCTTTAAGTTAAAGAATTTAATATTGGTACATCAGTAAAATTCAATAGAAGTATTTAAAATAGCCTGTGAGGACTCATACCACTCTTTTGAATCTTCTTATTGTGTTCTACATTATATGCTTAGCGAAACTTTTTTGATGCTCTTTTGTTAACACTCGAAATACAAAATATTTCTTTAAAGAATGTAGTTCATAAAGATTACTGCTAAAACTGAATTTTCCCCCTTATTTTTTATCATAGTTTCAGTGTTTGCTTCTATCTTTTATAATTTAATTAAAACATACTTACATTCTTTAATACCTCCTAGAAGAGGGAATAACAAAAAGAAAGGGGATGTTAATCTAAGCAGTTTATAGTTTTATTTAAGGGTTTTTCATACCTGAACAATATGTGGTAAATTACTGGTGAAATCATCTCTAGGCTTGCAAGCATAATAGCACTGCCATACACTAGCTGAATAATTTTAATCAAGTCATTGAGCTCCTCCTCTATAACTGGGCATGATAATATTTCTTATTTCACCAAATTTGATTGTGATAGAAATAAATCAGATAATGTTTGTGAATGCATTTTGTATAGTTATATTGTTTTACATGATGTTTGGTTTGTGTTAACTCTCCCACAGGAGTATCTGCTCGTTTCAGGACTCAGTAATTGGATGCTCTGGGCTGCCTATTTCTTCACATTCCTGGCTTTGTATTCATTTATCATCCTTTTGCTGTGCATGATTTTCTTTGTGAAGGCAAGTGTCTATTTCACTGTAGCCATGCTATAGCTAAACTTCTAGAGGAAAAACAGATAACATGGTGTGGGCCTAATGGATTCAGATTGTCAGGAAGTGAACACATGTCTATTGTTTGACTCCACTCTGGAAATTAAAGGGCTGCTTAGTCTCTCAGCAAACTAAAGTTTAAGTCTAGGTGTGTGGACCTTTTGTAGTTAATGAATTGTTTACTCATCTCCCTGAGATTTATCTTTAGTTTCACTAGGACTATCAAAATATTTAAAGATGTTTCATTTCTCCTCTTCTGTTTTGCTGTGATGCCATTTAGAGTATGACTCAACTGGCTTCCTGATTGTTTTGTTAGATAGAACCTGTGCCAGTCATTCAATACAGTGACCCATCTCTTGTCTTCGTTTTTTTGCTGTGTTTTGCCATCGCCACAATATTCTTCAGCTTTATGGTTAGCACGTTCTTCAATAAAGGTGAGTCTAAAACTCCTGGGAGAGAGAATTAGTGACTCCATGGGGATTATATTTAGAAGCTTCTGTGACTTTCATTTGCCATCTCATCTGTAGCCTCTGTTTACATTCTAACTAAAAGACAAGTATTGTAAGTACATGAAATGGTACGAAAGGGAATGAAGGGAGCAGTGAAAATTAATATAGTATAGTATACATGTGAAAAAATGATAGAAACTAAAATAAGGTCACATTTGAGTATTCTTTTTAACCTTTACCTGCTGCTTTGCATATGGTATGCAGAGAGCAATGAAAATTAGTGAATCATAGTATACACAGGAAAAAAGGATTAACATACTCTAACTTCATATTAGGATTGAGATAAACCTAGGAATGCTTCCTATAGAGGTTAGTTTTTAAACATTTTTGAAAGACTGGAAGATCGGAATGGGAAGTCAAGTCAATGGACGTAAGTATCTAACAGTCATTCATTGTACCGGTACAGTATCTAATAAAGGCAAGCAAAAATTGTTTCCTTGCTTTTTGAGGGCTCACATGCCAATAGCAATCATGATCAGTAACTCTATTTCATTTTATTTTTTTTTCTCAGTAAATTATCATGAGTATTGTTAGTTCATGGGTCCTTACAAGGCGCATGATCACATGTACAACCTACAAGCAGCCAAAACAAACAAACAAATAAAACCAACCAACCCAGGAGGTAAAGAAAAGTGGTGTGTCAATGTAAGGCAGAATGTGATATACCAAAGAGAAAAATGACATAGTTAGGAAACAAATACTGTCATTCTCTGTTTCTGGAATTATGGAAGGCTAAATATTTAGAACAGTTTTGTACGTGTCTTTGGTTTATATGTGTTAGACTTTCACTATGGTACATACGTAGAAAAGGAATTCCTGGGTCATGGGGTTTGTAAATGTCCAACCTGACTACCTATGTCCAACACTTCCAAAGTAGTTCTGTGCATTTAGAGCCCCACTGGAAGAAGATGAGAATTCCTGTTATTCCATATCCTTGCCAAAATTTACTACATCATACTTTAATATGTGCCATACTGGAGATATGAAATACTATCTAATGGCAGTTCAAACCTGCATTTTCTTTTTTTTCTTTTTTTTATTATTATTATATTATGTCACCATACAGTACATCATTAGTTTTTGAGGTAGTGTTCCATGATTCATTGTTTGCATATAACTTGCATTTTCTCACTTACCGTGAGTGTTTGTTCTTAATATGGGTCATGTGTTTCCTTTTCTGTAAAATCTGTTTGTGTGTTCTTATCTATTATGATTATTGATTTGCAGGAGTTATTTATATATTCCTGCTACCTACCTTTTGTTAGTTGAAAATGTGTTGCAAAACTTGTCCCAGTTTGGAGCTTCCCCCCCCCTTTTTTATGGTGTCTTTTAATAGTTACTAATTTTAATGTAACCAATCTTTTCCTTTACCAATATTTTCCTTCATAGTTTGTGATATTAAATATTTCAGTGAAAAAATCCTCTACTCCAAAGTCACAAAATTATCTTCCTGTGTTCTTTTGTGTGTGGTATGATGTAGGAATTGATTGTTCTCCCAAGTGCATAGGCAGTTGTCCTAGCAACAAATGATAAACAGTTCACCTTTTCCTCACTACTCTGCAATACCTACTCTGCTATATGTCAAGTTCCCACACATGTGTGCATTTCTTTGGAGGTGGTCCTTTCACTGAAAGAGAAATTAAGAAAACAATCCCGTTTACAGTTGCACCAGAAATAATAAAATGCCTAGGAATTAATTTAACCACAGAGGTGAAAGACCTATATTCTGAAAACTATAAAACAATGATGAAAGAAATTAAAGAGGACACAAAGAAATGGAAAACATTCCGTGTTTATGGATTGGAAGAACAAATATTGTTAAAATGTCTGTACTACCCAAGGCAATGTACAGATTTAATGCAATCTCTGTTAACATACCAAAAGTATTTTTCACAGAACTAGAACAAAAAATCCTGAAATTTGTATGGAACCACAAAAGACCCTGAATAGCTGAAGCAGTCTTGTAAAAGAAAAGCAAAACTGGAGGTATCACAATTCCATACTTCAAGTATATTGCAAAACTGTGATAATCAAAACAATATGGTACTGGCACAAAACTAGACACATAGATCAATGGAACAGAATAGAGAACCCAGAAATAAACCTGCAATTATATGGTAAATTAATCTTTGACAAAGGAGGAAAGAATATCTGGTGGGAAAAAGAGAGTCTCTTCAACAAATGATGCTGGGAAAACTGGACAGTTACACGCAAAAGAATGAAACTGGACCCCTTTCTTATACTATACACAAAAATAAACTCAAAATGAATTAAAGGTTTCAAGTCTCTAAATGTGAGGCCTGAAACCATAAAAATCCTAGAAGAGAGCAGAGACAATAACTTCTTTGACATCAGCCAAAGCAACATTTTTCTAGATATGTCTCCTGAGGGAGGAAGTAAAAGCAAAAATAATTAACTATTGAGACCACATCAAAATAAAAATCTTCCGCACAGTAAAGGAAACAATCAACAGAATTAAAAGGCAAACTTCAGAGTGGGAGAAGATATTTACAAATGACATACCCAATAAAGGGTTAGTTAATATCCAAAATCTAGAAAAAAATGATTTACAACTCAACACCCAAAACGCAGATAATCAAATTAAGAAATGGACAGAAGACATGAAGAGACATTTCTCCAAAGAAGACGTCGAGATGACCAACAGACACATGAGAAGATGCTCAACATCCCTAATCATCAGGAAATACAAATCGTAACTATGGTGAGATAACTCCTCACACCTGTCAGAATGGTAAAAGTCAAAAACAAAGAATAATGAACATTGGTGAAGATGTGGAGAAAAAGTTGGTGCTTTTGGTGAGAATGGAAACTGGTGTAGCCACTGTGGAAAACAGTATTGGAGTTCCTAAAAAAATTAAAAATAGAATTGCCTTATAATCCAGTAATTCCCCTAATGGATATTTACCCCCAAAATACAAAAACACTAATTCAAAGGGACACATGCACCCCTATGTTTATTGTAGCATTAACAATAGACAAATTATGGGGGCGCCTGGGTGGCACAGCGGTTAGGCGTCTGCCTTCGGCTCAGGGCGTGATTCCGGTGTTACGGGATCGAGCCCCATGTCAGGCTCCACTATGAGCCTGCTTCTTCCTCTCCCACTCCCCCGCTTGTGTTCCCTCTCTCACTGGCTGTCTCTATCTCTGTCAAATAAATAAATAAAATCTTTAAAAAAAAAAAAACAATAGCCAAATTATGAAATCAGCCCAAGTGTCCATCGATAGATGAATGGATAAAGAGGAGGTGGTGTACACACACACACACACACACACACACACACACACACACACACCATGGAATATTATTCAGCCATAAAAAAGAATGAAATCAGACCATTTGCAACAACATGGATGGAGATAGAATAATGCTAAGTGAAATAGAGAAAGACAAATACCATATGATTTCACTCATATGTAGAATTTAAGACACAAAACAAAGGACAAAGAAATAAAAAGGGAGAGAGAGGTAAACCAGAAACTCTTAACTACAGAGAACTAACATTGTTACCAGAAAGGTGGTGGGTGGGGGATGGATGAAATAGGTGAATGGAATTAAGAATACAGTTATCATGATGAACATTGAGTAATGTATAGAATTGTTGAATCAGTTTATTGTAAGCCTGAAACAAGTGTAATGTTAACTATACTGGAATTAAACAAAAACCTTTAAAAAATGTTGCTGTATTCAGTTTGCTAGATTTTGTTGATGACTTTTGCATCTATAATTCACATATTTTATTTTCTTGTGATGTCTTTCCCTGACTTTGTTACTTGGGTTATTCTGACCTCATGGAATGAGTTATGAAGCAGTCCTTTCTCTATATATTTTGGAAAGTTTAAGAGGGATTGGTGTTAATTATTCTCTAAATTTCCATATAATTCACCAGTGAAGCCATTTGGTATTTTGCTTTTTTATTTTTTTAAGATTTCATTTATTTTGTGTACGTGTGTGTGTGGTGTGTGTGTGTTTACTTTTATTTATTTTATTTTTATTTTTCATAATTATGTTTCCTCCAGTTCCATCCATGTTGATGCAAATGTTGGGTAATCATCCTTTCTGATGGCTGAGTAATATTCCATTGTATATATGGACCACATCTTCTCTATCCGTTTGTCTGTTGATAGGTATCTCAGCTCCTTCCACAGTTTGGTTATTGTGGACAATGCTGCTATGAACATTGGGGTGCATATGGCCCTTCTCTTCACTACATCTGTATTGGGGTAAATACCTAGTAGTGCAATTGCTGGGTCATAGGGTAGCTCTATTTTTAACTTTTTGAGGGACCCCACACTGTTTTCTAAAGTGGCTGTACCAACTTGCATTCCTACCAACAGTGTAAGAGAGTTCCCCTTTCTCCACATCCTCTCCAACATTTGTTGTTTCTTGCCTTGTCGATTTTTGCCATTCTTAACTGGTGTAAGGTGGTTTCTCAATGTGGTTTTGATTTGAATTTCCCTGATGGCTAATGATGTTGAACATTTTTTCATGTGTCTGTTAGCCATTCGTATGTCTTCATTGGAAAGTGTTAATATCTTCTGCCCATTTTTTGATTTGATTATTTTTTTTTTTGGTGTGTTGAGTTTAAGAAGTTATTTATTTGAGAGAGAGCAAGCATGAGTGGGGGGAAGCAGGGGGTGGAGGGAGAGGGAGAAGAGACTCCCCACTGAGCAGGGATCCCAACGTGGGGCTTGATCCCAGGACCCCAAGATCATGACCTGAACCGAAGGCAGCTGCTTAATGGCCTGAGCCACCGAGGCATCCCTGATACTTCACTTTTTTAAATTGGAAAGTTCTTGGTAGTAATTCAATATCTTTGCTTGTTATAGGTCCATTCAGATTTTCTATATCTTCCTGAGTTAATATTGGTAGGTTCTGCATTTCAGAGATTTTGTCCATTGCATCTAGGTTATGTAATTTGTTATTATTAATATTTCTTATTTGTATTACTTTCAAGTCAGTATGAAAATCCATTGAGATGTTTGTCTTTTTTTTAATTTTAATTTTGTTAATTAACATATAGTGCAGTATTGGTTTCTGGAGTAGACTTCAGTGATTCATCACTTACATACGACATCCAGTGGTCATCACAAGTGCCCTCTTTAATACCCATCACCCATCTAGCCCATCCCCCACCCACCTCCCTCCATCAATCCTCAATTTGTTCTCTATCAAGAGTCTCTTATGACTTGTTTCTCTCTCTCCTATTTTTCTTTCCCTGCTTTCCATTCGTTCATCTGTTTTCCTTCTTAAATTCTGCATATAAGTGAAATCATATGGTATTTATCTTTCTCTGATGACTTATTTCACTTAACATAATACACTCTAGCTCCATCCATGTTTTGCAAATAGCAAGATTTCATTCTTTTTGATGGCTGAGTTATATTCCATGGTATATATACCACATCTTCTTTATGCTATGTTTATCTCCTTTGGATAAATACCTAGTAGTGCAGTTGCTGGGTTGTAGGGTAGCTCTATTTTTAACTTTTTTGAGGAACCTCCATGCTGTTTTCCAGAGTGGCTACACCAGTTTCCATTCCTACCAACAGTTAAGAGAGTTCCCCTTCTTTCCATATTTTGGGTATTGTGGACATTGCTGCCATAAACATTGGGGTGCATGTGCCCTTTCAAATCTCTATGTTTATATCCTTTGGGTAAATACCTAGTAGTTTAATTGCTGGGTCATAGGGTAGTTCTATTTTTAACTTTTGTGAGGAACTTCCATACTGTTTCCCAAGTGGCTGCACCAGTTTGCATTCCCACCAACAGTGTAAGAGGGTTCCCCTTTCTCCACATCTTCACCAAATCTATTTTTTCCTGAGTTGCTCATTTTAGCCATTTTGACAGGTGTGAGATGGTATCTCACAGGTGGTTTTCGTTTGTATTGCCCTGATGCCCGTGAGCATTTTTTCATGTCTGTTAGCCTTCTGTATGTCTTCTTCACAGAAATGTCTGTTCATACCTTCTCCCCATTTCTAAACTGGATTTTTTGGTTTTGGGCTGTTGAGTTTAATAAGTTCTTTATAGATTTTGGATACTAGCCCTTTATCAGATATGTTGTTTGCAAACATCTTCTCCCATTCTATAGGTTGCCTTTTAGTTTTGTCGATTGCTTGCTTTGCTGTGCAAAAGCTTTTTATCCTGATGAAGTCCCAACAGTTCATGTTTGCTTTTGTTTCCCTTGCCTTTGGAGACGTATCTAGCAAGAAGTTTCTGGGGCTGAGGTCAAAGAGGTTGCTGCCTGTGGTCTCTGCTAGGATTGTGATGGATTCCTGTCTCACATTTAGGTCTTTCATCCATTTTGAATTTGTGTAAGGTGTAAGAAAGTGGTCTAGTTTCATTGCAAGCATATACCCCACTGTAGCAGACTTCTGAAAGTTTCAGTTCTGTGCTCTGCTGCTTATAATACTTTGGGGTAGCCTCCTTAAGCAGGTGTATCACTGGGTTCAAGTCTCAGAACCTTCTACCTTCCAAATGGTGGTTGTTTTTCTATTTGTAGGCTTGCAGCATTTGTTTTCTCAGATCTCTGATTGATTTCTTAGGTATTCAGAATGATTTGATACTATCTAGCTGTATTTGAGGGATGAGACAAACTTAGGGCCCCCCTACTCCTCCACCATCTTAAATTCTCCTCTCTAGCAGATTATTTGAGCCCAAGAAGGTGGTCCTTGGAAACTCTGATCTATAGCTAGTCAGCAGGAGAAAAGGTAATAACCTGGGCTTGGGACTGGCATCTGAAGTTGAGGTAAGGGGAATAGCCCTGTAGGACTGAATCCTTAAACTGTGGAATCTGATGCTATCTTGGAATAGTGCCAAAATTGAGTTGAATTTTGTGACACCCAGCTAATGTCCTGGAGACTTGCTTGATGGTGTGGGGAAAATTCCCCTACATATCCACTTTAAAATTGAGGTCCAACAACAACTTTTTAGAGTATAAAGTTGACTGGAAACTTTTAAATTATATAGGTATATAATTTATCAGGTTAAAAAGATTTTATTCATTTACTGTTTCAAGAATTTTATCTGAGCTAAGGATGTAGAGTTTTATTTAGCATTTTTTATTTGCATTTATTGAAATGGTAAAAATATATTTTTTCTTAACATCGTACATTATATAAGCTGATTTTTAAATATAATACCAATCTCATATTCTTGGAATAAATTTAAATTTGTCAGGATATGTTTTCCTTTATATTCATGCTGGATTAATTTTGCTTATATTTGTTTTAAGATTTTTACCTATATGTTCAAGAGTGAAATTGCTCTATAATTTCCTTTTTTATACTGTCTTTATTTGATTTTGATATCAAGTAATGGTAGTTTTATAAAAGTATTTAGGAAGGATGTCCTCTTTTCCTGTATCTCTATCTCTCTGGGAATTTCAGCACAGTATTCTAATTATTTCTTCTTTGAATATCTGCTAGAAGTTGCTGAAAAAGCACTGGGAAGGGTTTTAATTATTGATTCAATTTCTTTTATGACCTTAGGACATTCAGGTTTTCTAGTTCTTTCAGTTTTGGTAAGTTGTATTTTCTTTTCTTTTTTCTTTTTTTTTTTTTTGTTCACTATTTTTATAATAATTTTTTATTATGTTATGTTAGTCACCATACAGTACATCCTTAGTTTTTGATGTACTGTTCCATGATTCATTATTTGTGTATAACACCCAGTGCACCATGTAATATGTGCCCTCCTTAATACCCATCACCGGCCTATCCCAATCCCCCACCCCCTGCCCCTCTGAAGCCCTCAGTTTGTTTCCCAGAGTCCGTAGTCTGTCACGGTTCATTCCCCCTTCTGTTTACCCCACCTTCATTCTTCCCTTCCTTCTACCAATCTTCCTATACTTTCTTTAACTTATATTTTTAGTTTTGAAATCTGTTGGTGCAATGTCATTAATTTAATATGGTTTCTTATGTTTTTAATGTCTTTACTAATGTCTGTCATGACCTATCCTCTTTTACTCTTCATACTGGTAATTTGTGTCTTCTCTTTTTCTTTTTTTTTTCTTAATCAGTTTCACAACAGGTTTGTTAGTATTAGTCTCTACAGAGAATCAGCTTTTGGCTTTGTTGATCCTCTTAACATTCCATAAACTTTGTATTTATTACCATTTTTTAAAACTTGTGATAGTGAATGTTTGTCTTATTTCTTTTAATAAATGAATTTAAGGCTAGTCATTTCGCTCTTAGTACTGGTTTGACTGCATGACACAAATTTTGATAAGTAAGCTTTTTCCTGTTGTTACATTAAAATGTTTTATAATTTTTCTTATAATTTTCTTCTTTATTTGAGAATTATTCATAGATGTATATCTTGAATTTCTCAACATATTGGGTTTTTATGGATATCTTCTGGTTATTGATTGCCAGTTTAAAATAATTCCTTTGAAATTTGTTAGGATTTACTTTATGACCTAGTCAGTGTCCGGTTTTTAAAAAATCAATATTCCAATGTTTGAAAAATGTATATTTTGAGGTTGCTTGGGGTAGTCGACATGTATTTTCACTAGGCCAAGTTTGTTAATTCTGAGAAAAATGGTTAAAATTTCCACTACGATTGTACATTTATATATTTATTCTAGAACTTCTGTTTTTTTTTTTTTGCATTATATATTTTGATGCTATTTTATCAGGTGTATCTAATATATTGTCTTTGTTATCTCTTATTTGTTATCTCTCATTCTCTTTATAATTTTAATTTTAAAAAAGAACACACATTGATCAGTATATAAAACGTAAGTGTTCTAGTTGGTGAATATGGTATGTAAGTGAGGTAAAGAGGGAAAGGAAGAATCATTCCTAGTAGTGGGATAATATGTTGTACTTTATAATATACCATTTTTATTTAGCTGAATTTTAACTCCTAATGATGTTAATTGGTTTATTAACAGGAATTTTCTTTTTAGTGTTTTATCAGAGTCACATTTTTGGAACTCTTCATATTTTAAACCATATCTGCTTTTTGAGACCAACTTTGTATTTCTATTTATTCAGGTATCCTTCGTTTCCCCAAGTATCATGACATAGACTGAATCTCATAGTATTTGGAAATACAATCTAGGTATTTTCTAATTATGTCATTAATAGTATTTACATTTGTAATTTTTTATACTGAATGGTAATAAATATGTAAAATTTCCATTAAGAACTATAATATTCATAGTTACTACATTATAGAATGATAAATTCCAGAAGAATTACTGATGTTTAATTTCAGCCATTCATTCAAAATATACTTTTGTGCACCTACTAAATGCCACGCATTATATAATGGTGAGCAAATGGTGAAAAATAAATTTCTATTCTCACTGTGCTTATTTTATTACACTCTTCCAGTAACACGAAGTTATTTGTAGTTTAGGTTTCTGCATGTTGCTTTAATTGACCTTATAATTTCCTTTTTATTTCCAGCACATTTTGCTGTTTCTGTTGGAGGTTTCATTTATTTTGCTACCTACTTTCCAATTGTTACAGTCTCTACAAACTTTGTGCAAATGACATTCACCCAGAAGCTGGCTTCCTGTCTCAGCTTGAATATTGCAATGGCACTGGGAACTAAATTCCTTGTCAAGGCAGAGATGGAGAGTGAGTATTTACCTTATAAATTTGACCATATTCTGACAAGATGTTCACAATTTTAAAATTAATATTATTAAAATGCCCTTCAGAAAATGGTATTACTTCATACAATCACCTGTAGTACATGAGTGCTTCCACATTCTCTCCATAAATTTACTCAGGTCTGTTAGTATCTTTCCCTACTCATTTGGAGTTCCTGGCTGCTGTTAAGTGCCAAGAGAGGAAGCAAAACAGGTCTGCTCTTAGTAACTTTTAGTCTTCCTTTTTTATCAGTGCAATATCTACACAAAAATTCTTCTAGTCTTCTCTTCTGTAGATAACATTTATCCCTGCTTTTCAATGATTATGGTTTTCTAAAATTATATTTTCCAGTGAACATTTAGCATGAGGAGGGGTGGAAAGGGAGGAGTCAGTGTCTTAACCCGTAGGTTTGCTTATTTTTCTTAAAGTTTATATTCCTGACTTAGTATATTTTGTCTTTTTTTTAGGTTTTATTTTATTTTTTTATTATGTTAGTCACCACACAGTATTTCATTAGTTTTTAATGTAGTGTATATTTTATCTTTGTTTCACTCATAAATGATTGTTTCTGGCACACTAGGAAGCATCTTACATGATTACTTGCTCAGATGTCCTAAATTCTAATGGTATAAGAAAGTAACTGACTATAATAGGAATCTCTGTAGAATATTAACACCTTTTTTCTTCACTTTTTAATTATGATGCAGATGGATAACTGTTTTAGTGTCAATTGGCACCTAAATTAAATGTCAACTGTTATCTCTTAGAAATTGGAATTAAATGGAGTAACATCTTCTCATCACCCAAAATGGAGAACTTTGACTTTGCCCACGTACTGGGAATGTTTTTATTTGATGCTTTCTTATATGGCCTTGTGGCCTGGTATATAGAAGCTGTCTTTCCAGGGGAGTATGGTGTGCCCAAGCCATGGAACTTTTTCTTGCTGGTGAGTTCTAATGCTTCTGTTACTGAGAGAGGCCACAGCCCCTATGAACATGTATTGTAATTTCTGTAAAAGCCACCATGAGCTAATTGTGCACTATCTATAATTGATCCAATAGATCAGGTGAATCATTTTAGTGACTCTGGCCATTTATTGGCATTTTCCTAATACACTTTAAAGCATCCAGTATATATATAACTATTAAATAATCTGTAGATCATGGCCTGTAACTCCAATCTTCACAAATTCTGAGTATTCCATCACATTTACAGGCAAGTATTTCATAAATGATTGAACTCGGGCATAAGGAAATTAATATAGTATGGGTCTTTGGGTGGTAAAAAGAAGAGGTTTAGTTATGTCCCCTATCTGGGCACTCACCACTTGTTTTATATCCTTGTTTAGCACAGATCTCTTAGAGTCAGAGCCATAGCATGATGGGAATCATGTATATCTTGCCCTCCTTTCTCAGTCTTTTCCTTTGTTCTTATTGGTTTATGTATGGCTAAGAGAAGATATGACAAAGAGTGGTGCAGTCATTTTTGCTATGACCTCATTTTGGAGCAATTTTCATTGTCCCTCTTGGACAGTTATGATTTTAATAGAATAGTCTGCTTTTATGCCTTGGGGATTCAAGTTAAGCCAATTAGCTCCAAAATTTAATCCCAAGAAATTTTCAGCAATCCATTCTCAGTACAAAAGGTAACAGGCTAGAGTATTTTCTATTGCATCATTTTTCAATACCATTGCAGTGATTTCACTTTTATTCTCCCCTCCTTTTTAGCGCTCTCACTGGTTTGGGGAAACACCTGAGGAAAAAAAGGAAACAAGGCAATTTTATGAAACAAATGGAAGCAAGTATTTTGAAGCAGAGCCTGCTAATTTGGTGGCAGGTATCCAAATCAAACACTTGTGCAAGGTATTGTTTCACAAATTTTTTCTTCTTGATGGGACTGAAATTTAGTTTATAGTTCATCGTAAATGATTATAGTTACTAGAAATATCAAGAAAAATATTACATGCTAATAATAAGTCATGGCCATTCTGTTTACTTCCTTTGAGAAAGATCAAAATTAAACTTTTTCAGTATGTAATAAAAAGTCACATCTTTCTCCTTCCTCCAGAATAGATTCAGGTTTTTTATAAACTATATGGTGTCTTCCACAAATGCTCTCATTTTAAAAAGTAGAGTCTATTGTAGATGAATAATTTGAATGTATGAACAGTAATTTCTGTTCACAAATGTTTTGCATTTATCTGTTACGTAACCTTTCCTCTGTCAAGGAATTCATCAAGGGAGGACTTTTGAATCTCTTAATTTATCTGCACCAACTGTAGGCATGTAGTATTCAGGTAACCTATACATTGGCTGGCATTGCCTCTCAGAGGTCTACCTAAGCTTGGTTTGAGCTCCTAACCCCACAGCCTTGGGAAACCCAGAGCCCTCCCTGCAAATTCAGCTAATTTTGGAGATGTGTATATAACCATCAACAAAACAGAACAGCCTGAATGGGAGAAGATAATTGCAAATGATATATCTGATAAGGGGTTAATATCCAAAATATGGAAAAAAACCTCACAGAACCCAACACCAAAAAAAGAAACAATCTGATTTAAAAATGGACAGAGGACCTGAACATTTTCCCAAAGAAGATGGCCAACAGATACATGAAGAAGTGCTCAACATCACTCATCATCAGGGAAATGCAAATCAAAACCACAATGAGATATCACCTCACACCTGTCAGAATGGCTAAAATAAAAGACACAGGAAACAACAGTGTTGGCAGGGAGAAAAAGGAACCCTCATGTACTGTTGGTGGTAGAATTACCATATGATCCAATAATTCCACTATTGGTATTTACCCAGGGAAAATGAACACAGTAACTCAAAAAGATATATGTAGCTCAGTGTTTACTGAAGCATTATTTACCATAGCCAAAATGTGGAAGCAGCCTAAGTGCCCATCAGTAGATGAATGGATAAGGAAAATGTGTATATGTACACAATGGAATATTACACAGTCATAAGAAAGGATGAGATTGTGCCATTTGACACAACATGGATGGACCTAGAGTGTATTATGCTACATAAAATAAGTCAGACTGAGAAACACAAATATCGTATGATACAACTCCTAAGTGGAAGCTAAAAAGTGAATAAGCAAAAAGCAGAACCAGAACTGTAAATACAGAGAACAAATTGATGGTTCTAGAGGGAAGGGGGATGGGAGCTTGGGGAAAATGGGTGAAGAGGAAAGAAAGATACAGGCCTCCAGTTATGGCATGAGCAAGTTAGGGGAATAAAAAGAGCATAAGGAATATAGTTAATAATTTCATAATAGTGATGTAATGGAACAGATGGTAGCTATACTTGTGGTGAACATAATGTATAAACTTGTCAAATCCCTAAGTTGTACACCTGAAACTAATGTAACATTGTGTGTCAACTATAATCAAAATTAAAAATATTTAGTAAAGCCCTTGTTTTATATGGAGAAATATGTAAGGTGGTGCCTCAGGGTGCCATTCAATCAAACAGTAGTGACAGTAACAACTTAAGGCATTATTTGTCAGGAACCCCAACAGAAGCCAAAGATAAAGAAGGATTGTCTCAAATATATTTGTAGGAGTGGCTTTTGTGACTTGAGTGAGAAAAATCTAAATAAAATTGTGCTACAAGAAATACCCCTAGCTTCTTTAAAAGGACTGAAATAGTAAAAAATGAACAGAGGCCTTTGAACTGTCAAACTCCTACAAATAGAAAGCAGTCTAGAAAAAACAGCTGTAGCCATGGGATGTTTTTCATGGTGAAGGAAGGATGATTGAGAAGTCAGAGTTGAGAAAAAAGGTAGAGTCAAGAACCTTGGAGAATCATTCTCTGGTCTTGAGTCCTAATCAAAGAACTGCCAGCAATGCCAAATAGTAGATTTCAGAATTTAATTTGACTGCTTTATGCTTCTTGCTTTCCACTTACTTCATGTATAGTGGTTAAATTATGCATATCCCACGAGTTTGTGTTGGCTTTGTGGGGAGAGTGAAAGATGGTAGATTTCAAGTCCCTTTTGATCACAGGTCTTCTGTTCTAGAGTAATTGTACTCTAAGAGGTAATCTCCAGAAACTAGACCACAGGAGGCTCATTGACACCTGGACCTGATTTAGATGACAAGACCCTGGACTTTGAGGGGATGCTATAAGTGCTTGAGACATTTGTAGCACTGAGAGCAGATGAAGGTGTTGTTATGTGAGAACAAAATGAATCATTGGAGGCAGAGGGTGAACTGTGGTTGCTGGCAGCCTTCATGATGGCCCCCAGGGATCCTCACTGATACTCACATTTTTGTGTAGTCTCCTTCTGCAGTGAATAATAGGCTGACCTTGTAACCTGTATAATACTGTGCAAGTAAAGTATGGGACTTCTAAGACTGGGTCATAGCAGTCATTATGGCTTTTGCCTTGATTGTGAATTGCTTGCTCTGAAGATAGCACCATATCATTCAAGCTGCTCATATAGACAAGAACTGAATCTTCTCCAAACAATCAGTATGAACTTGAGTCCAAGGCCTGCTTGGAAGTGGATAGCCTGGTCTTTTTTTTTTTTTTTTTTTAAGATTTTATTTCTTTATTCATTCGACAGAGATAGAGACAGCCAGCGAGAGAGGGAACACAAGCAGGGGGAGTGGGAGAGGAAGAAGCAGGCTCATAGCGGAAGAGCCTGATGTGGGGCTCGATCCCCTAACGATAGGATCACGCCCTGAGCCGAAGGCAGACGCTTAACCGCTGTGCCACCCAGGCGCCCCAGGATAGCCTGGTCTTGATCAAGTGTTCAGATGACTTTAGCCCAGGTTGTCACTTGATTGCAACCTCAGAAAGACCCTGAACCAGTTTCACCCAATTAATCTACCATATGACCATGCTTTTGCAGGTGGACCCAGTCAAAGCAATAAGGAATATACTAGTGAGAGGAATACCAGCATCACTGATAAAGGCTGGCAGTAGGAGATAACCTTAACAGAAATGAACTCACTAGTAGCAGTGGAGGTAATGTGAGTCCAACATAATAGAGGATAGGTGGTGACACAGGAACAATTTTTCTAATAAAGTGTCAAGTATGGAGGGACAGTCTAGGACACCTGGTCCACAAATGATGGTAGAACACAGCTCTCTTGCGGCAAGATAGGAGGATAGCTAGTGACTATATTGCCCAACCTGTACTACCAGAAGAAATAAAAGTTGGATCATCAGGAGCTAAGACAGCACCTGATATAGAAATTCATGGTCTCCTCCACAGTTTTCAGTTTTCAGAGCACATACTCATTGACTGAAGGAGAGTCTGGATTGGCTAGGTAGAAGTGCTCTGCAACACCACAGCAAGTGAACATGATAATGATTACCCAAGTCCCGCAAGGGGGCTTCCAGCAATTTACTTGTGTAACCATACTTGGAGACCCAAAGTACCATCAGGATCCTGTTGTTAGAGCAAGGCTATGTGCAGGCTAGGTAATAAATGTAATCTTGGCTTTTGATGACTTACAGTAGGTATACTGGGACTACAGTACCATCTAGTGGACATTTCCATAGTTGCCAAATGTATCATCAGAAATGACATCCGTGACAGTTAGTGTAAACCCTTACCTTGGCTCCTTGACCTCTGGGGAAGAGCTATCCTACTGGAAAAGCCAGGTGGAATCCTTTGAAACTGTGTACCCTCACTGGTCAAGATGGTAAATCAAAGGCAACATCACATTCTTGGGAAAGTGGCTGAGATGAAAGCAGCATAACTAGCAATTCCCCTTAACCCCATTTAACTCCCCACTCTGGTCCTTGCATACCTGCACAATGACAGTGGATCTACCACAAATTCAAACAAATAGTTCACCTATTTGCAGCTGTTGTGTCAGATGTGGTCATTTTCACTTGTGATATGTTAATACAGCCTGAGAACATGATATAGGGCCACGGATTTGGCAAATTCATTTTTCCTGTACCATAAAAATGGGGATCAGAAATCTTTGTATTCATTTGAGTAGACAGCAACAGTATATATTTATTTGTCCAGGATTATAGGCTCTTCAGCTCTCTGTCCTAATATAATCTGAAGGGAGCTGGATTAGCTATACATTTTGGAGAGCATCACTCTCGCCCACTATATTGATAATTGGACCAGATAAGCAAGAAATGGCAAGTATTTTGGAGGCCTTGGTCAAGCATGTATTCTGAGGAAGGGACAGATAAAGCCTGTAAAGATTCAGGAGCTCACTACATCAGTAAAATTTTTCGAAGTTAGTGATCTTGTATCTGCCAGTAAGTCTTTCCAAAGCAAAGGATAATTTAGTGTATTTTGTACTTCCCACAATGAAAAAGGAAAAATGAAAAGTGTGCCTGCTGGCCACTTCAGGTTTTGAAGCCAATATATTCTGTACCTGAGAATACTGCTTTTACCCCTATACCAAGTAACACACACACACACACACACACACACACACACACACACACACACACACAAATGCCAACTTTGACTGGAGTCCAGAGCAGGAAAGGAAACTGCACCAGGTCCAGGATGTAGTAGATGTCATCCCAACTCAGACTTCATGGTATTAATGGTAAACCTCAAGGGAAGAATAACAATGCAGACATCTAGGGTTCTGGATCAAGGCCATGCCATCAGTAATTGAAGCAGAGAATTATATTTGTCAAAAAACAGTCTGGCATGCTGTTGAGCCTTGGTAGAGATAAAGCACCTGATCGTGGGATACCAAGTAACTGTGTCCAGAAATGGCCATCATGAGCTTGGTTCCATCATGAGCTGAACCATCATATCAGTAGGGAGAGGCAAGACCAACAGCTACCCGTCATAAGATGGAAGTGGTATATCAAAGATTGAACATGAGCAGAATCAGTGGACATCAGGAAGCTATGTGAGCAGGGAATCTAAATCTTCATGTCATCCGTAACTATTACTTCAGTACTTCTCCCTCAGCTCACACACATGGCCATACTGAGGTCTCAGGTTAACCAACTCACACAGGAAGAAAACGTTCCAAGGCTGCTTCACAGGTAGCTCAGCTTGGTACATGAGTGAAGGTCATAAATGATAAGCAGCTGCACTGGAACCCCAAATAGGAATAACCTTGAAAGACAAAAGGAGAAGAAATCCTCCTGAAGCACAGAGCTTCAGGCCATTCTCCTGGTCCTCCACTTTGTGTCACAGGATTGACATGAAACCACTGAACTGAGCAGTGGTGAATGATCTGGAGAATTAAGGGCCTACAGTGAAAAAGACTGGAAGTTTAGGGACAAGAAATTCTAAGGTAGAGGCACATGGATGGAACTATAGGAATGAGAACAAAGTGGGAAGATCTTTATAATACATCAACATCCACCAGAGACCACATATCACAGAAGAAGTACTAAATAATCATGTAGACAAATCAACTCAGGTGACATTAGCCAGCCTCTGCCTTCAGTAATCATAAAAGTGGTACAGGAATAGAAATCTGTAGTGGCAGGAGTACAAGAAAAGCTGAAATACAGGCACTTTCTCCCTAAGTTAACCTTGCTATTCTTATTGACACATTTCTAGCATCTCCTCAACAAACTCACTTCTGAGGACCGTTCCACAAGGAGATCAGACATCTACTTGGTGTCTAGATGAGTACTTTGGACCCCTTTCACGCTGAAAGGGGCTTCATTTCATCTTATGGAAATCAACCCTTACTCTAGGCACATTTTTGCCTATACAGCCTCAGGCAAGATGACATCCCAGACCTTGTTGATTGGTCCACCAGTCTGGGATTCTACATACTGTCACATCAAAGAATCCCACTTTCCAGCAAAGGAGGTACAGCAGTGAGCTCACAACACTGAGCTACCCTATAACCCAGCCATTGCACTACTGGGTGTTTACCCCAAAGATACAGACGTAGTGAAGCGAAGGGCCATATGCACCCCAGTGTTCATAGCATCATTGTCCACAATAGCTAAATTGTGGAAGGACCCGAGATGCCCTTCAGCAGATGACTGGATTAAGAAGATGTGGTCCATGTATACAATGGAATATTACTCAGCCATCAGAAAGAACAATTACCCAACATTTGCCGCAACATGGACGGGACTGGATATTATGCTAAGTGAAATAAGTCAAGCAGAGAAAGGCGATTATCATATGGTTTCACTCATTTATGGAACAGACGAAATAGCAGGGAGATCGGTAGGAGAAGGAAGGGAAGAATGAAGGGGGGCTTAAACAGGAGGGGGAATGAATCATGAGAGACTGTGGACTCTGGGAAACAAACTGAGGACTTCAGAGGGGCGGGGGTTGGGGCATTGGGATAGGCCGGTGATGGGTATTAAGGGGGGTACGTATTGCATGGAACACTGGGTGTTATACACAAACAATGAATCATGGAACACTACATCAAAAACTAATGATGTACTATATGGTGACTAACATATAATATAATATATTTAAAAATAAAATGAAACCTTGAGAAAATAAAAGCTTTGTTTTGGATGTAAAACTTTACACATTGATCTAAATAGAGATTTCAAATAAGCAGTTCATGAGCCTGATGCTTTGGTCTAGGGAAAAGAGAGGATGAGGACACGTAGGGAGAAAACATTTACTACCACTTGGGGTAAAAGAGAAATAGCTCTTTTTTGTTACACAAGATGTTTTTCTTTATTCACCATCAGAGGGTTATATTAGAAGGAATATACGTTTAAAGTCTGAAATGGGCTCGAATCCCAACTTTTTGACTTAGATATTGTGTTTCTTAAAGTATTTTTACTTCATTTTCCTTAAAAATTTAATCAAAATCTGTTTATTAATTACATAGTGCTTCTGTCTCCTCCAGATAAATTAGTGTTTATGTATCATCTCTCTTAAAGGCATCTATTTTTTCTTATATTTAAGGCTATTTGGTTCCCTGGAAATGTCACTTCTCTGATGAGTGCAAGAAAATTTATGATTTTTTAGATTATTTAAACAAGCTTCTTGTTTTCTAGAGTAAGAGTGATGCTCTTTCCATATTTTTGCATCTTTTAAAAAATAATTTTATTCATTTATTTGAGAGAGAATGTGAGCAGGAGAGGGACAGAGAACTGAAGGAGACTGTGCCCAGTGTAGAGCCTGATACAGGGCTTGAACTCATGACCAGGAGATCATGAGGTGAAACCAAGAGTTGGATGCTTAACCAACTGAGCCACTCATGCACCCCTCCATATTTTTGCATCTTAAGCAGGAACACCGCTAAACTACACATAAGAAATTTGAGATGCCAGGACACCTGTGTGGCTCAGTTGGTTAGGCATCTGCCTTCAGCTCAGGTCATGATCCCAGGGCTCTGGGATTGAGTTCCACATTGGGCTCCTTACTCAGCGGGGAGTCTGCATCTCCCTCTGCTTGCATCTCCCTCTGCTTGTGCTCTTCTCTCTCTCTCTCAAATAAATAAAATCTTAAAAAAAAAAGTTGAGATACCTATAAAACATCTGCATTTTAGATGTTCTATCGAGATTTTCTCTTGTAGTTTCTCCAAACCAGGACAAATGCATGGAATGAAGAGGATTATGGCATTATCAGCTTTAAGATATTAACTGAATCATGGCATGAATGGATATTACGGGGGGGGGGGTTGTTTATAGATTTACTGTGAAATTTTTATGCTTTCAGATATTTTTTTCTGATCATATTTTCATCCTCCTTAATTTTGGATTTTTTTCCTCATGAGATTGGTTATGTGGTATGGTTTCTTGTATAAATAGTTGATAGGAGTGCTTGTCCTTCCAAAGTGATGGTGATAGATAAAGTCAATATTTGTGGGTTTTCCTCAACAGGAATTCCGAGTGCAAAATACTACCAAAATAGCTGTAAAAGACTTGTCTTTGAATTTATATGTGGGGCAGATCACTGTTCTTCTAGGACACAATGGGGCAGGAAAATCCACTACTCTATCTATTCTCTCAGGTAAGCGTATATATCTGTCCAGCGTATCCTCACATAGACACTGTAGATCAAACCTATAAGACTTTTTTGTATTCTTTTGATATTTACAATTTAGCCAGTTCAGTAATAAATAAAATTGTTCAGTAATCTTTCCTTTTAAATTGTAAATAATTTCATGGGAGAGATAGCAGATAACAGGTTTTACAAAGATTTTACAAAGTGGCCATTATAAATATGCTCAAAGAACTAAAGGAAACCATGATTAAAGAAGTAATGGAATGTATGAAAAACATTGAAATGTATGAAATGTGTGAAATGTATGAAATGTATGAAAATATCAATGAAAAGATAGAAATTATAAAAAGAAGAACCAGATGGGAATTCTGGAGTTGAAAATACAATCACCAAAGTGAAAAATTCATTAAAGGCGCTCAACAGTAGATTTTGTGAATGGTCACAGAACACCAGTGAACTTGAAGATAGATTGATAGAGATTATAAAATGTGAATAAAACAAAGGAAAAAGAATTAAGGAAAAATAACAGTTTCATAGGAATTTTTGATAACTTTAAATGCACCAGCAAACATGTACTGGGATATAGGAAAGGAGAAAGAGAGCAAAGCCACAAGGTATTCTACAAAATAATGGCTGAAAACATTAATCTTCACATTCAAGAAGCTCCACAAACTTCAAATAAGATAAATGTGAAGAGATTATCACCCATAAATATTATAGTAAAAATTATTGAGAAAATCTTAAAAGCAGGAAGCCAAAAATAATTTGTCACATTCAGTTGCACCCCAGTAGGACCAGAAGCTGACTTCTAATTAGAAACAATGGAGGCCAGAAATTGAATCAGTAATGAAAAAGCTCCCAATGACCAAAAGTTCAGGAACAGATGTCTTCACAGGTGAGTTTTATCAAATATTTAAAAGAGTTAATGCTCATTCTTCTCAAAGTATTCTAAAAAATAGAAGAGGAAAGAAAACTTCCAAACTCATTCTACAAGGTCAACATTATCCTGATACCAAGTCAAGCGCCTTGCATAAAACTACAGGTCAATATTTCTGAATATATATATAAATCTCCTCAACAAAATGTTAGCAAACCAAATTCAACAATACATTGAAAGGGTTACCATGATCATGTTGGATTTAAGCTACAGATACAACTGTGGTTCAATATTGGCAAATCAATCAATCTGGTACATCACATTAACAAGGGGAAGGATAAAAACCATATGATCATCTCAGTAGATGCATAAAAAAAGCATTTGACAAAATACAACATCCATTCTTGATTTTAAAAACTCTCAAAGTGTGTTTGGAGGGAACTCCAAAAATATGTTTGGGGGGAAGGTATTTCAATATAATTAAGGCCATATATAATAAACCTACAGCTAAAATCATACTCAGCGGTGAAAATGAAATCTTTTCTTCTAAGATCAGAAACAAGACAAAGATGTCTACTCCCACCACTTTCATTCAACATAATAGTGGAAGTCCTAATCACAGCAATTAGACAACAAGAAGAAATAAAAAGCATTTAAATTGGTAAGGAAGCTTAATACCATCACTATTTGCAGATGACATGATATATGTAGAAAATTCTGAAGACACCACCAAAAAAACTATTAGAACTAAAAAATTAATTCCACTAAGTTGCAAAACACAAAATTAATATGAAGGGGTAGTTTGGGAAGATGGCAGAGTAGGAGGACCCTGAGCTCACCCCATCCCATGTTTCCAACTAGATGTTCATCCATGTCCAAGTAAATAAACTGGAGAGTCATCCAAAGACTATCAGAACAAACTCTACAACTAAATATAGACAAGAAACTGCATCTGAAAGACAAGGAATGTCAGAAAGGCAGAGGGGGGCTGCTAGCAAGAGGGAGGGAGTTGTACACAGAAAGGGCAGAGAAATAGATCTTCGCACCAGGGAGCTTACATGGGGAAGAGTGATCCTCATAACTTTTGGCTTTGAAAACCAGAGGAGCTGAATTCTGTGAATTTGTATAACCAATGGAACTTAGAGCCTGGAGTTTTAAAAGTCAGCTGATTCAGCACTGGGCAAGCAGGGAGGGCTAGTGATAGCTGGGTTACTGCCCTTGAACAGATAGCAGCCTGCACAGAGAAGCAACATAAAAACAACAGTTTATGCAATGCCAGGGGCAAATGAGAGACAGATCTGTTCATAGTGATTTCAGAGCATGTTGGGGGACTTCTCCAAAACTGAGGGAGCTAGCAGGCACCATTTCTCCCCCTTTCTCACTCCCACCCCCAATCCGCTGGTCCCAGCATAAACACAGGGCCATCTTCAGGCAGCAGGACTACCCATACACTTGCTACCTAACCTTCTAGTAGTGCACAATGCCCATGAGTTCTGAGGACTCGCCCACTTTAAGCTTGCTAGCCTCAGTCCTGGGCTTAGTACAAATTTTGCTAAAGCCACATGTGCAACCTGTCTTGCCATTGTGTGCCCTGCACATTTCCTGTGCTGCACCCAGCCATCCTTGTGCACCAGGCCCAGTCTCTGGCCCTCAGCCACTGCAGCACTTAGGGGCATACAGCATAAAACTAGTGGCCCAGAGCAAATTTGCTAACACTGCCACCGCACTCCCAAGTTCCTCGGTGGGTATACTCCTTCAGAGCTGTCCTGCCTGGGGGTTCCTGGGTGGCTCAGTCGGTTAAGCATCTGCCTTTGGCTCAGATCATGATCCCAGAGTCCTTGGATCAAGCCCGGCATGGGTCTCCCTGCTCAGGGGGGAATCTGCTTCTCCCTCCCCCTCTGTCCTCCTCATTTATTCTCTCTCTCTCTCTTTCTCTCAAATAAAATCTTTAAAAAAGAGAGAGAACTGGCCTGCCTGGATCCCATTAACACCACAGAGAACAAGCATGCCCACAAAAGTCGGAGAGTCACTGCAGATGACTTCACTGACAGGAAAAGTGACTCAGACACAACAGCAGGGCATAAACAACACACATAGGATTCTCTTCTAAGTGCCAAGTTCTGATGAACGGGATGCTGCACTGTAGGGCACTCCAGGACCTCTTCTTCATAAAGACACTACTTTCAAGAGCAGAAGATGTAGCTGACTTTCCTAATACACAGAAACAGACAGAGGCAGACAAAATGAGGAGACAGAAAAATTTATTCCCAATGTAAAGGCCACAACCAGAGATCTAAGCAAAACAGATAAAAGTAACATGCCTGAGAGAGAATTTAAAGCAATGATCATAAGGATACTCACTGGAATTGAGAAAAGAGTGGAAGACATGAGCGAGACCCTTAACACAGAAGTAAGGAACAACATGGCAGAGATAAAGGGCTTAATAAACAAAATGAGAAGCATGCTTGATGGAATGAACTGCAAGATGGGAGAAGTAGGAGAATGAATTAGTGACCTAAAAGGCAGAGTAGTAGAAAGTAATCAAGCTGAACAAAAAAGAGAGAACAAAGAATTATGCAAAATGAGAATAGACTTAGGGAACTCTGACCCCATCAAATCTAATGACATTCATATTATAGGAGTCCCAGAAGAAAAGAGAGAAAATGAGACAGATAATTTATTTGAAGAAATAATAGCTAAAAACATCCCTATTTGTGGAAGGAAACAGATATCCAGATCCAGGAGGCACAGAGAACCCCCATCAAAATCAACAAAAGCATATCCACACTAAGACATGTTGTAATTAAACTGACAAAATATAGTGACAAAGAATTTTTTTTTAAAGTAGCAAGACAAAAGGGAACTGTAACCTACAAGGGAAAACCCATAAGACTAGCAGGAGATTTTTCAGCAGAAACTTTGCAAACCAGAAGAGAGTGGAATCATATGTTAAAAGTGCTGACTGGGAAAAATCTGCAGCCAAAAATACTTCTATCCAGCAACGCTATCGATCAGAATAGAAGGAGAAATAAGAAATTCACAGACACACAAAAAACTAAAGGAGTTCATGACCACTAAAGCAACCCTGCAAGAACTATTAAAGGGGGCTTTTAGTGGAAAGGAAAGACTGAAAATGACAGTATAAAGGTAGGAAACACAAAAGCAGGAAAAGTGAATTTTTCTATAAAAAAATAAATCCAGGAACTCACAAAATAAAATAATACAGAATATAACAACATATACCCAAAGCATGGGGAGGAGAGGAAAAAAGAATGGATTCAAATTTGGACAGCCATCAACTTAATATAGACTGCTATATGCAGAAGTGTTTACATACAAATCTAATGGTAACCATATATAAAAAACCACTAATAAATGTGCAAAGAGTAAACAGAAAGAAGTCCATATGTATATCACTGAAAAAATAAGCAAAACATGAAAGAGAGAAAGACAGCCTGAATGGGAGAATATGTTTGCAAATAATATATCCAATAAGGGGTTAATATCCAGACTATGTAAAGAACTCACACAACTCATCACCAGAGAAAGGAAACAATCTTATTAAAAAATGGGCAGAGGACCTGAATATTTTTTTTCCAAAGACATCTAGGTGGCCAATAGACATATGAAAAGATGCTCAAGGGGTACCTGGGTGGCTCAGTCAGTTAAGCATCTGCCTTTGGCTCAGGTCATGATCCCAGGGTCCTGGGATTGAGCCCCATGTTGGGCTCCCTGCTCAGCGGGGAGTCTGCTTCTCCCTCTGCTCCTACCCCCACTCATGCTCTCTCTCTCTCTCTTTCAAGTAAATAAATAAAATCTTTTAAAAAAAAGATGCTCAACATCAGTCATCATCAGTAAATGCAAGTCAAAACAATGAAATATCACTTCACACCAGTCAGAATGGTTAGTATCAAAAGGATAAGAAATAAATGTTGGGGAGAATGTGGAGGAAAGGGAACCCTCATGCACTGTTGGTGGGAATGTAATTTGGTGCAGCCACTGTGGAAAAATAGTATGGAGTTTCCTCAAAAAATTAAAAACAGAAATACCATATGATCCAGTAATTTCACTACTGGGAATTTACCCAAAGAAAATGAAAACAGTAGTTCAAAAAGATACATGTACCACTACATTTATTGCAGCAATATTTACAACAACTAAGAAATAGACACCCAAGTGTCCATCAATACATGAATGGATAAGGAAGATGTGATATACGCATAAATAGTGTATATATGTGTTGTGTATATATGTATGGTATATATATGTGGTGTGTGTATTTATGTGGTACATATATCTATATGTGGTGTGTATATATACTATGTTGTCATTTGCAACAACATGGATGTAAATAGACAAAGAAAGGCAAATACTTCATGATTTCACTCATAGGTAGACTTGAAGAAACAAAAACAAACACTAAATACGGAGAACAAAGTGGTGGTTGACAGATGGGGGATGGGCAAAATCACTGATGGGGATTAATAGGTACAAACTTCCAGCTACAAAAAAAAATTTTTTTTAAAGAGTGAAGTGCTGAAAGAAAAAACTGGCAGCTGAGAGTCTCATCTCTATGTATCAGAAATTAACATGAAATAACACATTCCCAGATAAACAAACCTGATAGAATTCATTCCTAACAGACCTGCCTTGAAGAAGTTCTTTGGGCTAAAATCAAGTAAGCTGAGATGGAAATCTGAACCTACAGGCATGCACACACACACACACACAGGCACACATATAACACAGATGACATCAATAAAGTTAGTTGTGAAATTATAAAAGACAGTATCAATACATACTACTTTTTCTTTTAAATAATTTCAAAAGAAATTTTATAAAAAATATTTATATAATTGTAATGTTGGGCCTGTAATACAGAAAAGTAATAAATTTGACAATAATAGCGTAAAGGAGGTGGATGGGAGCAAAGTTGTAATAGAGTAAGGAAATGATACTAGATGGGAACACAAATCCATAAGAACAAATAAAGAGAACCAAAAATGCTAAATAAGAAGTAAGTTTAACAAACTATAATTACATACTTGCTCTCCTTTATCCACTTCTGTAATAGGCGTAAAATTTGGTAAGTATTAATTATAACAATGTATTGTTGGAATGGTAACACATGTAGATGAAATGTGTATCACAATAGTAGCACAAAAATAGAGAAGAGGGAACAAAACTATATCAGCTTTCTAGAATTAAGTTAATATAAATCTGAAGTTGATTCTGGCAAATTAAATTGTGTATAGTAAGCCTCAGGGCAGCTACTAAGAAAATAACTCAAAAATATATATAGTGAAAAAAATCATTAAAGGAATTTAAATATTACACTAGAAAATAGTCAATGCAAAAGAAAAAAATAAAGCAGAAATAGAGTAACGAAAATGACATGAGACATCAAAACAAAAAAGCAAAATGGCAGACATAAGCCCAGCTATATCAATAATAATATTGTTAGTGGATTAAACAATCCATATAAAAGGCAGATTGTACAATGTATTAAATAAGATCCAGCTCTATGCTCTGTATAGGAGACACATTTTAGATGCAAAGATACAGATAGTTTGAAAATAAAGGAATAGAAAAAATACACAAAATGCAACCAAAGTAAAGCTGCAGTAGCTATGCAAATATCGGACAAAATAGACTTTAAAACATAGTATTGCTAGAAATAGAGAAGGATATTTTATAGTGATAATGGGGTCAATTAACCATGAATTTGTAACAATTATAAATATATATGCACCTAACAACAAAGTTCCCAAATATGTGAAGCAAAAACTGTCAGAATTTAAGACAGAAATAGACAAATGGAAAAGTAGTAATTGTAGATTTCAGTATCCCACTTTCAATGAAAGATATAGCAAGTAGGCAGAATATCAACAGGTAAATAGATGACTTGAGAAATATTACACACAAAATAGATCCCATAAATATCGATACACATTTCATCTAATAACAGCAAAATCTATGTTCTTCTCAAACACATGTAGAATATTCTGATAGGCTATATATTAGGCCACAAAAAAAATCCTGAATGAATTTAAAAGATTGAAGTCCCATAAAGTATAGTTTCTGATTACAATGGAGTGAAATTATAAATTTACAACAGGAAGAATCAAGAAATTCACATATTTGTGGAAATAAAACAACATACTTCTAAATACTAATGGTGAAAGAAGAAGTCACAAAGAAAATTAGGAAATATTTGATATGAATGAAAATGACATAACACACAAAACTAATGAGATGCAGCTAAAGCAGTGCTTAGAGGAAAATTTATAGCTGTAAATTCCTACATTAAAAAGTTCTCAGGGGCGCATGGGTGGCACAGCGGTTAAGCGTCTGCCTTCGGCTCAGGGCGTGATCCTGGTGTTATGGGATCGAGCCCCACATCAGGCTCCTCCACTATGAGCCTGCTTCTTCCTCTCCCACTCCCCCTGCTTGTGTTCCCTCTCTCGCTGGCTGTCTCTATCTCTGTCAAATAAATAAATAAAATCTTTTTAAAAAAAAAGTTCTCAGATAAACAATCTGTCCGCCTTAAGACACTTAAAAAAGAATAGCCAGCTAAATCCAAAGCAAGAAGAAAGAAGGAAATAAGGGAATTAATGAAACCAAAAGTTAGTTCTTTGAAAAGATCAATGAAAGTGACAAATCTTTAGCTATATTGACCAGGAAAAAAACCAGAGAAGATTCAAATCACTAAAATCAGAAATGAAAGGTCCACTGCAGAAATAAGAAGTCAAAGGGGGTGATCAGCTAAACAGTCTCATTTCAATGCATCTAAAATTAGGTTACGTTGTTAAAAATGAAAATGTCTGGAATAAATATGATGAAGGGTACTGCTTCACAACAGGGATAATTTGAGACATCATGTTGGATGGATATTTCTGAACACATCCTCTTGGTCGTTTTCTTTTTTTATAATATTGAAGTATCGTTGACATACAATGTTATATTAGTTTCAGGGATTTTGCAATTCTGTACAGTACTCAATGCTTACCACAGTAAGTATAAAGTAGTATTAATGAGTTACTGGATTTAAAATGATACTTTCTTCTTTAAACTTAACTGATAATTATGAGAGCTATGGATAAAAATTATATAAATACTTTGAAGCTATTTTAGGTTACTATGTGTTACCTCCCCTGACTAGAATTTAAATTCTTCAAGGATAACAGTTTTATTATTTGTGCTTTCAAGTTAAAAGAGTTTACCACAGTCTAGGGCAGTGTACAATTCATAACATAATTCATAAACGTTGTCAAGTGGCTGATGGCAATGCTGTTAAGTTCTAATATAACGAACTCTTTAGTGTTATTATTTACCTGAGTGATTTGTACTCATTAATACCCATTGAATATTAGAAAATGAAGTTAATCAAATAAAAATTAATGATTTTTAATCTCATCACCTCAAATATAACAGTTGGTATTTTTGGAATTTTCTTCTGAGAGATATTGCTAATTCTAATAAGTAATCCATACATAGAATTCAAATTTAAAGTTTTAATGAAAAGTTTGTTGTTGTGTTCTCTCATGAAAGCTGAGGTATTGTTATGTCTTCTGCTTGATCCCTAGGTCTCTATCCTGCTACCAGTGGAGAGGTCTATATTAATGGGTATGACGTCTCACAGCAGATGGTCCAGATCAGGAAAAACTTGGGCTTGTGTCCCCAACAAAACTTGTTGTTTGATTACTTGACTGTGTCAGAACACCTTTATTTCTATTGTGTGGTAAGCCAAAAAAAGATACGTTCCTTTTTCCCACTCTATTGATGTACTTCAGATAGTTTACCAACTATCGATATCCTTATTCTTAGAAAGTTCAAGAACTGGTTTTTGATGAATTCTCCTTTAAACGTAAAGATAGGCAAAGGGAAGAAGACACTATAGAAGTCATATAAGAAAAGGCTTGTGTAAAGTTTTCTAAGGACAAAGCTGGAAGCACCATGTAAACTCTGGCTTCTCTTTCTAGGTAAAAGGAATGCCTCGAAAGGCACGTCTTACAGAAATTGATCATATGCTGGCAGCTTTTAACCTGCTAGATAAGCGTAATGCATTTTCATGTTCACTGAGTGGAGGAATGAAGCGCAGACTCTCCATGATCATAGCACTTATAGGGGGCTCCAAGGTAAAAAAAAAAAAAAAAAAAAAAAGCAGGAGGGGGCACTAAAAATGGATCCCCCTGAAGCTGGTCTAAAAAAATCAGCCAACAAAAACCTGAGAGCTGATAAGGATCTAACACTGTAAAAGGAAGATACAAATTAAATCCCATATGGAATTCACATTATCAAATTATTGTAATAAATTTGTCACAGGTTTGGAATTATTCTAGCATTCCTAATTCAGTTTTAGTCTAAACTTGTTATCTTAGCTTAATTGAACAAGTGACTGAAAAACAAAACCAGAGTAAGCCCCATAAGTGGTAAGACCTTAGTGACACTAGTACATAATGCTTAGTGGTTATGAAATTGTTCTTCTGGACTTTAGGTGGTGATACTTGATGAGCCAACATCCGGCATGGACCCAGCCTCAAGGAGGGCCACTTGGGATATTCTTCAGCAGTATAAACAGGATCGTACCATCTTATTGACCACCCACTATATGGATGAAGCTGACTTCCTGGGTGACCGCATAGCCATCATGGTCAAGGGATCCCTGCGGTGCTGTGGCTCTTCAGTTTTCCTGAAAAAAATATATGGTCTCTTTCCCTTTGATTATTTTTTTGGATATTGGTATCTTAATATTCTTCAAACATAATCTTCATGGATATTGATGTCTTAGTTATATTATTCTAATATAATTTCCATAATTTTTGTCTGTCTCCTCAAACCGTCTGTGATTTTCTCTGTCCTTTTATTTGGAGCTCAACTATGAGCCCTTTGAAGTAATGTTCATAGTTTATTTATTTTTAATATGGAAGTATAATTGACATACAGTGTCATATTATTTTCAGGTGTACATCATAGTGATTCAGTATTTAATACATTACAAAATGATCCCCATGATAAATCTAGTTACCATCTGTAACCATACAAAGTTATTACAATATTATTGACTGTATTCCCCATGCTGTGTATTATATCCCCATTGCTTATTTATTTTATAACCAGAAGTTTATCCCTCTTAATCCCCTTCACCTATTTGCTTGACCTCCAACCCCTTCTGTTTCTGGTAACTGACAGTTTCTTCCTTGTATCTTTGAGTCTGTTTTTGTCTACTTGTCTTTTTTTTTAGATTCTACATGCAAGTGAAATTATTTGGTATTTGTTTTTGTCTGATTTATTTCACTTAGCATGACACCCTCTAGGTCTATCCATGTTGTTACAAATGGCAAGATTTCATTTTTTATGGCTAAGTAATATTCCATTGTATATATTTACCACATCTTCTTTATTTGTTCATCAATGGATGGACACTTAGGTTGCTTCCATAACTCGGCTCTGGTAAATAATGCTGCAGTAGACATAGGGGTGCATATATCTTTTTGAATTGGAACGTTTGTGTTAAGCGTAAATACTCAGAGAAATATCTGGATCATATAGTAATTCTATTTTTAATTTTTTGAGTAACCTCCACACTGTTTTCCACAGTGGTTGCATCAGTTTCCATTTCCACCAACAGTGCAAGAGGGTTCTTTTTTCTCCACATCCTCACTATCACCTGTTGTTTCTTGTATTACTGGTTTTAACCCTTCTGACAGGTGTGATTCCCTGATGATGAGTGATGTTGAGCATCTTTTCATGTGTCAATTAGCCATCTGTGTGTCTTCGGAGAAATGTCTGTTCATGTCTTCTACCCATTTTTAAATTGGACTATTTAGTTTTTGATGTTGAGTTGTATAATTTCTTTGTATATTGTGGATATTAACCCTTTATTGGATATCATTTGCAAATATCTTCTCCCACTTAGGGTACTTTTTGTTTTGTTGACAATTTCCTTCACTGTGCAAAAGCTAGTTTTGATGTAGCCTCAGTAGTTTAATTTTGCTTTTGTTTCCCTTGCCAGAGGAGACCTATCTAGAAAAATGTTTCTATAGTCAATATCAAAGAAATTACTTCCTGTGTTTTCTCCTAGGAATTTTTGGTTTGCAAGCATTTTCTTTTATTGTGTAGGTTACTTTTCCATTTTGTTGATTGTTTCCCTTGCCAGTCAGAATCTTTTTATTTTTTTAATTTTTTAAAAAGATTTATTGATTTATTTTAGAGAGTGAGAGAGAGACAGATAGTGAATGGAGGGAGGTACAGAGAGAGAGAATCTTCAAAAAGACTCTCCACTGAGCACAGAGCCTGATGACTCAGGGCTCAATCCCATGACCATGAGATCCTGACCTGAGGCGAAACCAAGAGTTGGATGCTTAACCGACTGAGCCATCCAGGCACCTCCAGAATCTTTTTAGTTTGTTGTGGTCACATTTGTTTATTTTTTATTTTCTTTGCTGTGCTTTTGGTTTCATATCCAAAAAACATCATTGCTAAGACCAATGTCAAGAAGCTTTTACCCAGTGTTTTCTTGTAGGAATGGTTCTTACTTTTTAAAAAAATCTGTTCAGTTGTTCTGTCTTTTGATTGGAGAGTTTAATCTGTTTTTGTTTAATATAGATTTTGATAGGGAAGTACTACTTTGTTAGTTGTGTTCTGTTTGTCTTATAGTTCTTGTGTCCCTCTTTTCCTGTCTTGGTGTCTTCATTTCCTTTTTACTGATTTTTTGTATTGATACGCTTTGATCTCTTTTTCTTTTGTGTAATTTCTAGACATATTTTCTTTGTGGTTATGGGACTCACATAAAATATAACAGTATATTATAAGCTGATAACTTAACCTCCATTGCATACAAAAACTGTTCTCTTTACTTCTCCTATAACACTTTAGTTATTGATGGCACATTTATATATCTTTATATTATGTATTGTATATTTTATTTTTAATGTTTTAGTAATAATATAACACATGTTTAGTTATAGTTTTTTAATACTTTTAACTTTTATAATAGGATTAAAAGTAGCTTACCCACCATCATTACAATATACATTATTCTGTATTTGTATATTTATCATTATCTGTGAGATTTATACTTTCATATGATTTTATATTACTGGTTAGCATCCTGTTGTGGGTTTTTTTGTTGTTGTTGTTTTTTGTTTTTTGGGGTTTTTTTAAATATTTTTTTTATTATGTTAGTCACCATACAGTACATCCCTGGTTTTTTATGTAAAGTTCGATGATTCATTAGTTGCGTATAACACCCAGTGCACCATGCAATACGTGCCCTCCTTACTACCCATCACCAGCCTATCCCATTTCCCCACCCCCCTCCCCTCTGAAGCCCTCAGTTTGTTTCTCAGAGTCCATAGTCTCTCATGGCATCCTGTTTTTTAACCATACTTTCCAATTTGAAGAACTCCCTTTGACATTTCTTATAATGCAGATCTGGTGGTAATGAGTTCTCTCAGCTTTTGTTTATCTAGGAAAGTCTTTCTCCTTCATTTTTGAAGGATAGTTTTGCCAGGTAGAGTATTCTTGGTTGTTTCTTGGTTGCTATCTCATCATTCCCTCTCTCTTCAAGGTTTCTGCTGAAAAATCAGCTAATTGTCTAATGGGCATTCCCTTGTATGTAACAACTTGCTTTTCTATTGCTGCTTTCAAAAATCTTCTCTTTGTCTTTGACTTTGTACTATTTGATTATAGTGTCTTATTATAGATATCTTTGGATTCATCTTCTTTAGGTCCTTTGCATTTGTGACTCTAAATCCATTTCCTTTCCTTGGTTGGGAAGTTTTCAGCCATTATTTTTTGAATAAACTTTCTAGTTCCTCCTCCTCCTCCTCCTCCTCCTCCTCCTCCTTCTCCCTCCCTCCCTTATGAGACTACCATATTGTATATATTGCTCTACTTAGTGATACCATAAGTCTCTTGGGATTTATTTACTCTTTCTCATTCTTTTTTCTTTTTGTTCCTCTGAGTGAATAATTTCGTGACTTGACGTTGAGGTCCCCTGTCCTTTTGTCCATTTTATATAGTCCACTTTTGAACCCCTCTAATGAATTTTTCATTTGAGTTATTGTATACTTCAGCTATTTGTCTTACACTTCTTGTGTCTTTCTTTTCTTTTTGGTACTTCTTAAACTTTCTGTTTCTTTGTTGAAATTCCCACTTTGTTCATGGGCTGATATCCTGACCTTGCTGAGCATCTTTATGATGTAATTTTAAACTCTCTGTCAGGTAAATTATGTAAATCTCCATTTAATAGAGTCATATTCTGGAGATATATTTTTCCTTTGTTTGGAAAACATTTCTGTGTCTGCTTCTCTTTATTTTTTCCATCACACTTAGGGTTATATTTTCCAGTTTCCTTGCATGTTTTGTTATTTTTATGATTAAACTTTTGAATAAAATAATACTGGAAACTAAAGTAGTTGATATTTATCCACAGAAAATGGTATACCCTGATCTGTTAGGCCACTATTACGGAAGACTTAGTCACTATAATGTATATTTGAGCAAATACTGGGATGTATTACACCTTTGTTTAGATTTTCTCCATCACTGTCTTCAAATGTTTTAGTAATAGGATTAGGATTTTGCTCTTAGCAAAGGTTGGGATCTGTACATGAATGAGATCATGGAGATCTCTTTAAGCTATAGTCTAGTTCTCAGCTTTTTGTATCTGACAAATCCTCTTTGATTTCCATTTCTGCACTATTTTCTTCACCTTAAAGGTTTTCTGTCTACCCTGCTGCCCTCTCTCTGACCTTCAAAGGGCCATTGAAGTGAAGTACTGAGGTACCCCAGAAGCGTTTCTCTCAGCTCTTTTGTCCTGCCCTGAGCTATCTGAGTACCACTGCAATGTTTTCCACAAAGCTCTGGAGTACCCTGGAGGCGTTTTTTCCTACTCCTTAACCTTTTCTCCAGCTTTGCAAGACTAGTATAGTGCAGCTGTTGGAGGTGTAGAGTACTTTGGAAAGATTTCTCAGATCTCTGAAGGAAGGGAATTTTATCTGATTAATTTACTGCCTTATATATAATAGGCACCAAATACATATCTGCTTAATGAATATTAACCTTGTCTTCTCAGATTTCAGTGTCAATAGAATAAGAGGCCATATAACCAAGCTTTATTTTCCATCTCTGTTCTATCAGTCCCTTAGAAATTTAATGAAATTACAAAAGAAGTATTTATTAGACTTCTTAGGCTTATAGGCATATGATTAACATACCTTATCTTCTTCTAGCTCACCCAAACCATGGAAAGCCAACTATGGTCTTCCAAGAATATTGGAAATACAAAATTGTTTTATTTGTTCTTCTAAATGGATTTTCTCAGGTGTGGGATACCACATTGTCATGGTGAAGGAAGCTCACTGTAATGTTGAAGAAATCTCCAAATTGCTTCAGTATCATATACCAACAGCCACTTTGGAGAAGAATGTTAATAATGAAGTATCTTTTGTTCTACCCAAAGAGTACACACACAGGTATGAATCCAGAGAATGCAAAATGATTGATTTTAGATGACCAAATATTATTGCTTTTCCTGGTTTCTTCAGGCTTAGTAAATAGAGTTTATTTAACAATTCAAAACTCCAGTCATTGCTATCACTTGAATTGAAAAGAAGAATGCCACATTTGGCTATAACTTTTGGTTTTAATTAGTTATGATTGATGGTATGTTTTGGTAGCGTCAAAATTGGTGAGTGGAGTGAATGGAAATATAAATGTAATGAGACGAAAATAACGTTAGTGGTGGCTCTTGAAGCCAACATGACGGGAACTCAGAGTAAATGACTGCACTTGCTAGCCAAGTTTTTCATCAAAGGTAGTCACAAATAATAATAACCCTACCTGAGATAACCATCCTAATAAAGGGAAATGGAAACCAAGTATACTCATCAGTGACTTTCAGAGTATGATATTTTTATCTTCTTCCAATATATAAGTAAGTAGTTGCAGTAGTATTTTCCTAAAGTCAAGCCAGTTGACATATTCCAGAAGAATATGAAGGACTTTAATAATATTACTCAGCCATCAGAAAGAATGATTACCCAACATTTGCATCAATATGGATGGAACTAGAGGAGATTATGCTAAGTGAAATAAGTCAAGCAGAGAAAGGCAATTATCATATGGTTTCACTCATTTGTGGAACATAAGGAATAGCAGGTAGAGCATTAGGAAAAGGAATGGGAAAATGAATGGGGGGGCGGTGGTAAACAGAGGGGGAAATGAACCACAAGAGACTATGGACTCTGGGAAACAAACTGAGGGTTTTAGACTCTGGGGATGGGCTAGCTCAGTGAAGGGTATTAAGGAGGGCACATATGGTATGGAGCACTGGGTGTTATATGCAAACAATGACTCATGGAACACTACATCAAAAACCAATGATGTACTGTATGGTGACTAACATATCATCATAAAAAAAAAAAAAAGAAAGAAAGATTATACCAAATAGTAAGATTAAATCAGTAGTAAATCAAGAGAGATTAAATCAAATATTAATGATCATACAGTTGGATTAAAACATAAGCCACGTTATCTACAAAGTCTTATGTTCTCCCATCAACACCCACAGTGTTAGAAAACTGGAGATGTGCCAATCTCACTCTAATTTTAAACTTCAAAAATTGACACCAATGATCCCATGGTTGATTCAGGGCAAAACACAAACACACACACACACACACACACACACACACACACACACACACCAAAACCTAGAATGATAACTAAAATCACTAAAGCATGCAAAAATTCATCTTTGTCTTTGACAGAATTTCTTCCACAGGTTTTATATGATTATAAGTCAGTCCTGGATAAATATCAATCTCTTTCATAAGGATGAAAGGGAAAAAGAATGGGCTGTAGAAAGGATACTGAATTTTGAAATAAAAGCACCAATCTAAGAAATCATGAGAAATGCCTACTTTGAAAATAATTTCCAAAAATAGGAAACTTCAGAAATTCTCTGCTTTATAGTCTCAATCTAATTAAAGAGGACACTGTGACTCTAGAACAGTTTGGAGGAGGGAAAATGAGATAAAATGATGTGAAATTCCTGATTGACTAATAAAGATCTGACCAATACTTATGGCAGAAAAGAGAACACTATGTCAAGAATTTTTCCCAGAACTATGAGGAAACCTGCAAACAATAGAGACCAACCAGTACATTACCACTACACACCCACAAGAATGGCTAAAACTAAAAAGACAGACTATAGCATATGAGCATGGTAAATGGATCTTATTGCTGATAGAAGTATAAAACAGTAAAACTGCTTTGGAAAATGAACAGCCATTTTTACTAAGCTAAATATGTGCTTTTCCTATGACCCTGCAATTATTCCTAGCATATGCCTTAAAAACACATGTCCATCAGAAGAGATGTAAAAGAGTGTTTATATTTGTAGATGCTATTCATAATAGCTCCAAACCAAAGCCACCAAAATGTCCATCAACAGGAAAATGGAAGAATATAGCAATAAAAAAAGAATAAACTAGTGGTATATACGACATGAATGTATCTCACAGACATTGAAACATTGGATTAAAAAAAAGTACAGGCTGTAGGATTCCATTTACATGAAGTTCAAGAAAAGAAAAAACTCTTTACATAATTCTAAAATTAAAATTAACCTTGATAAGAGGGGTGTCTGGTGGGCTCAGTCAGTGGAGCGTGTAACTCTTGATCTTGGGGTTGTTCGTTTGAGTCCCACATTAGGTGTAGACTTACTTAAAAATGGAGTCTTTTAAAAATAATAATAAATAAAATTTCCATAAGATGCATAGGAGTGTGTGTGTGTGTGTGTGTGTGTGCATGTGCACATGCACACTTGCAGGAAAGAAGTTATTGACTAAGAAAGGACTTGTTAGAATCCCCCTGTGGAATTCTGGAAATGTTCTCTATCTTATCTGGCTGGTTATTCAGCTATGTACTTATGAGAAAATTCGTTTACAAGTAGTATACTTTGTGAAGCCTCAGGGGAAAAAAAATCTTTATTTAAAAATATATGTAATGAGGGGCAGCTGGGTGGCTCAGTTGTTAAGCATCTGCCTTCGGCTCAGGGCGTGATCCCAGGGTTCTGGGATAGAGCCCCGCATTGGGCTCCCTGCTCTGCTGGGAGCCTGCTTCTTCCTCTCCCACTCCCCCTGGTTGTGTTCCCTCTCTCGCTGTCTGTCTCTCTCTGTCAAAAAAAATCTTTAAAAAATATATATATGTAATGAAAAAAACTTTATAATGGATGGAAGTAAGTATATCAAATGTTAACAGTGTTATACTTTAGGTAGTCACATTTTTTTCTGTTTTCATATTTTTCTATATTCTCATCTTTAGATTATAGATTGTCTTCATAACATATATATTTATATGTATTATATATCATATATAATAAACATGGGAAAAACAGCTATACTCAAGGTGGTCAATTTTTTTCTTTTTAATATTTTTTTTGTGTTCCTCTCAAGTATAATATATAGGATATATAGAATGTATAATTTTTATATTTATTATATATAATAAAACATATATTAGAAAAATATATGTTTTTCCCTTTATGATTGGCTCATACAATTTTTTAGTTTATTTATCTATTACTATCTTTTTCCTTACTGAATATCACTTTGGAGCCTAGGGTGTGCTAATCAACACATGATTGCATGATGAGAAAATCAAGAAACTTATTTAGTTCTGGAGTGTAGGAATTAGAAAGTGAAAGTCTCCCATAATCACTCCCTATGGGAATAATCACAAGGAAAATTTCTGTGTATATTTTTCAGGATCATTACATGCATATACTGACATAAGTATAATATGTTGTAGATCACATACATATATTGACATGGATTCAATAATAATAACAATAAATTAGTTTTATGATTTAACAGAAATGAAATCCTATCATAATAATGTTCTGCATCTTGTTTACTTACCTGCATTTTTGGTCAACTGTTTATGGTAGGACTTTTAGGACTTCCCATTTTTAAGATAACCAAGGAGAAATCTACACTTCACTTAGATCTTATTATTTCATAATATCATACCAGAATTTATTCATTAAGCTGTTAATGGATATTTATCTCCACTTAGTGCTATATTTGTGCATTTAAAGCCTCATACAGTTTAATTTTGTCATATATTGTATAAAGCCAAAGGAAACAAAAATAAATAAATATGCCAAAATATTAGTGTATTAACAGTGGATATCTATGGGCCATGATGTTGTGATATTTCTATTTTTGTACATTCATTTCTAAATTTTATATGATGTACACATCAATTTCTTAACTAAAATTAAAGAAAAAGAAGAAAACGTGTGACTCCTAGTTGAAAAGCCAAGCACTGGGATAGGCCAGTGATGGGTAGTAAGGAGGGCACATATTGCATGGTGCACTGGGTGTTATACGCAAATAGTGAATCATGGAACATTACATCAAAAACTAAGGATGTACTGTATGGTGACGAACATCATAAAAAATCATTATAAAAAATCACTAGGGAAACAAAAAAAAAGAGAAAGAAAGAAAGAAAGAAAGAAAGAAAGAAAGAAAGAAAGAGAAAAGTCAAGCATTGGGAATGAACAAACACCAGAGGAAATGGACTTAAAACATGTGAAGGGCTGTCATGTGGGTAGATTATACCTGTTCTATATAATTAATGGTGTTAGTTTAGAACCAATGTGCAAAACTAAATAGAATTAAATGTAAAATAATTTAAGTTTGAATATGGAGGAAATTTTGATAGATCTTCCAAAAGAGGGAATTTTTAGTTCCTCCAACACTGAGAGTGTGCATGGTTTACATGTTCCTCATTAAAAATATATTCGATGGCTTTGAGACCTGGAGGTTTTTGGAAAAGATCATCTTTTAAACGTGAAGTACTGTAAAATCTTCTCAGGAAAACTATTCTTTAAAAGTCTTGATGTCTCTACATTGCATCTGGCTCAATTTCCATGGCTTTTCTTGACTATTGAATCACTTGGTTCTGTCTGTGTCTCCCATTTCTACTACACCTGCTCCATTGACTCTATGAGTGGCTTTTTTCTCCTGTTAATTTGAAAATTTTTTTTAAACTTGCTGAATAATAAGAACCATGGCCTGTATATGTGTGTGACAAGTTAATTCATGTGAGCTAGCTAGAGTTATTAACATATATAGAGTCTCTTGGTTGTTTATTGGAAGACCAAAATTGTGTGTTTTCGAGAATTAAGTAGAGTGAGAAACAATGTGCTAGAGCAGTTTACTAGTTTCTATTTAAGCATTGAAGTGAAGACTAAGCTACAGTTTCCCCACTGCAGAAGGGAAATCAATTCAGGATAAAAATATATAAATATGAAAATCTTCTGATTTGGTACCAACTTTTACTCCTCCCCTTCCCCCTTTTCCTTCCCCTTCTAATTTTTTTTCTAATTCTTATTCTAGCTTTGAAGATCTATTTACTGATCTGGAAAAGAGACGGTATGAGTTAGGCATTTCTAGCTTTGGTGTCTCTATTACTACCATGGAAGAAGTCTTTTTTAGGTGAGCAATAATGCATAGGGAAAATAAAAACCACTGGGGACTAAGAATCACATCTTGGTCCCTTTTGTAAACTCACCAAACTCAGAGTCACACACTGGAAATTTAAGAGGTGTGGAGAGGAGAGAACTGACACGATTTTTTTTTCTACAGTAATAACACAAAAAAGTGCCACTATCGTTTTTAAAAAAGAACAGATATTTTGATTTACCCAAAGTATGAATTAGACGTTAATCTTTAACTTCAATGAGTTCAACATAATGAAACATTCAATACCTTGCCCTAATTTTCCTAGCCTCGTTATGGTCTGCCAGCAGTCCTGTGATTGGTGTTTGGGAACCAATCCTCTACCAGAGTTACCCTGTTGCCTCCATAAAATGCCCCTGCCAAGTCAGTAAGCAAACCAAGGCACCTTCTGAGTTGAATGTTATAACTCACATTCTCCAAACAAGTTATTATGGGGTAGAGTTGAAATTAAATGCGTTGTACTATTTTTTTTTAATGTAGAGTCAGTAATCTGGAAGATTCACAAGCAGATATCCAAGCTACCCAAACTCTACCTCCCTTTGTGATGAGTGAAGTCTCAGTGAAGAACCAGAATAGGAATATGTCAAGCAATTGTTCTACTATGAATGAAAGCCCTGCTATTATGTTTAATACTGGGGTAAGCACCTTTGCTAAGAAACCTGATGTATATTTATTTGATTAGGGCACAAGAGGTACATTTTTGTTTACTATTTGAACAAAGGTAGTATGGAGTTCTTAACCACCACACCCAACCAGACAGGGAGCAGTCTGTACCACAACCTGATTAATTTCCCAATGCAGAAGAAATGAGGTCTAGGTAAAAATCTCAGCTGTCACTCTCACCATTGCTATTCCTCAGTTCTTTTTTATGTCTTAGAATTCTTTTTTTTTTTTCAAATTGCTAACCCAGAAATTTGGTAGTTCACTGAAGCTATGAACTGGAAAGAGCATGATTTTTAGTAATAAAACATGCCCAATATTGTAAATTTTTGCAATGGGAATTGATAATGCATGAGGGATCTTTCTCTAATCAGTGCAGTCCTCAGCATGGGAAGTCCCCGTAAGTTACCCAGCATTTCTTTCCTTCTCCTTCCTCCTTTTCCTTATCTCTTTCTCCTATAAAGAAGCCTGGTTTTCTGACTTTTAGGAGTCTGGGGAAAATCATCCTGTTGAGATTTCAAGTGTGTTATATGAAACGTCAGACCTTAAACACTGTATTTAATACCTTACAACAGAGGGCAGCAAACTTACATAAGGGAATAATAGATATGTAAGGTGGGGTTGGCCACATGATCTCTCTTGCAGTCGCTCCATCCTGTTCTTGTAGCACAAACACAACCATAGACAACACAGAAATGAATGGATATATAGCTGTGTTCCAGGAAAACTTGATTTACAAAAACAGGTCATAGTTTGTTGACCCATGCCTTATAAAGAAAAGACTGATCATACTCTTATGTAGTATCATACTGTGCTTAGATTCTGTTCTCAGTATTTATTTAGATAAATTTTTATGTGTCTTCCACCATAAAATTCCAGAGTGTTCATTCATCTTAATGAATTTCACCTCTGTTTGTGTCTAGGAATATTGTAATATTATGTTTATTTTCTTCCTTCTTTAGTATTCCCTCTATCACCAGCAGTTCTGTGCCCTGTTCATAAAAAGGGCGATGTTCAGTTGGCGGAATTGGAAATTGATTTTGCTACAGATACTGGCACTTCTAGGTTCCTTTACTTTTCTCTCAGGGGCTAATAAGTTTTTACATGAAAAGGATGAAAAGGCCAGACAAATGGATTTGGATCAATATGGTCAAACAATTGTGCCTTTATCTATTTCTGGGAATTCTAATTTGACCCTGATTTTCCTAAAACATCTTAGGAGTGTGCTAGAGTCTCACCAACACACACTGAAGGAAGTGCAAGGTAAGACTCATTAAGTAAAAAAGACTGCTCTTAGATGAAGATCTGGTTGTGTGATTTGCGAAGAATGTCAACTGTATATTCAGCTACAGTATAAAGATTTAATGTGCTAGCTCTTCTGAATACATTTATTTTTAAGATAGTAGTAATAAAAATTTACATTTACTGAGCACTTGTTTTTGGCCAGAATCCAGCTAAGTATTTTACCTGTATATCATTTAATCTGAGCAATCACCCCAATTTAGTAGATATTTTTATTACTGACATCAGTTAAATGAGGAGCACTGACATTTAAGGAAGCCCGGTAGTTTGCACCAAATCAGACACGTAGTAAATACAGAAACTTGGATTTAATCTGTCCTGCCTGACGTCTGCAAACCACTCACTGCATGACATTACCTCTCTGACCATAAAGTCTGTTCTCTTTCAAGTCATCGTTTCCTCCCAGACACTGTTTTTTTTTTTTTTCCTTTAACTGCCACCTGAGGAACAGTGTTCTGAATTAGCAAACAGCCTGCAGTACTGGCAAACCTGTGTGGTTCTTTTTTTCTCTCATCGAGGTTCTGTTGTGAATATACATTTCAGAAATTATTCCTTATAATACTGATTCTACAACCTACAAGTAACAGATTGGCTGACTACAAATAATTGTCCCTATTATTCCTCCACTATAAATAGTAAGTAAGCATTTATTAACCAAGGTCACACATAAGGACAGAGGATAAAGGATAAAATCATTATTAAAGTTACAGTGTACTGCTTATGTTTAAAAAGTGAAATGATTAACAATATACTTGTTATATTGATAATGAGACTAAAAATACAATAGAATAATACAGTAGCCCCACTGATCTCCATTTTCAGTTGCTATCATTTTGTTCAATAGCTAGAAATGATCTAGGCATAGAGAGAGAATATTTAGGCTTAACCAATTCCACTTTGTTTTAAGAAACTTATATGTACTTTTCTAAGGTGTGCTCTCATTATCTTAGCCACAGAACCTTGTATTACAAGTGAATTCTACTAATTTTATATGGTTTCTCTCTGTTCCAACCTGCATGCCTTTTTTAACTGAATTTTTTAGGATAAAGATAGAGCAAGAAATTCTTTATAACTTACTCTCTCTTTTCCACAAACTACAAGAAAATGTGTTTGGGCACCTGTGTGGCATGGTGGGTTGAGCATCCACACTTGGTTTCCACTCAGACTGTGATCTCATGGTTGTGTGGGGCTCCATACTCAGCGTGGAGTCTGCTTGAGATTCTCTTTCCCTCTTCCTCTGCCCCCTCACTCATGCATTCTCTCTCTCTCTCAAATAAATAAATCTTTAAAAAAAAAAGAATGTTTATTAATGAGGAAATAGCTTTCTAGATAATTTCTAATCTGTAACTTTCTTCTCAAATAGTACATGCATTAACACTGGGGAAATCACTGCTAACTTTTTAAGCAGAGTGATAAATAAGTGGATAGTGCTTTAGAAAGGATATGAGCTTATAATAACTGAAAAATGCCACCTGTCCTCCCAAACAGAAGTTTATATTCCCTCTTCATCCACAAGGTAGTCGAATGCTTCTTTTTTGGAGTTTATCTCACTGAATTACAATAGCACATTTTTCATGCATCTCTTTAATTATGGAGATGCCACAATTTCTTTTATAGCTCTAGAACTAACCCAATTCCTGGCACACAATGATTGTATAATTAAATATAGTCTTATCAAATTGAATTAAATGTGAGGGAATGATTCAAAAGGGGGCAGATCCAATGTCAATGAAGTCAGTTGGGATGTAATTGTGATAATCTAGGCAAGAGAGATTTAGGCTATGAAAGAAGGAAAGAACGATAGATTTGAAAGATACACAAAGAGGACTAAAGTAGATTTTGTTTTCGCTTTAGAAGTGGAGGAGAGAGGAAGCATTAACACTGAATTTGATACTTTAGCTTCTTATTTTGAGATACTTGTCAATTTACTGTTGTGAAAAATAATACTGAGAGATCTTGTGTACCAATGGTAACATCTTGCAAAACTATACTACAATATCCCCACCAGGATATCGACATTAATACAGAACATTCGATTAACCACAAGGATCACTACCATTGCTCTCTTCATTCCCTCTCTACTCTGGCAATCACTAATCTGTTCTCCATGTGTATAGTTTAATCAGTTGAGAATGACATAAAATGGAATCGTATAATATGTGAACTTCTGGGATTGGCATTTCATTCAACATAATTCTCTGGTATTGTGTCCATCTATCATTCATTCCATCACATGCTATGAGCTGTTCCATCATGGGGTTGTACGACAGTTTAACCATTCACCATTGAAGGACACCTCATTTCCCCCTCCCCCAGTTTTTATCTTTTATGAATAAAGCTGTTATGAAATTTCATGTGCAGGTTTTTGTGCTTGGGATAAACAGTTCTATGGGATAAACACCCGGGATTGTAATTTTAATTGTTGACTCATATGATAGTTGCATGTTTGTTTTTTGAAGAAACTACAAAACTGTTTTTCAGAGTGACCGTACCCTTTTACATTCCTATCAACAATGAATGAGTGATCCAGTTCCTCTGCATCTTCCTCAGCATTGTGTTCTCACTATTTTTATGTATATTTTAGCCATTCTGATAGGTATGTAGTGATATTCATTGTTATTTGCATTTGCCTTTGACATCCTTTCATGTGCTTATTGACAACTGTATATCATCTTCAGTGAAATGTGTATTCGTGTGTTTTGGTCATTTTCTAAGTGGATCGGTTTTGTTTTGTTTTTTACTGTTGAGTTTTGAGTTCTTTATATAGTTTCTCTTACACTGTTTATTAACTTTTCATTTTCTTAATGGGTCTTGCAGGATGAAAGTTTTTATTTGAATGAAGTCCAATATATTCATTTTTTTATGGATTGTGTATCTGGTGTCAAGTATAAAACTCATTACCTAACCCTAGATCCTGAATATTTTATCTCAAATGTTTATAGTTTTCTTTTTTTTTTTTTTCTGGCAATCTGTTCGGCTTTATCTTTTTTAATAATAATTTTTTATTACGTTATGTTAGTTACCATACAATGTATCCTTAGTTTTTGATGTAGTGTTCCATGATTCATTATTTGCGTATAACACCCAGTGCACCATGCAATATGTGCCCTCCTTAATACCCATCCCCGTCCTATCCCAGTCCCCCACCCACCGCCCCTCTGAAGCCCTCAGTTTGATTCCCAGAGTCCATAGTCTGTCACGGTTCATTCCCCCTTCTGTTTACCCCCCCTTCATACTTCCCTTCCTTCTCCTACTGATCTTCCTGCTGTTTCTTTTTTTTTTTTTTAATGTTTTTTTATTATATTATGTTAGTCACCATACAGTACATCCCCGGTTTGTGATGTAAAGTTCGATGATTCTTTAGTTGTGTATAACACCCAGTGCACCATGCAATACGTGCCCTCCTTACTACCCATCACCAGTCTATCCCATTCCACCACCACCCTCCCCTTTGAGGCCCTCAGTTTGTTTCTCATAGTCCATAGTCTCTCATGCTTCATTCCCCCTTCTGATTACCCCCCCGTATTTATCCCTTTCTTCCCCTACAGATCATCCTAGTTCCTATGTTCCATAGATGAGAGAAATCATATGATAGTTGTCTTTCTCTGCTTGACTTATTTCACTTAGCATTATCTCCTCCAGTGCTGTCCATGTTGTAGCAAATGTTGAGAACTCGTTCTTTCTGATAGCTGAGTAATATTCCATTGTATATATGGACCACAACTTCTTAATCCAGTCATCTGTTGAACGGCATCTCGGTTCCTTCCATGATTTGGCTATTGTGGACAATGCTGCTATGAACATTGGGGTGCATGGCCTTCTCTTCACTCGTCTGTATCTTTGGGGTATACCCAGTAGTGCAATGGCTGGGTCATAGGGTAGCTCCATTTTTAACTTTTTAAGGGACTTCCACACTGTTTTCCAGAGTGGCTGTACCAACTCACATTCCCACCAACAATGTAGGAGGGATCCCCTTTCTCCACATCCTCTCCAGCAATTGTTCTTTCTTGCCTTGTCAATTTTTGCCATTCTAACTGGCATAAGGTGGTATCTCAGTGTGGTTTTGATTTGAATTTCCTTGATGGCTAATGATTTTGAACATTTTTTCATGTGTCTATTAGCCATTTAGCCTATCGTATCTGGAAAAGTGTCTGTTCCATATCTTCTGCCCATTTTATGATTTGTTTGTTTCTCGTGTATTAAGTTTGAGAAGTTCTTTGTAGATCTTGGATACCAGTCTTTTATCTGTAGTGTCATTTGCAAATATCTTCTCCCATTCCGTGGGCTGCCTCTTACTTTTGTTGACTGTTTCCTTGGCTGTGCAGAAGCTTTTTATCTTGATGAAGTCCCACAAGTTCATTTTTCTTTTGTTTCTCTTGCCTTTGGAGATGTGTCATGAAAAAAGTTGCTGTGCCGATGTCAAGGAGGTTGCTGCCTATGTTCTCCTCTAGGATTTTGATGGATTCCCGTCTCACATCGAGGTCTTTCATCCATTTGGAGTTTCTCTTTGTGTATGGTGTGAGAGAGTGGTCAAGTTTCATTCTTTTGCATGTAGCCATCCAATTTTCCCAGCACCATTTATTGAAGAGACTGTCTTTTTTCCACTGGATGTTCTTTACTGCTTTATCAAAGAGTTGCCCAAAGGCTGGAGTCCATTTCTGGGTTCTCTATTCTGTTCCATTGGTCTATGTGTCTGTTTTTGTGCCAGTACCATGCTGTCTTAGTGATCACATCTTTGTAGTATAGCTTGAAATCTGGCAACGTGATGCCCCCAGCTTTGTTTTTTACTTTTCAAACAATTCCTTGGCGATTCATGGCCTTTTCTGGTTCCACACAAATTTAAGGGCTGTTTGTTCCAGTTCTTTGAAAAATGTCATTGATATTTTGGTCAGGATGGCATTGAAAGTGTAGATTGCTCTGGGTAGCATGGACATTTTGTTTATTCTTCCGATCCATGAGCATGGAATATTTTTCCATCATTTTGTGTCTTCTTCAATGTCTTTCAAGAATGATTTGAGTTTCTAGAATATAGATCCTTTATGTCTCTGGTTAAGTTAATTCTGAGATAACATATGATTTTTGGTGCTATTGTAAATGGGATGGATTCCCTAATTTCTCTTTCTTCAATGTGCATTGTTCATGTATAAAAGAAGGCTTTGATTTCATGGCATTGATTTTGTATCCACCACATTACTGACATTGCTCTATAAGTTCTAGTAGTTTGGGGTGGATTCTTTTGAGTTTTTCCATATGAAGTATCTTGTCATCTGTGAAGAGAGACAAAGTTTGACTGCTTCATTTGTCAATTTGGATACCTTTATCCCTATGCATTTCTGATGTGTATAGTACATCTATATTACTATGTCTGAATAATAATGTGAGCAATCTTTTTATTCCTGATCTTAAGGGAAGAGGGTTTTCCAGCTTTTTTCCCCATTACAGGAGAATGACATTCGCATATTGGCTTTTTCATGTAGATAGTTTTTGATGGGGGTGAGGGTTGTACCCTCTATCCCTACACTCTGAAGGAGTTTTAATCAGGAAAGGATGCTTGTATTTTGTCAAATTAGCTTTTCTTCATCAGTTGAGAGGATCATATGGTTCTTGACTCCTTTCTTGTTGATATGATCTATCACACTGATCGATTTGTGAAGGTTGAATCACCCTTGCATCCCAGGGATGAATCCCACTTGGTTGTGATGGATACTCCTTTTAATGTACTGTTGGATCCTATTAGCTAGGATCTTGTTGAGAATTTTGGCGTCCATATTCATCAGGGTGCTTTAGGAGAATAGCTATTATTTCTACTTTGAATGTTTGGTAGAATTCCCCGGGGAATCTGCCAGGCCCTGGACTCTTGTTTTTGGGGAGGTTTCTGATCACTGCTTCAATCTCTTCATAATTAATCAGTCTGTTTAAATAATCAGTTTCTTCCTGTTTCAGTCTTGGTAGTTTATAGGTTTCCAGGAAGGCATCCATTTTTTCCAGGTTGTTTAATTTATTGGCATAAAGCTGTTGATAAAAGTTTCTAATGATCCTTCCTCAAATGTTTATAGTTTTCTAAAAGTTTTAGTTTTATACTTAACATCTAAATTCATGATCCATATGGCATTAATCTTAGTCATACATGTGAGTTGTGGGTCAAGGTTAAATTTTGTGCTTGTGGATGTCCAGTTGCTCCAGCGACATTTGTTAAATTATGGTATCCATTAAAAAATTTTTGAACCTTTATCAAAAATCAAAAATCAGTGTGTGAGTCAACTTTGGGGTTCCTTTTCTACTCCATTAATCTGTGTATCTGTTCCTTCACCAATATCATGCTTGAAATCTGGTAGACCAATTCCTCCTACTTTTTCGTTTTCTAAAGTTGCTTAGTTCCTTTGCTTTCCATTTAAATTTTAGAATAAATTTGTCTATAAATTTAAAAAATTGTGATGGAATTTTGATAAGATTTTATTAAATCTGTATATCAATTTGGGGAGAGGTGATATCTTTACTCTGTTGGATATTCCAATCCATGAACACAACCTATTTATTTAGAATTCCATTTATTAAGAACTTTTTGTTTCTTTCTCAGTGTTGTGTACTTTCCCTCACACATGTCCTGTATACGTTTTGTTATATTTACACCTAAGTATTTCTTTTTTGAGTAAATGTAAATGGTATTGTATTCTTAATTTTGTTGTCCATATGGTTATTCTAGTGCATAGGAAATAATTGATTTTTGTATCTTTATTTTGTAACTTGCAACCTTGACGAACTCATGTATTAGTTTTTAAAAAATGGGTGTTATACGCAAATAATGAATCATGGAACATTACATCAAAAACTAAGGATGTACTGTATGGTGACTAACAAAACATAATAAAAAATTATTAAAAAATTCTTTTTCATGAATTCCTTTCGATTTTCTATATAGACAGTCATGTCACCTGCAAATAAAAGCAGTTTCATTTCTTCTTTTATTACCTGTATGCCTATTAATCCCTATTTATGCTTTATTGCACTGGATAGAACCTCAAGCACAGTGCTGAATCAGGGTGGTGATAATAGGCATTCTTTACTTGTTCCCAGTTTTAGGGGGAAAGCATGCATCTTTCATCAAAAGTATAATCTTAGCTGTAGAAATTTTTTAGATGTTCTATATAAAAGTGAGGAAGTTTAGCTCTATAACTTTTCTTCAGAGTTTTCTCATGAATGATTACTGAGTTTTGTCACAAGTGTTTTATGCGTAAGTTGATAGGATTATTAATGATTTTTCTACTTCAGCCTTAAATATGGTGAATAACATTGGTTGAATTTTAAATATTGATCCAGCCTTGAATCCCTGGAATAGACCCCACTTGACCATAGTTGTGATACTTTTTATATATTGATGAATTTTATTTGCTGTTACATTATGTTTGTGAAAGATATTGCTCTGTAATTTTCCTTTTTCTTGGTACTGTCTTTTATGATTTTTCTGTGAGAGTAATACTAACTTGATAAAATGAATTCAGAAATGTTCCCTCCTCCTGTATTTTCTGAAAGATATTGTGTATAATTAATTGACTCTTCCTTAAATATTTTGTAGAATTGTCCAGTGAAAACATCTAGACCCAATCACTTCTCTGCCTTTTGGCTAAGATCAAGTGAACACATCTAGAGCTGGAGATTTCTTTTGGGAGAAATTTCTAATTTATGAGTTATTCCTTAAGAATTACAATTATTCAAATGACCTGTATCATATTGGGAGAACTGTTACAGTTTGTGTGTTTTGAGGAAGTGTTCTGTTTCATCTAAATTGTCAAATTGTGTGTATAGGGTTGTTCACAGTATTCCTTTATTGCCCTTTTGATGTCTTCAGAATCTGTAGTGATTTCCCCTATGTCATTTCTAATATTGGTAATTTATGTTTTATCTCTATTTCCCATTCTCTTTCTCACTGTGCTTTTAGCTGAGTATTTTCTAATCAACCTTCTTCCAGTTTCCTGTCTACTCTTCATTTGTGTCCAACCTGCTATTTCTTAATTGTAATTGGTGGAGTTGTTTTTTTTTTTCAATTCTAACATCAATGTTTAATATTTCCTGTGGACTCCAGTTCTCTGGTAAATATTCTGTCTCTAATATCTACTTTATATGTGGATCTATGTCTATTATCTGTGCTTTTTCTTGGTTCTGTTTTTTGCTATACCTACTAATTTTTATTTATTTATTTATTTATTTTTTGATGTAATGTTCCATGATTCATTACTTGCGTATAACACCCAATGCACCATGCAATACATGCCCTCCTTAATATCCATCACAGGCCTATCCCAATCCCCCACCCCCCTCCCCTCTGAAGCCCTCAGTTTGTTTTCCAGAGTCCATAGTTTTTGATATTGTGTATGAAAATTATATAGACTCTACTTGAGATTATCTTCTCCAGAGGAGGTTTAATTTAACTCCTGAAAGGCAGTGAGATTAAGGGAAGATCTACATCCAATCAGGGATTTCAGTGATTTGAGACTGAATTGAAATTTTTATAAGACCTGATTTATATCTTACTCGTACTCTTAGGGTATAGCCCTTCAGGAGCCCCACCAAAAGCTTAAAGATTTACCAATGCATTCCATCACTTATAAATCTAACATGCCTTAAAGGAAAGGCGGTATGGAATGTTTGGCATAATTTAGTGCATTTTCATTCCTTCTAGGGGCTTATCCCCCAAATGTTGATTGCTTTTTTAGATATCTAATACCCTCAAAGAGGTGATTTCTTATTAGTTTAATCCAGTTTTTTTTTATTTTCACAGAGGAAGGTTTTTTCCTGCTTTAAGCAATAAAATCTATAAGTGGAAATATTTATGGATCTCTTTAAGATAGATTAGGGGTGCCTGGGTGACTCAGTCAGTTAAACATCTGCCTTTGGCTCAGGTCATGATCCGAGGGTCCTGGGCAGGAAGCCTGCTTTTCTTCCTCTCCTCCCCGTTTGTGCTCTCTCTTGCTATCTCTGTCTCTCTCTCTCAAATAAATAAATAAAATATTTAAAAACAAAAGATAAAATCTATACCGTGTTGCCTGTGTTTTCTCAGTGAAGTAGGAATCTAGGTCACGGCTCTGAAGTAAGAGAGCTTGGAATTTAATGATAGAATAGAGTGCTTAAGAAGAATGTCAAATGTTTGAAATAATCATTATAAGAAACTTGAAAGGGATGAGAGCCAAGTAAAATTATTTGTTCCTTTTCCCAACATACATTGTAGATGGCTTCCTTTGTGGATAAACTGATCAATGTTATTTCCTCATCCTAGGTGACCTACTGAAATACTTAATGGAAAATGAAGATTGTATTCACTTATGCATTGTTGCATTTTCCATTGAGGTGAAGACAAATAAAATAATTCTTACTGGTCTTTTCAACAATCAAGCATATCATTCACCATCTCTGACCCTGGCAATATTAGACAACATTCTTCTCATGACAATTGCTGGCTCTAATGCTTCCATAACAGTCTTCAATAAACCTCAGCCACACTCTGAAGTTAAAAAACGAAGTGAAACGTATGTTATTCTTTTTATTAAAATTTGGTATTTTTTAAAGATTTATTTATTTGAGAGAGAGAGAGAAAGAGTGAGCAAAAGCAGGATATGATTACATTTACATGATTAAAAATAGCTATTGATGGAAATTTATATTTTCTGTTGTATTAATTTCCTGATATATCTACTTTTGTTCCTTCTTCTGTAGATTATCAGATGGATTCCAGGTGGCCTTAAATATACATTTTGGCATGGCCCTTTTAATCAGTGGCTTTTGTCTCCTGACAGTGACTGAACGAGTCACTAAGGCAAAACACATCCAATTTTTGAGTGGGGTTTATGTCCCTGTGTACTGGCTTTCTGCTCTACTGTGGGATTTCATCATCTTCTTCATTACCTGCTGCTTACTACTGGTAAGTGTTAGATACAGTTTGTTGAGGGCTCATTTTCCCTCGTACCCCCTGGAGAATTCCTGTTTTCTAATTCTATAACTCAAAATGTAACTATATTTGGAAATAGGGCCTTCAAAGTGGTGGTTAAGTTAAAATGAAGTAGGGTAGGCCCTAATCCATTCTGACTGGTATGCTTTTTAGGAAGAGGATATTAGAACATACAAAAAGATACAAAGAGTATGCATGCACATAGTAATGACCATGTGAGGACATAGCCAAAAGGTGGACATTTCAAGCCAAGGAGAGAGACCTTAGAAAAACCAACCCTAAGAGAAGATGGCGGCAGGATAGGAGGATGCTAGGCTCATCTGCTCCCAAAAATAAAACTAGATAGCTATCAAATAATTCTAAATACTCCAAAAATCAACCTGAAGACTGACAGAACAAATTCTACAACTAAAGGAAGAGAAGAAGCCACAACATAGAAGGTACAAGTATGGAGACTTGGTTTAGGGGAGAAACAGATCACTGGTGCTGTGGAGGGGAGGGAGCTGTGGTCACAGAGAAGGGTGAGAGAGAGGAGAGCATAAGGGAATGCACGAGGAGAATATTTCCCCAAAGACACTGCTGGGAAAATGAGACGGGATGATTTTTGGGAGTTCTTGCAACCATCAGGGTTTAAAGCCTGGAGTTTTAAAGGTCAGCAGGTTTGACTAGGATAGAGCCCTGAAGGCACTATGCTGCTCCTGGAAAGAAGGCGGGCAAACAATCCAGAGGCAGAAAGCATGGAAACAGTGATCCAAAAAACACCTGGGACACACAGCGGGGAGACTATTTGCTTTTCTCAGAGTGCTTCCCTTAGAGGCAGCATTCATAGAGGACACCTCTCTGGGAGACAAAGGAGCTGGCTGGTACTATTTCACCCCCCTGCCCCTCATCACAAATACACAATCACATTCAGGAAACAGTGCAGCATCTACACAGACTGCCTAACTTGCTTACAGTAAGTCCCATATTTCTGTGCTGTGGTGGAACTGCCCTTCTCGGTCAAGCATGTCTCAGTCCCAGTGCAGTGGGACCCTTCCTCAGAAGACCCTTGACCATGCCACATCTCCCAGCGAAAGAGTTCTGCTGGGCTTCAGTTCTAGTGGAAGTAGTATCCGGTCTCATTTAATAAGTAGACTAAAGCACACCTAGTTAAAACTATCCACATTGTGGCCAAGGACAAAATACTACCCACTGCAGACAAGGAGAGCTTCTGCAGACAACTGACCTAAAGGATAGAGCAAGCAATACACAATAGCAGAGCACACACAGCACACACCAGAGACACTGAAGTGCCGGGCTCTGGACACTACATGATCTCTTCTTCATAAAGCCATTTACTATCAGGAGCAAGAAACATAACTGGATTTTCTAACACAAAGAGGAATGCAATTACTTAGACAAAATGCCAAAATGGAGGAATTCATCCCAAATGAAAGAACAAAGTAAGAGATCATAGCAAGATACCTAAGTGAAACACATATAAGTAATATGCCTGATGGAGAATTTAAAGCAACAATTGACTTGGTTAGATTTTAGTTCTTTTATTTCTCCAGAAAGCAATTCTCTAGTGTCTTCTATGCTTTTTTCAAGCCCAACTAGTATCTTTATAATCATTATTCTGAACTCTAGTTCCGACATCTTACTAATGTCCATATTGATTAGGTCCCTGGCAGTCAGTACTGCCTCTTGTTCTCTCTTTTGAGGTGAGTTTTTCCATCTTGTCATTCTGTCCATAGAAGGATACATGAACCAGAGAGCAAAATACTAAAATGGCAACAACAATCACAGAGAAATATACACTAAACAAATCAGAAGAGACCCAAAACTGGGGGGGTGGGGAAAGAGAGAGAGACAGGTGAGCAGAATAGAGCAATACACTGGATTCTGTGTGTATTTTGGTCTGTTTTTTAGAAAACTAGATCCCAAAATTATAAAGAAAGAAAAACTTATATATGTACAAAAATAAAATTAAATACAATGAAAGGATAGAATGTAACTGTAAAAATGGAAATTAAAAGACAAGAAAAAAACAAAAGAGAAAGAAAAATAACAGCAACAACAACAACAAAAAGGGCTATAAGGAAAAAAAGGGCTATAAACAGACAGGTGAACAGAACAGAGCAATATGCTATCTCCTGAGTGTATTTTGGTCCGTTTGTTAGAGGAAATTACATCTCAAAATTGTAAAGAAAGAAAAACTTATATATACAAAAATAAAATTAAATACATTGAAAGGACAGAATGTAACTGTAAAGATGAAAATTTAGAGAGACTTTAACAAAACAAAACAAAAAAAGAGGAAATGATCAGGTGGGTGAATAGAACAGAGCCATACACTAGATTTTGGGTGTATTTTGGTCTGGTAGAAGAAACTGCATCCCAAAATGTTAAAGAAAGAAAAACTTATGTATATACAAAAATAAGATTAAATACAATGAAAGGATAGAATGTGACTATAAAAATGAAAATTAAAAAAGGGTTCTTTAAAAAGGAGTTGATAAAATGAGAAATTGGTTGAAAAAGGAAAGAAGAATTTCTAAAAAAGAAAATTAAAAAAATTAAAGTTGAAAGACTAAAGAATCATGGGGGAAAAGCCATGAGTTCTATGTGCCGTATTCCCCTAGCGCTGGAGTTTTGTAGTTCTCGTTGATTGGTAAACTTGGTGTTGGCTGGATGTATTTGCTGATCTTCTGGGGGGAGGGACCTGTTGCATTGATTCTCAAATGTCTTTGCACCAGGCAAAATTGCACCACCCTCGCCAGGGGGCCAGGCTAAGTAATCTACTCTGGTTTGCTCTATGTGGCTTTTGTTCCCTGAAGGCTTTCCTTGCAGCTTTAGAGGATGAGAATGAAAATGGTGGCCTCTAAATCTCTGGCCCTGCGGAGATCTACAGTGCCTGGATGGGTGAAGCCTGATTTGTATATGCCTACCTGGATGAGACTAACTGAGCTGCAGTAAGAATCTGGCTGAGTTCAGCCAAGAAAATTCAGAGGAGGCCCAGCGTTCCAGGCACTCCTGTCTCCCTGGTCTCCATTGGAATCCGTGCTCACCCATCCTGTGACTGAGCATTTGTAGCTCAGGCACACGACACCATTTCGAATCTCCAAACCCTACAGATTCCTGTGGTGGGCTCCCATGCCACTCCTCCCAGGGGAGAAAGGGATCTTCCCAGTTCTGCCAATTTTTGGGCCCCTACTCAAAGAGCAGTGGCCCGACTGTGCTGCGGCTCAGTTTATGGCCACCCTGAGCTGAGAGCCCACTCCTTGCCTCAGTCTTTGCAGCTGGCTTCCCCGCTCTGATACCTGGGAACTCTGTCAAGCTCAGGCAGCCCCAGTCTTCCTGTGACCCCAGGGATCCTGAGACCGTACTGTCCCAGCGAGTGTTCCACGCCCTGCTTAGGCACTGGAGTGACATCCCTCACCAGAGCAGACTTCTTTTTTTTCTTTTTTTTTTTTAATTTTTATTATGTTAGTCACCATACAGTACATCCTTAGTTTTTGATGTAGTGTTCCATGATTCTTGTTTGCAGATAATACCCAGTGCTCCATGCAATATGTGCCCTCCTTAATACCCATCACTGGGCTAGCCCATTCCCCTCAGCCCCTCCCCTCTGAAACCCTCAGTTTGTTTCCCAGAGTCCATAGTCTCTTGTGGTTCATTCGCACTTCTGTTTACCACCCCCCCCTTCATTATTCCCAGAGCAGACTTCTAAATATTCCGATTTTGTGCTCTGCTGCTCTATCACTTGCTGGTAGTGGCTGACCGAGGCTCCTTCCCCGCACAGTCTATCTTCCCGTATATCGCCTCAGATTCACTTCTCTGTATATCTTACCTTCCAGAAAGTGGTCATTTTTCTGTTCATAGAGTTGCTGCTATTCTATTCTTTGATCTCTTGTTGAGTTCACAGGTGTTCAGAATGGTTTGATAGCTGTCTGGCTGAGTTCTTGGACCAGATGAAAATTAAGGTCTCCTACTCCTCTGTGATCTTGAGATAGAATAAAAAATGGAGACTCTAACTGCTAGGATAAATGAGGCAGAAGAGAGAATTAGTGATATAAAAGACCAAACGATGGAGAATAAAGAAGCTGAGAAAAAGGAAGATGAACACCTACTGGATCACAAGGGGAAAATTTGAGAAATAAGTGATACCATAAAGCGAAACAACATTAGAATAATTGGGATTCCAGAAGAAAGGGAAAGAGAGAGGGGGCAGAAGGTATATGGAAGAAATTATAGCAGAGAACATCCCTAATCTGGGGAAGGAAACAGACATCAAAATGCGGGAGGCACAGAGAAGCCCCCCTCAAAATCAATAAAAATAGGTCAACACCCTGACATATAATAGTGAAACAAATCTCAGAGACAAAGAGAAAATCCTGAAAGTGCCTTGGGACAAGAGGTCTGTAACCTACAAGGGTAAAAACATTAGATTGGCAGCAGACCTATCCATGGAAACCTGGCAGTCCAGAAAGGACTGGCATGACATATTCAGGGTGCTAAATGAGAAAAATATGCAGCCAAGAATACTTTATCCAGCTAGGCTTCTCATTGAAAATAGGAGTGATAAAAAAACTTCCAGGACAAACAGAAACCAAAAGAATTTGTGATCACCAAACCAGCCCTACAAGAAATATTGAAAGCAGTAGTTTAAGCAAAGAGAGAGCCCAAAAGTAGCAGACAAAAAGGAACAAAGACAATATACAGTATAGTCACTTTACAGGGAATAAAATGGCACTAAATTCATGTCTTTCAGTAGTTACCCTGAATGTAAATGGCTGAATGCCCCCAATCAAAAGACACAGGGTATCAGATTGGATAAAAAAGCAAGACCCATCGATATGTTGTCTGCAAGAGACTCATTTTAGACCCAAAGACACCTCCAGATTTAAAATGAGGGGATGGAAAACCATTTATCATACTAATGGACATCAAAAGAAAGCTGGAGTGGCAATCCTTTTATGAGACAAATTAGATTTTAAACCAAAGGCTGTAATAAGAAATGAGGAAGGACACTATATCGTAATTAAAGGGTTAATGGAGGAAGATCTAACAATTGTAAATATTTATGCCCCTAACATGGGAGCAGCCAATTATATAAGCCAATTAATAACAAAATCAAAGAAACACATCCATAATAATAATACAATAATAGTAGGGGACTTTAATACCCCCCCACACACTGCAATGGATGGATCATCTAAACAGAAGATCAAGAAGGAAATAAGGACTTTGAATGACACACTGGACTAGATGGACTTCACAGATATATTCAGAGCATTCCATCCCAAAGCAACAGAATACACATTCTTCCCAAGTGCACATGGAACATTCTCCAGAACAGATCACATCCTGGGTCACAAATCAGGTCTCAACCAGTACCAAAAGACTGGGATCATTCCTTGCATATTTTCATACCACAATGCTTTGAAACTAGAACTCAATCACAAGAGGAAATTTGGAAAGAACTCAACTACATGAAGGCTAAAGAGCATCCTACTAAAGAATGAATGGTCCCCTTTCTCCACATCCTCTCCAGCAATTGTTTCTTGCCTTGTCAATTTTTGCCATTCTAACTGGTGTAAGGTGGTATCTTAGTGTGGTTTTGATTTGAATTTCCCTGATGGCTAATGATTTTGAACATTTTTTCATGTGTCTGTTAGCCATTTGTATGTCTATGATCCAGCCATTGCACTACTGGGTGTTTACCCCAAAGATACAGACGTAGTGAAGAGAAGGGCCATATGCACCCCAATGTTCATAGCAGCAATGTCCACAATAGCTAAATCGTGGAAGGAGCCGAGATGCCCTTCAACAGATGACTGGATTAAGAAGTTGTGGTCCATGTATACAATGGAATATTACTCAGCTATCAGAAAGAACGAGTTCTCAACATTTGCTGCAACATGGACGGCACTGGAGGAGATAATGCTAAGTGAAATAAGTCAAGCAGAGAAAGACAATTATCATATGATTTCTCTCATCTATGGAACATAGGAACTAGGAAGATCTGTAGGGGAAGAAAGGGATAAAGAATAGGGGGGTAATCAGAAGGGGGAATGAAACATGAGAGACTATGGACTCTGAGAAACAAACTGAGGGCTTCAGAGGGGAGGGTGGTGGGGGAATGGGATAG
>NW_024424452.1:22841461-22897178 GCF_017311325.1 Ursus maritimus | reverse complement strand
GGGATGTACTGTATGGTGACTAACATAATATAATAAAAAAACATTAAAATAAAAAAAAATTTTAAAAATGCCTTTACAAAAAAAAAAAAGGAAGAATGAATGGGTCAACCAGGAAATTAAAGAAGAATTATAAAAATTCATGGAAACAAATGAAAATAAAAACACAACTATTCAAAACCTTTGGGATACAGCAAAGGTGGTCCTAAGAGGGAAGTGTATAACACTACAAACCTTTCTTAAGAACAAGAAAGTTCTCAAATACACAACCTAACCTTATACCCAAAGGAGCTGGAGAAATAACAGCAAATAAAGCATAAACTGAGCAGGAAAGAGAAATAATAAAGATTAGAGCAGAAATCAATTAAATAGGAACCAAAAGAACAGTAGAACAGAGAAATGAAACTAGGAACTGTTTCTTTGAAATAATTAATAAGATCGATAAACCCTTAGCCAGACTTATCAAAAAGAAAAGGGAAAGGACCTAATTAAATAAAATCATGAATGAAGGAGGAGAAATCACAACCAACACCAAAGAAATTATAAGAAAACAATTATAAGAACATATTATGAGGAATTATATGCCAACAAATTAGGCAATCTGGAAGAAATAGATGCATTCCTAGAGACCTAAAACTACCAAAACTGAACCAGGAAGAAATAGAAAACCTGAACAGACCCATATCCAGCTAGGAAATTGAAGCAGTAATCAAAAATCTCCCAATGAATAAGAGCCCAGGGACAGATGCCTTCCCAGGGAAATTCTACCAAGCAGTTAAAGAAGAATTAATACATGTTCTCCCAAAGCTGTTTCAAAAAATAGAAATGGAAGGAAAACTTCTGAACTCTTTTTATGAGGCCAGCATTACCTTGATCCCTAAACCAGATAAAGACCACACCAGAAAGGAGAATTACAGACCAATATCCCTGATGAACATGGATGCAAAAATTCTCCCCAAGATACTAGCCAATAGGATCCAACACTACATTAAAAAGATTATGACCAATTGGGATTTATTCCTGGGCTGCCAGGGTGATTCCACATCTGCAAATCAATCAATGTGATAGATCACATAAATAAAAGAAAGGAGAAGAACCATAAGATCTTCTCAATAGATACAGAAAAAGCATTTGACAAAGTCCAGCATCCTTTCTTGATTAATACTCTTCACAGTGTAGGGATAGAGGGTACATACCTCAATATCCTAAAAGCCATCTATGAAAAACCCACAGAGAATATCATTCTCATTGGGGAAAAACTGAGAGCTTTTTCCCTAAGATCGGGAACAGAGCAGGATGCCCACTCTCACCACTGCTGTTCAACATAGTACTAGAAGTCCTAGCCTCAGCAATCAGACAACAAAAAGAAATAAAAGGCATCCAAGTCAGCAAAGAAAAAGTCAAACTCTCACTCTTTGCAGATGACATGATACTCTATGAGGAAAACCCAAAAGACTCCACCCCAAAATTGCTAGAACTCATGCAGGAATTCAGTAAAGTGGCAGGATATAAAATCAATGCACAGAAATTAGTTGCATTTCTATACACCAACAATGAGACAGAATAAAGAGAAATTAAGGAGTCAATCCCATTTACAATTGCACCAAAAACCATAAAATACCTAGGAATAAATCTAACGAAAGAGGCAAAGGATCTGTACCCAAAAAACTATAGGACAATCATGAAAGAAATTGAGGAAGACACAGAGCAGTGGAAAAATGTTCCATGCTCATGGATTGGAAGAACAAATATTGTTAAAATGTCTATGCTACCTAGAGCAATCTACACATTCAATGCAATCCCTATCAAAATACCATCAACTGTTTTCACAGAGCTGGAACAAATAATCCTAAAATTTGCAAAGAACCAGAAAAGACCCCGAATAGCCAAAGAAATGTTGAAAATGAAAACCAAAGCTGGTGACATCACAATTTTGGACTTCAAGCTCTATGACAAAGCTGTAATCATCAAGACAGTATGGTACTGGCACAAAAACAGACATGTAGACCAATGGAACAGAATAGAGAACCCAGAAATCGACCTTCAACTCTATGGTCAACTAATCTTTGACAAAGGAAAGAATAGCCAAGGGAAAAAAGACAGTCTCTTCAATAGTGTTGGGAAATTGGACAGCCACATGCAGAAGAATGAACCTGGACCATTTCCTTATACCATACACAAAAATAGACTCAAAATCAATGAAAGACCTAAATGTGACAGGAATCCATCAAAATCCTAGAGGAGAACATAGGCAGCAACCTCTATGACCGCAGCCACAGCAAATTCTTGTTAGACGTGTCTCCAAAGGCAAGGGAAACAGGTAAAAATGAAATACTGGGACTTCATCAAGGTAAAAAGCTTTTGCACAGCCAAGGAAACAGTCAACAAAACCAAAAGACAACCAACATAATGGGAGAAGATATTTACAAATGGCATATCAGATAAAGGGCTAGTATCCAAAATACATGAAGAACTTATCAAACTCAACACCCAAAGAACAAATAATCTGATCAAGAAATGGGCAGAAGACATGAACAGACATTTCTGCAAAAAAAGACATCCAAATGGCCAACAGACACATGAAAAAGTGCTCAACATCACTCGGCATCAGGGAAATACAAATCAAAACCACAATGAGATACCACCTCACTCCAGTCAGAATGGCTAAAATTAACAAATCAGAAAATGACAGATGTTGGTGAGGAGGTGGAGAAAAGGGAACTCTCCTACACTGTTGGTGGGAATGCAAGCCAGTACAGCCACTCTGGAAAACAGTATGGAAGTTCCTCAAAAAGTTGAAACTAGAGCTACCCTATGACCCAGCAATTGGACTACTGGGTATTTACCCCAAAGATACAAATGTAGTGACCCAAAGGGGCACCTGCACCCCAATGTTTATAGCAGCAATGTCCACAAGAGCCAAACTATGGAAAGAGCCCAGATGTACGTCGACAGATGAATGGATATAAGAAGAGGTGAGATCGATAGATAGACAGACAGATACACACACACACACACACACACACACACACACACACACACACTGGAATATTATGCAGCCATCAAAAAAAGAAAACTTGCCATTTGCAACAATGGGGATGGAACTAGAGGGTATTATGCTAAGTTAAATAAGTCAGTCAATTATCATATGATCTCACTGATATGTGGAATTTAAGAAACAAGGCAGAGGATCATAGGGGAAGAGAGGAAAAAATGAAACAAGATGAAACCAGAGATGGAGACAAACCATAAGAGACTCTTAATCTTAGGAAACAAACTGAGGGTTGCTGGACGGGAGAGGGGTGGGGGAATGGGGTAACTGGTGATGGACATTGGGGTGGGTATGTGTTGTAATGACCACTGGGTACTATATATGACTGATGAATCACAGACCTGTATCGCTGAAACAATACATAATTAATTAACTGAATTTAAATATAAATAAATAAATAAATAAATAAATAAATAAATAAATAAAATGCAGACCCACGCTACAAGTGCATGTTATTAAATGACATATCTGTGTAACTGACAATATTGTAATATATATTGTGAATATGACCGATCCATTAGATAAAGAATCCATATGTGTGAAAATGTTTTAAATAACAAAACAAAAAGTTTGTGCTTTAAATAAAACAATCACTAAAAAATAATTAAATTTAAAAAATTAAAAAACGATTACTAATACCATAAAAAAATAAAGCAACAATCGTAAGGATACTCACTGGGCTTGTGAAGAGAATGTAAGACATTAGGGAGATCTTTACCACGGAAATAAAAGAGTTAAAAAAGAATCCATCAGAAATGAAGAATGCAATAACTGAGATTGGGAACAGGTTTGATGCAATGAAGAGTGGGCTGGAAGAAGCAGAGGATGAATTAGTGATATAGAAGACAAAATAATGGAAAATAGAAAAGCTGAACAAAAGAGAGAAAAAAGAATTATGGAACATGAAAATAGACTTAGGTAACTCAGTGACTCCATCAAACTTTATAGTATTTGTTTCCAGAGTCCCAGAAGAAGAAGAGAGAGAATAGGGGGCAGAAAATTTATGTGAGGAATTAATAGCTGAAACTTTCCCTTATCTGGGGAAGGAAACAGACATCCAAATCCAGGAGGCACAGAGAACACCCATCAAGATCAACAAAAGCAGGCCAATAAGATGTATTGTAATTAAATTTGGAAGGCACGTATTGCATGGTGTACTGGGTGTTATACGTGACTAGTGAATCATGGAACTTTACATCAAAAACCAGGGATGTACTGTATGGTGACTAACATAATTTAAAAAATTATTATAAAAAATAAAAATAAATTTGCAAAATAGAGTGATAAGAAAAAATCTTAAAAACAACAAGACAAAAGAAGTCCTTAACATACAAGGGAAAACCCATAAGGCTAGCAGATCTTTCAACAGAAAGAAAAAATCTCCAGAAACAACAGAATAACAAAATAGCAATAAATACATATCTATCAATAATTAAGCTCCAGAGTTGCTTGGGTGGTTGTGATGGGAGTGGAGGAGTAGGATAGGGAGTAGGAGACCTGGTTCAAAGGTATGATAGGTAAGGTATAACCAGAGATAAAAATCTTTAGAGAAATAGGCTCTCGAGAAATAATCATTCTGGGAAAGGTGAGAGTTAGCCTTATTGGGGGAAAGTATACTGACTTTGTTAATTAAAAAAACATTTCAGGGGTGCATGGGTGGCGCAGTCATTAAGCATCTGCCTTCGGCTCAGGGAGTGATCCCAGAGTCCTGGGATCGAGCCCCACATCAGGCTCCTCCTCTAGGAGCCTGCTTCTTCCTCTCCCACTTCCCCCTTGCTTGTGTTCCCTCTCTTGCTGGCTGTCTTTGTCAAATAAATAAATAAAATCTTAAAAAAAAAAAACATTTCAGGTAGAAAAAAATAAAGGGAATTATGGTTCTGCTCATTGAACTATCTGGTGAAGAAGAGGTAAAAGTGTCTTCATGCTCCTAGTTTGAAGTAGTTTTAGAGGCTAATTGATTTAATGAATGAATACTTCCGTGCTAAATAGCGATAGGACTTGCTATCTCCTGTAAACATTCTGGCTTGCATTATTTTTTACTTGCCCTTCACCTTGCCCTTATCTCTATGCCCTCTGTGTTTCAGGGAGCATTCAAATTCTGCCAGTTGGATATTTACATCATGGATTACCATTTTCTGGACACAATGCTGATCTTCACGCTATATGGCTGGTCTGCCATTCCCCTCATGTACCTGCTGAGCTTCTTGTTTACTAGAAGTACTTCTGCCTACATCAAACTTGTCCTATTCAACTACCTTTCAGGCATTTTCAGTCTCCTCATAGATGCCACACTTCAATTCGGTAAGGATAAGGGCTTCACAAAGTTTCTCTTAACCCAGAAGTCACCAGTAAATAAATAAATAGGAATGGACTAAGGACATTAGTAGATGATTAAGTTCTAAGTTTTGGGAAAATCCTGTACTTGATGTAAGTCCATAAAATTATTTTTGAGTGCCTATGATATTCTGGGTGCTGTGTTAGGTAGAGCGGGGATCCTCATGCTGAACTGATAGGGCTGAATGTGACCTACAAGACCTTTGACAAGGTTCCTCCACTGTATCCCCACCTCTGGTAATTCCATCACATGACTTAAGGAATCTGTTTTGCAACAGTTATGGGAAATTTTAGGAACATTTGTCCAGAAACTCATTTGTCACAGAGAGAGGGAGAATACAAAAAAGCAGCTTTCTTTTTAGAAGGGTGGCCTCAGAAAGTTAGAATAAATTCTATCTCAACTATATGAGGCCATTGTTATCTTTAAAAGTGTTCCCTCTTGATGTTATGGCAATTTGTAATGAGGTGAAGAGAGGGAAGAGTGGAGGGGAATCCTGAGTTCTTGGGAGAGGCTGACAGTTTTGTTCAAGGAAGGTTTTATGGTGTGGCTTTTCTTCCCTAATTCAATGACAAGGCACAAGATTGTGAGCACCCTGAGAAGATTTTCCAAGAAGAAAATCTCTGTATGCATCTAACATACATATAATTATTTAAGCCAGTTTTCCTTCCTTCCAGGAATGGTTTCTGCAGTATTCTTGAATTTGTATTTCCTCATTTTCCTTCTTGGATTTTGAGATTTGGGAAGATCATCACTAAAATGGCCATTGTTGTAAATGGCGTTGTTGATTCACCCTCTAATGTGCATTTCAGTTGGCCTCAGCACTTTCCCACATCCCTTTCCTCCCCTTCTGTTGTTGCTGCCCAAACACTGGCTCCTGCCTTTTCCCTTCGCCCTTCACAGGTCACAAAAAAAATAATAATAATAATGTGTAATTTGAGAATGAGTATTTCACATGCATAAGACTTATGCATGATGCAGATGAAAAAACTTGTTAACAGCTATGCCTTAGCACTCATTCTTTCAAAGGATACCCAAATTATGGAAAGCAAATGTTTGTATATGTCTGCACACTTGTCCAAAGAGTACTACTTTGTGACATAAGGAAGAATCACCTGACAGCATTTGAGTCTGTGAGCCCTAATCTAAAAGGAAGTGATCATTTAAGGGACGAGAGAGACATAGTTGTTTCAGAGTAAGAATAGGAATAAATTACTGTTTTAGAAAGTTTTTGAAAGACTTTTTTAGGAGGACTACGTTGCAAAGAGTAATGCAGAGTAGGATGAGAACAAAAAGGAAGCCAGTAGATTTGGCAATTAGAAAATCAAAGGAGACTTCCACTTTTGAGCAGCAGAACAAACACTATGATACTCTGCCAAAAATAATGAACTGAGAAGAAAGTATGGAATTAGCAGAGGCCAACAATAAAATGAAAGCAAGTGTCCTTGAAGGTAAGCAAGCATCAAAGGTAGTTTTGACTTGAGGTTATTGACAGCATCTATTGACCTTAATTTTCCATTTTATAAGTTGTGAGGAACGTAGAAGTCAGAATAAAAAGCATAAAGGTACAACAAAGGTTTAATATCTTCCTATTTAAAATTAGAAGTTCAAAGGGCTATGTCCTTGTTATAAGGGTGAACAAAACTAATGCCACAATAGGACACAGAAAAAAAATTTGTATGGGTTGAATTTGGCACTGAAATGAGGAATAATAATTTCCCTTTGGAATTTGTAAACACATGCAACTATTCATACTGGCTTGTGTCCTGAAATCATAGAACCTATGTAAGCTAAAAAATAATAATAATAATAACCTGATAATTTATTTTAAATAATTTCAGTTGGTTGTGCTCTCAGGTGAATGGCAAAGGGATACATAGTTTCTCGACTTCAAAGTATTCCCATAGTTAAATTTGCTAGAGAACTTGAGATCAAATAAAAGAACAAAGAAAGAAAAAGGAGGAAAAAAACAAGGTCTTAAGAGCAAGTGCTAGCAGAAACCACAAATTGTAGAATCAGAATCAGACCTGCAAAATTAAGATTTGGGGATTTTTAGAATGATATAAAATATGTATGTTTAAAATATTTAAATTACAACAGAGTCTTAGAAATATGTGAAAATATTACTCAACCATCAGAAAGAACGATTACCCAACATTTGCAGCAACATGGACGGGACTGGAGGAGATTATGCTAAGTGAAATAAGTCAAGCAGGGAAAGACAATTATCATATGGTTTCACTCATTTATGGAACATAAGAAACAGCAGGAAGATTGGTAGGAGAAGGAAAGGAAGAATGAAGGGGGGGTAAACAGAAGGGGGAATGAACCATGAGAGACTATGGACTCTGAGAAACAAACTGAGGGCTTCAGAGGGAATGGGGGTGGGGGATTGGGATAGGCCAGTGATGCGTATTCAGGAGGACACATATTCCATGGAGCACTGGGTGTTATACGCAAATAATGAATCATGGACCACTACATCAAAAACTAAAAACTATTAATCACTATGGTGATTAACATAGCATAATAAAAATTATTATTAAAAAAATAAAAATTAAAAAGTAAAATACTTTAAGGAAAAAAAGAAATATGAGCAAATAATAGAATATAAATAATAGAACATATAATAAATAATAGAACAGGTATCCGTGTATGTTATATATGTATACAATATAAATACATATGTTTAAATTATTAATATGTATAATGTGTATTTAATATGCATAAATATGTGTGTTTAATATATTTAACTTGTAATAGAGTGTCTCGGGAATATAAGCAAATAATGGAATATATAAAATAGAATATATAATAAATAATAGAACATAATACATATATATGCATATGGTACATATGTCCATGTATGTTATATACATGTATTATATATACATACATATATATACACACACAAACACACAGAGAACAAGCAGATTTGAAATAGATCCAAATAGAATCCTGAGAAATGTTAAGATTTAATAATAATTTAAATTAAGAACTCAATAGGTAGAAGTATCGCCATACAGATGGTTATTGTTTTTTATCCATTCCATCACCCTATGTCTTTTGATTGGAGCATTTAGCCCATTTACATTCAAAATAATTATTGAAAGATACATATTTATTGCCATTTATTACTTGCTTTGTGGTTGCTTCTGAAGTTTTTCTCTGATCTTTTCTTTCATGTTTTGCTGATTTTCTTTACATTTAGAGTTCTTTCTGTTCATTCTTTACATATTTATTAGTGGTTTTCAATTTGTGGTTACCATTAGGTTTGTATATAACCTGTCCTGCATATAGTAGTCTATATTAAGTTGATGGTCATTTAAGTTTGAACCCATTCTTCTCTCCTCTCCTCCCCATGTTTTAGGTATATATTATTATATTTTATATCCTTTTTCGTGAAATTAAATACAATTTAAGATTTAGCTCCATAGCCACACTAGCCACATTTCAAGTGCTCAGTAGCCAGATATGTGTATTGGTGCAGCTATAGAGTTATTCCATATTCATAAAAAGATAGTGGTGGTATATATTGTGCCATTTTGGGCATCTGTTCAATTGGCCAGTATCCTGAATTTTTCAATCTGGATCAATTATTTGTCTCTTTATCAGTTTAAAATCTACACTGGACAGAATCACCATGGCTTGGACGCTTGAAGTTTCACTTCTTGCCATCTCTCTTTGGCCAAAGTGTCTTATATGAAATTTCTGTTTAGACTAGCCTTTTACCTTCTTTCTAAAAAACTGAATTGATGATCAGAATTCCATAATTTCAGTTCGTAAATTAAGCATGTTCTTATGTCCAGGGATTTAGTCTCTAATAATTGTTTGTATTAAATGCATTCTTGAGAGAGACAGTAGTTATCTATCAGCTGGTTCCCTTGAAGATTTCTCTACTCTCAAACACATCATAATTTCCTTATCTGTTCCCTACTGTTGAATTCTAGGCTATATCTCCAACTTCTGCTTTACTCCCTTATTTGATCAATTAGGATTAGAAATATAAAAATAGTAGTGGTTTTCTATCCATATCAGGTGCCAGGAAGTCTTATCACGTGGACACCCACTTCACTTTTTTTTTTTCACTTCACTTTTTTTTTTTTTCACTTTTCAGAACTCTGCAATTACCAACACAAAGTATGTCACTGGATGTCAATTGGAGCAAACTTATTGGGAAGTAATTAGTGTTCTTCAAATATAATAATCTTTTTTTTAAATTCCCTGAGCTTGGTTTGACCATCCTTGGGGGATTTGTTGTCCTGGGGATAGTTCATTTCCTATAATGAAATCTAATCTTATCATCTCTTTTAGAAGTTCAACATAAGATGTCAAGAACCACCAGAGCCTTCATACTTGATTCGTTACTGTTGTTTCCCAATTACAACCTTGCGAAGTGTATCAGTGACTATTTTACTTTCTACCAGATAAAGAAATGGTGCTCTGGAAATAAGCCTCCTACCTACATAAATTGTAGTAAAGAAAGTAAGTATTATTAACCTTAAGCATGTAACTGCCAGTAATTTTTCTTTTTTTATAATATTTTTTATTATATTATGTTAGTCACCATTCAGTACATCCTTAGTTTTTGATGTAAAGTTCCATGATTCATTGGTTGCGTATAACACCCAGTGCACCATGCAATATGCGCCCTCCTTAATACCCATCTCCAGGCTATCCCAGTTCCCCACCCCCCACCCCTCTGAAGCCCTCAGTTTGTTTCCCAGAGTCCACAGTCTCTCATGGTTCATTCCCCCTTCTGTTACCTCCCCTTCATTCTTCCCTTCCTTCTCCTACCAATCTTCCTGCTGTTTCTTATGTTCCATAAATGAGTGAAACCATATGATAATTGTCTTTCTCTGCTTGACTTATTTCACTTAGCATAATCTCCTCCAGTCCCGTCCATGTTGCTGCAAATGTTGGGTAATCGTTCTTTCTGATGGCTGAGTAATATTCCATTGTATATATGGACCATTTTTCCAGCAAAAAATGGGTTAATTGGGGAATGGCTGAAAATTGCAATACAGGACAAGCAAATTACAGCAAACAATAGGCAAGTCTCACCAACGTTATTTTAGCGAGGAACATTATTTAGGAGGAGGGAGAAAGTTGTGAGGAACTGTTTGAAAAAAAGTCCATTGGAGAGAAGTAAGAGTTCAGGGTGACGACTGTTTCTCATTGGCTGAGTTGCAGGGGTAGTCGATTTCTTATTGGAGATGCAATGAACATTTTTGTTGTTGTTGTTAGGACCTGTAGTCGATGATTCTTTCCTGTTGAGGATTCTTCTTTTCGATTTATAATTGACAATTCTTGTCATTAACAAGTGGTAGGGTGTGAGAGTTCCCCCTACTGGCCTCCTGACTCCACTTTAGTGAGGCTTCCCTTTATTAATTTTCACAGTATTCTTGGGGTCCCTCAGCCTAAGATATTAGTCTCAGGCTTAGCCCATGAGACATGTGGGGAATCAGCCCTTATTTCAAAGGAGAGAGTCAGGACACATGTTCAGTACATAAGTCATTTTGTAAGACTAGGGGAAAACATTTGTAAATATAATAAAACCTCAAAAGCAAAGCCAAAGTAAGTTTAAAGTAGTTGTCAGACATAAAAATAAGAGCTACTAATAATCAACTACCTAGTAATTGTATACATTTTTTTAAATCTTCACAACCTCAAGTTCTCAGTTTTTATATTCATTTTCGAGGAAGATGATGTGCCAGCTTTTATGGTCCCGAACTGGGATTCACAGCTTATGTTTCTTCATTGTATAATGCATTTCATCTTTGGAAAAGAACCTCCAGGGGAAGAATTTGTATGATACTTACTTTTATTATCTCCCACCACCTGCACCACTCATAATCACCCACACTCGCCTGCCCACAACTTATTCGAAGGAATGGGTGAATCCATTCTCCAGTGTTTAATATAGTATCTGCATATAGAGGAACTCAACTGTTTTGTTTTTTTGGTTTTTTTAGATAAATAAGTAAAGGTCAGGATGTGGTAATTTGGGTGATAAAGAGCCAGATAATAGAGAAAAGAGCCAGAAAGGAGAGTAAGAGAAAGGCGAACAGTATTGCAGATTTGTTGAAAAGGGTAAACATTCATTTTAAATTTAAAAATCCTCATGGTGGCACTGTATTATTGATTAGATTATTTTGAAAATATCTTACTTTGGTGGGAGTGGGCAGAGTGAGAAGGAATACTTAGTAAGCCAGACCTTACCCAGAATTATAGTTGATGACCTCAGAGGGAAGCTCAGTGTTCAGAACTATAAACTGTATGACAATAAATTTTAGGGGATGAGGTGAAGTGAAAAAAATGGAAGAGAAACATTTCAGGTAAAATAGAGTGATGTGGAAAGTCAGGTATTATTGAGTCTCCATAGAAGCAGGGGATATTTTGTACAGCAATGTAGAAGGATTCCAGTTTTTCTACATCCTCTCTAACAATTGTTATTTTCCATTTTTAAAAAATTATATAGCCTTTTAGTTGGTATGAAGTTGTATCACATTATTGTTTCATTTGCATTTCTTTAATGTTACCAGTGATGTTGAACATCTTTTCATGTACCTGTTGTCCGTTTGTATATCTTCTTCATAGAAATGCCTATTCAAAATCTTTGCCCACTTGAAATTGGGTTATTTGTCTGTATGTGTTCTGGAAAGTAGACCCTTTTGAGGTCTATCTTTTCACTTTCTTACTAGTGTCCTTTGATATATGGTAGTGTTTTATTTTGATGAAGTCCAGTTTATCCATTGTTTCTTTGGTTGTTTGTACACTTTATGTGTCAAAGAAATCATTGCTTAATCAGAGGTTACAGAGATTTACCCAATGTGTTCTCCTAAGAGGTTTATAGTTTTAGCTATTATATTCAGATTGTTGATCCTTTTGTAGTTGATTTCTGTATATGGTGTGAGACAGAGTTCCAGCTTGATCCTTCTGCATATGGATATCCAGTTGTTCCAGCACCATTTGTTTAAAAGACTATTCATTTCCCCCATTTAATTAACTTGGCACTCTTGTTGAAACCAGTTGACCTCAGAAATATGGGTTTATTTCTGAACTCTCTACTATATTTCTTTGATCTGTATGTCTGTCCTTGTTTCAGTATCACCCCCATCTTGATTACTTTACCTTTGTAGTAAGTTTTGAAATTGGAACTTGGCTATGTCTTGACATTTATTTTGCAATTCTTTGTACATTTAAGAATAACATTTTTGGGGGACGCCTGGGTGGCTCAGTCAGTTAAGCATCTCCCTTTGACTCAGGTTATGATCCCAGGGTCCTGGGATCCAGTTCCACATTGGGCTCCGGTTTTTCCCTCTGCCTGCCTCTCCCCCTGCTTGTTCTCCCTCCCTCTTTCTCTCTCTCACTTTCTCTCTCTCACAAATGAATAAATAAAATCTTAAAAATAAAAAAATGAATTAAAAAAATTTTTTAAAGAATTACCCTTTTTTAACACACACAAAAAAACAAATCTAGTAGGAGTTTTATTGACATTGCCCTAATTCTGTAGAAAATTTTTGAAAGATTTATTATCTTTACAATTTTGATTTTATAATCTGTGGACTTGGTACATTCCTTTGCTTATTTAGTTCTAGCTATCCATCTATTTACTTAGTTTTTCATTTTTATTTAATACTAATTAGTAGTTATTGCTTTAGAGGTATTATAGATATGTTGTTAGCTTATTCCTACATATCTTTTGATGCTATTATAAATAGTATCACTTTTTGAAATGTCATTTTTATTGTTTCTTGCTGATAGAAATAAAGTTGAAAGAGCTCATTTTTGTATATTGAACATGCTAAATTATATTATTAACTTTAATAATTTATAAGTAGATTATTTCTTATTTTCAATGGGTTACATTCAAAGCACCTGCTAATAAGGACACTATTTTTACTGCTTTATTAAGGACATATAGTTTGAATTTAATCAAAGTGGTAATAGCAGACATCTAGTTTCATCCCAATTTCAGAAAGAACATCTATGTGCCCTATTTTACACAGCTTTTATGAGCCAGAATTGGGATTCAAAGGGATCCTAGTTTCCTGATTAAGGAAGTTTTTTTCTCCCTATTCTGTGTGTAGTAAACTTTTTTTAAAATCATGAGTAACTGTTCAGTTTTACTTAAGCTTCTGGTGAGATGGGCAAATGACTTTTCTTCTTTGTTTTACTGAATTTCATATTCTGTCAAATTACATAACCTGATTTTGTGTAAAAAATTAATAAACTAAATAATTGTGCATGGAGATTATTGATCATATTTCCTTAATAGCAATAGAATTATATAGGGAGAGGAATAGAGTTTGTGTAGAATTGTTTCATTCTACCTAAATTTTCAAAATCATTGGCATAAATTTGTTTATAATATAATAATATAATATATATAATATAATAATATAATAGTATTTTTAACATCTATGAATTCCATAGAACTTATCAGTTTCATTTATGATACTCTGAATTTTTTCCACTTGTATTTTTCCTTGATAAATCTTACCAAAGCTTATCGATTATATTAGTCTTTTCAAAAAACAAGCTTTCACATTTATTGATTCTTCCTATTGCATGTTTGTTTTTTAAATTATTAGTTTATGTTCTTTATTATTTTATTCCATATTTTCCATTTTGGAGGATTAATTTTCTAGCATCATAAGGTGGGTTCTTAAGTCATTTATTGTTAGCCTGTCTTCTTTTCATGATTAGGATGAATCTCAGTGGGGTTTGGAAAGTTTGTTTTTTTCTTGCTTAGATTCTCTGATTTCTTGCACCTGTGAGTTGATCTCTCATTACTTTTGTAAAATTCTCATCTTGGGAAGGCACCACTTCCCAGAAGAACAACTTAAAAGACAGAATTATCCCTTGGAAGCTTAATTATGTGTAAAAAGAAGGAAAGTATAGCAATAATGAATGGTAGTACAGAAACAAAAGATTATCAGGGAATCAGAAAACTGTATCAACATTACCACCACACCACCACTACCACCAGCAGAAGGATATATTTTTTTAAACTGAGCCCCGCAGGCATCCCAGAAGGACATTTACCAAAGAAATTATATTTCACTCTGCCAACAGAAATCCTTTCATAAACTAAGAAACCAAGTAATCAACTCAAACTCATCATCACTTCTCCATAAAATTATTGTTTTGATGGCTCATGAAAATTCACAATTCACAACATATACAGCCAACATTCATACAAAGCTAGTATGGCAAGAAGACAAAAATAAAAATAACACATACAAGGAAATAATCTTTTAAAAACCACAGAGTTAACTTAATTAGAAATATATATATATATAGTGGGCAACATGTGGGGAGCAAATATGGCTAAACATTAACATAGTTGATTCTAGGTGGAAGGGATGGTCTTCATATTACTAGTATTTCAATTTTACTTTATATTTGAACAAAATTTTTAAATGATAACGTGAAGGGAAAACAGGTTCCTGAAGACTACATAGAACATGATACTATTTCTATAATGTTCAAATTAAAAAATTAAAATATTTATTTTTATATATAACATATATTTAATATATATATTTATATGGTCCACTTGTAATTAAATAAAATAGGAGTGAAGAATACAATTCATCATAGTGGTTACCTCTGGAAGGTGTAAAAACTGAAGGAGCATATAAGTATTTTAAAATTATTTGTAAACTCTTTTTTTTTTAAGATTTTATTTATTTATTTGACAGAGAGAGAGACAGCCAGCAAGAGAGGGAATACAAGCAGGGGGAGTGGGAGAGGAAGAAGCAGGCTTCCGGCAGAGGAGCCTGATGTGGGGCTCGATCCCAGAACGCCAGGATCACGCCCTGAGCCGAAGGCAGACGCTCAATGACTGAGCCACCCAGGCACCCCTAAAATTATTTGTAAACTCTTAACTTGGAGCCTGGGTCATAGATTCCATTATGATACTATGCTTTAAATCTATACATATGTAGCATATAATCAGTATGAGTCAAGTATTTTAAAAATGTATTTCTAAAGTATGAGGAATGGAAAAGGTAAAATGATACTAGATTTGATGATCTACCCAGAAATCTCAAAGGATCCTCTGAAAAATTATTAAATTTTATAAGAATATCTTGTGGTTGATTAATGTAAAATAAATGCAAACAAACATTCAGTTGCATTTGTATACATAAACTGCAAGCACTTGTAAATTATGATTCTTAAAAATGACAGAGTCCAATGGTATAGTTGGAACAATTTCAGCAACAAAATAAGGTAGTATTGGATTTGTAAATGTATGAGTTGATCATATGAATCTATTTTGATATAAATAAATGACCAAATAAAAAATGATGGATAAAAGAGAAATCTCCCATAGAGTTCCAATCAATTTATGTAGCTATTCAAACCTCAAGGAGGTAGAGGGTAACTTCACTCTCCTTATATGTAGGATGTACATTTTGACTTCCTTCCGTAGAATATTTTAGAGTATGGACAGAGAGGTAAGTGAGTAACTTTACAGCAGAGAAAGCTGACAAACACAACCTCAACCAAGTCACCGAGGTCACACTGGCAGTGTATACCTTTTGTTGTTGTTGTGTTGCAAAATAAAATGTCACTTTAATCTGTGCTCTTCCTCCCAAAAACCCATAATCCCAGTCTAATCAAGAAGAAAAAAAAGAAAAAATCAGATAGATCCTAGCTGAGGGAAGTCCTACAAAATACCTGACCAGTACTCCTCAAAACTGTCAATGTCATAAAAAATAAAGAAAATCTGAGAAACTATCACAGCTAAGGCGAACTTCAGGAAACAGAACTACAAAATGTAATACAGAATTCTGGACTGGTTCACAGCACAAAAAAAGAAGAAGAAGAAGAAGAAGAAGAAGAAGAAGAAGAAGAAGAAGAAGAAGAAGAAGAAGAAGACTACATTTAAAAAAAGGAAACCTGAATAAATCAGACTTTAGTTAAGGGTAATATTTGATATTTGTTAGTGATAATATTTATTCATTATTGTAACATGTACCATACCAATGTATGTTCTTAATAATTAGGGAAAGCACTGCAGAGTATATGGAATTCTCTATACTGTCTTTGTAATTTTTCTGTAAATCTAAAACTATTCTAAAAGACAAACTTTTTTTAAAGGAGGGAGAGTATATAATTTTCTTATAACAGAAATTCTATACTTTTCAACTTTCTTAAGAAAGCTCAAGAAGTATCACTAATGGTCATTTTTACCTTTTTTTTTATAATGATTTTTTATTATGTTAGTCACCACACAGTACATCCCCGGTTTCCGATGTAAGGCTCAATGATTCATTAGTTGTGTATAACACCCAGTGCACCATGCAATACGTGCCCTCCCTACTACCCATCACCGGCCTATCCCATTACCCCACCCCCCTCCCCTCTGAGCACCTTGTTTCGCTTCTCATAGTCCATAGTCTCTCATGTTTCATTCCCCCTTCTGATTACCCCCCCCCTTTCTTTATCCCTTTCTTCCCCTACTGATCATCCTAAATTCTTTGTTCCATAGATGAAGAAGTCATATGATAGTTGTCTTTCTCTCAACTTGACTTATTTCACTTAGCATTATCTCCTCAGTGCCGTCCATGTTGTAGCAAATGTTGAGAACTCGTTCTTTCGATAATAAGGTAATATTCCATTGTATATATGGACCACAACTTAATCCAGTCATCTGTTGCAGGGGGCATCTTGGCTCCTTCCACGATTTAGCTATTGTGGACATTGCTGCTATGAACATTGGGGTGCATATGGCGCCTGCTTTCACTCACGTCTCTATCTTTGGGGTAAACACCCAGTAGTGCAATGGCTGGATCATAGGGTAGCTCCCATTTTAACTTTTTAAGGGACCTCCATACTGTTTTCCACAGATTGGCTGTACCATTCCATTCCACCAACATAAAGTAGGGATCCCTTTCTCCAATCCTTGCCAACAATTGCTTGTTTCTTGTTCTGTTGATTTTTGCCATTGGCACAGCATAGTAGGTGATATCTCATGTGGTTTTGTAATCTTCTTGATGGTGAATATTGCAGCATCTTTCATGTGTCTGTTAGCCATCTTGATGAAAACTTCTATTGGAAAAATGTCTGTATCATGATCTTCTGTCCCATTTTTAATTGTGTTTATTTGTTTGCTCGTGTAGTTGTAGTGTTGAACAGTCTTTACTAGTCTTGGACTACCTTACTTCTATATGTGCATCTTTGCAAATATCTTCTCCCATTCACGTGAGTGTCTGCCTTTAGTTTTTGACTGTTTCCTTCAGCTGTGCAGAACTTTTACTTTGATGTAGTCCCATATATTATTTTTTCTTTTGTTTCTCTTGCTCATTTGGGATATCATGAGAAAAGGTTGCTATGGCTGATGACATAGTAGAGGTTCCTGACTGTATGTTCTCTCTAGAATTTTATGGTTTCACGTCTCACATTCAGCGTCTTTAATCCATTTCAGATTTTTTTGTAGTGTAAGAAGAAGAGTGGTCAGTTTCTTCCTTTTGCATGTTAGCTGTCCAGATTTTCCCAACACCATTTGATTGAAGAGAACTGTCCTTTTCCCATCGGATTCTGTTTTCCTGCTTTGATCAAAAGACTAATTTGCCCAAAGATCACAGAGAGTCCATTTCTGGGCTCTCTATTCTGTTCCATTGGTCTATGTGTCTGTTTTTGTGCCAGTACCATGCTGTCTTTGTGATGCAACTTTGTAGTACAGCTAGAAATCCACGACATTGTGATGCCTCCCAGCTTTGTTTTCCTTTTCAACAGTTCCTTGGAGATTCGGGGCCTTTTCTGTTTCCATACAAAATTTAAGGACTATTTGTTCCAGTTCTTTGAAAAATGTCCTCGGTATTTTAGTCGGGATAGCATTGAAAGTGTAGATTGCTCTGCGGGTAGCATGGACATTTAACTATGTTAATTCTTCGATCCATGAGCATGGAATATCTTTCCATCTTTTTATGTCTTCCTCGTATCTTTCCGGAAGTGATTTATAGTTTCTAGAATATGGGTCCTTTCTGCACTCCAGTTAAGTTAATTCCAAGGTAACGTATGGTTTTTAGTGCTATTGTAAATGGGATGGATTCCCTAATTTCTCGCTGGCGGTCTAAGTTGTTGGTGTACAAATGCAACTGATTTCTGAGCATTGATTTTTGTATCCTGCCGTTACTGAATTGCTCTATAACTTCCTAATAGTTTGGGAGTGGCTTCTTTTGGAGTTTTCCATATAGAGTATCATGTCATGTCTGCGAAGAAGAAGACATTTTGACTTCCTTTCGATTTGGATATACCTTTTTATCCTTTTTGTTGTCTGATTGCTGTTGCAAGGACTTCTAGTACTATGTTGAATAATAGTGGCGAGTGAGGCGTCTTGTGAGTTCCTGATCTTAAGGGAAAGGCTTCCAGCTTTTCCCCATTGAGAAATAATATTTGCAGTAGGCTTTTCATAGATGGCTTTTATGAGATGAGAAATGTACCCTCTATTCCTACACTCTGAAGGGTTTTAATCAGGAAAGGATGCTGTATTTTGTCAAATGCTTTTTTCGGCATTGATTGAGAGATCATATGGTTCCTGAGTCTTTTCTTGTTGATGTATGATGATGTATCACGCTGATTGATTTCTGCGAGAATAATATTGAACCACGCTTACATCCTAGGTATGAATCCCACTTATTCGTGATGGATAATCCTTTTAATGAACTGTTGGATTCTATTAGCAAGAAGCGTATCTTGTTGAGGATTTTGGCGTCCATATTCATTAGGGGAAATCGGTCTGTAATTCTCTCCCTTTTGAGGGTCTTTGGCTGGTTTGGGGATCAAGGTAATATTGGCCTCATAGAATGAGGTTTGGTAGCTTTCCTTCTGTTTCTATTTTTTTTGAAATAGCTTTTAGAATAAGGTATTATTTCTTCTTTGAATGTTTGGTAGATTCCCAGAGAGGAAAACTGTCAGGGCCTGGGTTTTGTTATTTGGAAGGTTGTTTATCACTGACTCAATTTCTTCATAATCAATTGGTGTTTAAGAAATCAATTTCTTCCTGTTTCAATCTTGGTAGTTTATAGGTTTCCAGGGAAGGGATTCCATCTCTTCCAGACCACTTGATTATTGGCATATGGCTGTTGATAAAAATTTCTAATAATCAACATTTCAATGGTGTTCGTGACCTCTCCTTTTTCATTTATAATTTTAATAATCTGGTGTGCTTCTCTTTTCTTTTGGATAAGTGTTGCCAGTGGTCTGTCAATTTTATTGATTCTCTCAAAGAACCAGCTTCTAGTCCCTGTGTTGATCTGCTCTCCTGTACTTCTGGTTTTTCTGCTTGGTTGATTTCAGCTCTAATTTTGGTCAATTGCTTCCTCGTGCGGGTAGTTGACCTGTCCCTCATTGCTGTTCAACTTCTTGAAGTAAAATATAAAAACTGCACATTTTAGATTTTTCTATTCTTTTGAGTGAGGCTTAGGGTGGCTATGTATTGTTTCTCCCTTAGGACTGCCTTCGCAGTATCCCATAGGTTTTGACCATTAATGTTTTCTTCTCCGTTGGTCTCCATAAATTGTTCAATTTTGATTTTTTGATTTACTGATTGCTCAGTCATTCCTGAGCAGGATGGTTCTTAGTCTCCAAGTGTTTGAGTTCATTTCCCAAATTTTCCTTGTGGTTGAGTTCCAATTTCAGAGCGTTGGTCTGAGAATAATGCAGGGGATAATTTCAATCTTTTGGTATCGGTTGAGACCTGTTTTGTGTCCCAGATCAGATCTATTCTTGAGAATGTTCCATGGGCATTAGAATAGAATGAGTATTCGCTTTGGTTTCTGGGGTGTAGTGGTTCCTATATATCTGAGGTCGCTTTAGTCGGAAGCGCGGCATTCAAAGCCTTTGATTCTTTGCTTAGTTTTGCCAGGGTGTTCTGTCTATTTCACGTAATTGGAGTGTTGAGATTCCCCTACTATGAAGATATATTTTTATTTATATGTCTCTTTATTCTGGTTAAGAAGTTGGCTTGTTTATCTTGCTGCTCTCCCCCTGTTGCGGGGGCATAGATATTTATAATTGTCATATCCACTTGTTGAATACTTCCTTTAAGAATAATATAGTGCCCTTCTGGGCGTCTCCTAACTATGATGTAGTTTAAAAATCAATTTATCTGATATGAAATTGCTACCCCAACTTTCTTGAGGTCATTTGCGTGAATGGTACTCCCCATCCCCTTACTCTCAGTCTGAATGCATCTTTGTCCGAAATGAAGGTCTCTTCTGAGACCAAGATGGATGGGTCGCCATTTATTTTTATCAATTCCAACACGATATGAACTCTTATGAAGGAGAATTTAAGCTGTGAAATTAAGACTAATATGAGTGAGAGATATGATTTTAATGATGCCATGTTGCCAGTAAAGTCTTTGTTTGTATTGGCTGTGACTTTCTGTTCTGTATCACTCTTGGGGCCTTTTCTTTATAGACCCACGTGAAATATCTCCTGTAGGGCTGGTTTTGTGGATTACGAAATTGGTTAGTGACGGCAATTCTTGAAATGTCTTTATTTCTCCATCAATTCTGAATGACAGCCTTGCTGGATAAAGGATCCTTGGCTGCATGTTTTTCTCTGAAAGAGCTTTTAAATATGCTCCCCAACCCTTTCTCTCATTCCCGGTCTGTGTAGACAGGTCTCGACGTAATTCTGATGACTTGCCTTGACGTGAGAAATTGCTCGGCCTCTGCTTGCTGCCGCTTCTCAATACTGTATCCTTGGATCTAATTTACGAACTGCACTATGACGTGCGTGGCGCGTAGGTCTGTCGATGGTTGGAGCTTGGGAGGGTCCTCTCTGCCTCGAGGACACGAATGTTTGTTTCCCTCGCTAGAAGGGGGAAGTTTTCAGCTACAAATTTGTTCAAGTATCTCTCTAGACCTCTGTTTTTGAAACACACCCCTCGGGGATGCTGATGATTCTAACATTGATGCTTTCATTGAGTCAGTAATCTCCCATAACTGACTACTCTGGGCATGGATTTTTTAAGACCATCTTCTATTTTCATTTTTTCTCTATTAACCCATCTCCAATTCACTAACCTAGTTCTTCTTCGTTACTATGTGACCACTGGCAGTCAGAGGCCTCTAGTTTTTGCCTGCATTTGCCGCTCACGCAGAATTTTTAATTTCTTATGGATTCGCGGCTCTCATTTCTGTCCTTAGGGATTCATATTCTCAGTAACCTTTCAGTTAATACTTTTCAATTCTACTCATCATTTGACCATCGTTATTCTGAATTCCATTTCTGATAATTTGGTTACATCCATATTCCATTATTTCTGTGCAGGCACAGACTCACTGTGTCTTTTCTTTGCTGGGGTGGGGGCTACTCCTTCTGTCATTCTGATGAGGAGAGGTCCGAGGGTGTCCAGAGCCCAAATTATTGACGGGTCACCGTGCCACATTTTTTAGGGTCTTAGCATAATGGCTTCTTTTAAGATTTATTGTATGTTAGTTTACTGAGATGGTCAGGCACAGACAGTCAGCAAGAATGGGAACAGTAGAGGAGTGGGAGAGGAAGAAGACAGGCTCCCAGCGGAGGAGCCGAGTGGGGACTCTTTCCGGGTCACGCCAGGATCACGCCCTAAGCCGGAACACAGGTGCTCACGATGCGCCACCCAGGTGCCCTGGGCTGTGAGGCTTCTTGATTCTTCAGCCTGCCTTCTGTGTTCGAGGGAGGGCCCTGCCACGCCGATACCAGGCAACCCTGTTTGGGTAGAATCTCCGTGTGCCCCTCAGAGGGGGGATGCGAGGGCATGCTGGACCGGTATTTTCGCTTTGTTCTCTGGCGGCTTTCCCTGGCGGTCTGCTATGCCTCTTCTGAGAGTCAGAGCTGCAGAGGCTGAATTGTCACAGAACAGAGGGATTGCGGCCCGTTCTCCACTGATGTTCTGGCCACTTTAACTCTGTTTCTCTTGGTGCTGCTCAACCCTGCGGCGTCCCGGGATGTGCGCCCCGACACCCCGCGTCCCTGCCCTCACTTCCAGGGCCGGTGCGTCTCTGTCCTTTGTGTTTTTAACGCCGCCAGCCGCCAGCCGCCCCGCGCGCTACCGGATCTCTCGGTCTCAGTCTATGCCCGGTGAGCACACCGGGATTCCGGAGTTCCGTGAGAAGCCTGGTGGCGCACGCACCCAGTTCAGGGTCTCAGTCTGCTGTTTCGCGGGTGCGGGTGCCGACCGCGAGTCCTCCCGCTCCCCTGTGCAGGTGGCCCGCCAGCTGCCAGCTGCCCCGTGCGCGCTCCGGGAGCTCCCGGTCTCAGTCTGGATCCCGTGAGCACACCGGGATTCCAGTGTTCCCCGAGATGCCTGGTGGCGCGTGTTCACGGCTCACCGGTCTCAGTCCGCTCTCTCGTGGGTGCCGTACATGAGTCCGCCCGCTCCCCCGTGCAGGTGGCTGCCGCTTCCCAGCGCCCGAACGCGGCGGCTCCCTCCCCCTTCCATTTATCTTCCGATATCTGTGCACGGTTTCACGGCTCCCCTCTTCGTACCTCAATACTCAGCGCTGGAGATGTTCATTTGTAGAGATCTAGATGTATCTTCCTGCGTCTCAGGCTGATTCCGTGGTTATTTAGGCTGGTCTGGTACCTATCCAGCTCGACTCAGGGGACCGGCTGAAAAAGGGGTCCCCTACCACTCCGCCATCTTAACTCTCTCCCATTTTTACCTTTTTAAAGCAAAGTGTTATCTTTTGTAAGAGTATTTGCACTTTAATACTTTCTTCTAATTATCAGTTTAAGATTTCACACTTCTGAAAGGGTTTGGGGCGTATTTTTCATGGCATTCAATAATTAATAGACATATCAGTAAATGTATTAATACCTGTATGCTTACTTGATTACTATATATTATATTCATGAAATTAGACTTCAAAATTCATTGTAGAAAAGATATTTGTGTAGCAAGATAATCTCTTTTCACACTCCAAATAGTTTACTTGTCCCAATTTGGCCTAGTACATCATTCCATCCTTTATTTCTTATTTATTGTTTTCTTAGTCCTTGTTCATGGTGTTGGTGTTCTGTATTAAGATCTCTCTCTTTCTCTCTCAATCTCCCTCTCCCTCTCTCTCTCTCTGTCTGCCATTCTCAGATACTGCAAAGAACATTTATTCTTTGGAAGAGAAAATGATTGGAAAGTACGTGATTATGATGAGTATCACAGGCTTTATTTGCCTTCTCTTCATTTTCTTTTTGGACACTAATTTGTGGAAGCTAAGAACATTTTTCAATCAATATATTTACTTTGGTATCTATAAGACATTCAGGAAGGTAAGTAATTAAGCATGAGCTTTAACTCCAAGCAAAATCTTAAAAAAAAAAAAAAAATGGTGGGGGAGGGCACCTGGGTGGCTCAGTTGGTTAAGCCTCTGGCTTTGGGTCGGATCATGATCTCAGAATCCTGGGACAGAGCCCCACATCTGGCTTCCTGCTAACGGAGAGTCTGCTTCTCCCTCTCCTTCTGCCTCTCCCTGGCTTGTGCTCGCACTCTCTCTCGCTCACTGTCTCTTAAATAAATAAATTCTTTTAAAAAAAAGAAAAGAAAGAAAAAGAAAAACTCCAGGCAAATGGAACATTAGGCCTAAGAAGCATGTATCTATACATGGCTATCTCAGTTACTGGTAAAAGAAAAACCTGTGTTCACAGAAATATATTTTCTTTTTTTAGGGATTTATTAATTATTTTAGGGAGAAAGAGAGAGAGTAGGTGGGGGGATGGGGACAGAGAGAGAGAGAATCCTGAAGCACACTCCCTGCTGAGCTGAGTGTGGAGCCCAGCAAGGGGCTGGCTCGATCCCAGGAGTCTGAGATCATGATCTGAGCTGAAACCAAGAATGGCTGCTTAACAGACTGAGACACCCGGGTGCCCCAGAAATATATTTTCTGAAATAAAATCTATTGAGGTAATTTACCTGCAATTAACTGCATTTGTTTTTATTGATTATTTCAAAGAACCAGATTTTGTGTTTACTAATTTCCTTTTTTGTTGACTGTTTTCTCTTTCGTTGATATTTTTAGTCTTTCTTTAAAATTTTTTCTTCCTGGGGCGCCTGGGTGGCGCAGTCATTAAGCATCTGCCTTCTGCTCAGGGCGTGATCCCGGCATTCTGGGATCGAGCCCCACATCAGGGTCCTCTGCTATGAGCCTACTTCTTCCTCTCACACTCCCCCTGCTGTGTTCCCTCTCTCACTGGCTGTCTCTCTGTCAAATAAATAAATAAAATCTTCAAAAAAATAAAAAAATAAAAAATTTTCATCCTTCTGCTTGCTTTTGGGTTACTTCCCTCCTACCTTCTTTATGAAAAGACTGAAACCACAGGTTTTAGGTCTTCTGTAATAATAGAAACACTTAAAGCAAAACATTTCCCTGCAAACAGTTCTCTAGGTGTATCCTGAAAAAATTTGATTTCTTCTATTTTCGTTATCATTCAAATGTTTAAGTATTTTTTTAATTTCCTGTATGATTTCTTTTTTTGATGTATGGATTACTTAAAAGTCTGTAAATAAATTTCAAAATATTTGGGAAGTTTCTAGATATATTAATTGTTACTGATTTCTAGTTTAATTCCTTTGTGGTAAAAAAACATACTCTATAGTCAATCCTTTCAAGTTAATTGATAATTGCTATATGGCTCAGCATATGATCAATCTTGGTGATATGCCCTGTGCATGTGAAATTAATGTATATTTTGTGTTTGTTAGTTGTAATGTTCTATAAATATCAATTAGGTTATGATGGTTGATAGGATTGCTTACATCACCTAGTCTCTACTAGTATTTTTATTAGATTTATCTTACAGTTGCTGAGGAAAGAGTGTAAGATCTCCAATCTTGGTTATGGGTTTGTTTATTTCTCCCTTTAATTCTGTCATTTAAAAAAAATATATTTTGAATCTCTATCATTAAGCCAATAAACATTTATTATTATATGTCTTTCCAATTAATTGAATTATGGAGTGTCACTGGTAATGACATATATCTCTGGTAATATTCTTTGTCTGAAAGTCTATTTCCTGTGACATTAATGTGGCACTTTCACTCTTGTACATAGTTTCTCATGATATGCCATTTTACATACATTTATTTTCAAAATTCTATGTCTTTACATTTAAAGTGGCTCACTGTAAACAGCATGTAATTGGATTCTAACTTTTTAACCATTCTGATAATCTCTGACTTTTCCATTTGAGCATTTAGTCCTTCATTGATAAATTGGTATTTCCATCTACCTACCACATATATTGTCTTCTGTTTGTACCTTCAGTTTTTTGTTTCACCCTTTTCACATTTCTGCCTTAACTTGGATTAATTAACTCTATTGGAATTCCATTTTAATTTTTCAATTCACTCCAGCAATACTTTTATATTTATCTTTAGTGGTCAATGCAAGGTTTACAAAATATATAGTTAATTTTTCATAGTCTTTTTAGAGTTAATATTGTAAAATGTAGTAAATGTGAAGCTGTAAATATCCATTTATATCCCTCATTTTTTTAATGCTGTAGTTAGTGTATGTCTTACATCTATATATGACATTATGTTATTAACCATGAAAAATATTATATTTTGCTTTAATACATTGTGTATTTCAAAGTATTTGTATTTCAATAGCATCTCTGGTGCTATTCTTTCTTTTCTGAATACATGAATTTCTCTCTGCTACAGCTTTCCTTTAGACTGAAAACTTACTGAAGGATTTATTTTAGTTAAGAACTAGAGAAAACCTATGTTAGTCTTGTTTTATCTGAGAATATTTTTATTTACCTTCATTCTTGTAGTGTTTTTTGCTTTCTTTAGAAGACTAGGTTGATCTTTGGGTTTTTTCTTGGCACTCTACAATGTCATTTCACTATCTTCTGGCTTCTTTTAATTCAAATGAGAAGACACCAGTCATTTAAATTGTTTTCTCCTGTATGTAATGCATTGCTTTTCTTTGGCTGTTTTTAAGAGTTTATCATTATCTTTGGTTTCCAACAGTTTGACTATGATGTACCAAGGCATGATGCCAACTTTGCTAAGCCAGAACCTTATTTGCCAGAATCCTCTTCCCTGTATTATCCCAATTTAGAGTTGGTAAGGAAAGAAGTTCACATGAGATTCAGAAGGCAGAATTGAAGCCGACTTATTAGCCTCAGTCTTATAGCAGCACATCTCTCCTAAACTTGTTCACTTCAAACTGTACTAACAGCTGTACATAATGCCACTAAAAAGAGTATCATCCAACATAAATCAATCCACAGTTCTTTACTTAGGATAGGTCAGGGAATGACATTTTCATTTCCCATAATTTTATTCTTTTTATTTCAAATACTTGTTCATTTATTGCTGTATTCGATAAAATAATGAATATCTAACAATTCATTTTACTGCACTTTTCCTGTACATATGTTTATAACTTATTTATTTTTATTAAGTTTTTTATTTTAATTCCAGTATAGTTAACATAGTGTTATATTAGTTTCAGGGGTACAATATAGTGATTCAAAAATTCTTTGCATTACTGAGTGCTCATCATGATAAGTGTACTCTTAATCCTCTCCCCTACTTCATTCATCCCCCCCATCCACCTCCTTTCTGGTAACCACCAGTTTGTTCTCTATAGTTAAGATTGTCAGCTTCTTGGTTTGCCTCTTTCTCTTTTTTTCTTTGTCTTGTTTCTTAAATTCCACATATGAATGAAATCATATGGTATTTATCTTTCTCTGACTTATTATACTTAGCATTATTCTCTCTAGCTCCATCCATATTGTTGCAAATGGCAAGATTCCATCTTTATGGCTGAGTAACACACACACACACACACACACACACACACACACACACATATACCTATATATAGGTAGGTATATGTATATATCACTTCTTCTTTATCCATTCATGGACATTTGGACTCTCCATAATTTGGCCATTGTAAATAATACTACAATAACCACAGTGGTGCATGTGTGTCTTTGAATCAATGTTCTTGTATTCTTTGGGCAAATACCCGAAGTGCAATTGCTATTTTTAGCATTTTGAGGAACCTCCATACTGTTTTCCACAGTGGCTGTACCAGTTTCCATTCTCACCAACAGTATACAGTGGTCCTTTTTCTCCATATACTAGCCAACAGCTGTTGTTTCTTGTTCTGTTGATTTTAGCCATTGTGACAGGCATGAGGTGATATCTCATTGTAGTTTTGATCTTCATTTCCCTGATGATGAGTGATATTGAGCATCTTTTCATGTGTCTGTTAGCCATCTGGATGTCTTCTTTGGAAAAAATGTCTGTACATGTTTTCTGTCCATTTTTTAATTGGATTATTTGTTTTCTGGGTGTTGAGTTGTATAACATCTTTACATATTTTGGATACTAACCCTTTATTCTATATGTCATTTGCAAATATCTTCTCCCATTCAGTATGTTGTCTTTTAGTTTTGACTGTTTCCTTCACTATGCAGAAGCTTTTTACTTTGATGTAGTCCCAATAGTTTATTTTTGCTTTTGTTTCCCTTGTCTCAAGAAAACATATCTCGAGAAAAGTTGCTATGGCTGATGACAAAGAGGTTACTGACTGTGTTCTCTTCTAGAATTTCCATGGTTTCAGGTCTCACATTTAGGTCTTTAATCCATTTCAAATTTATTTTGTGTGTACAGTGAAAGAAAGTGGCCCAGCTTCTTCCTTTTGCATGTTGCTGTCCAGTTTTCCCAACACCATTTGTTGAAGAGACTGTCCTTTTCCCATTGGATAATCTTTCCTGCTTTGTCAAAGACTAATTGACCATATAACTGTGGGTTGATCTTGTATCCTGCAGCTTTACTGAATTTGTGTATCAGTTCTAGCAGTTTTTTGGTGGTCATTTGGGTTTTCTATATAGTATCATGTCATCCGCAAATAGTGGACGTTTTTCTTCTTCCTAACCAATTTGAATGCCTTTTATTGATTTTTGTATAGCTAGGACTTCCAGTACTATGTTGAATACAAGTGGTGATAGTGGACATCCTTGCCTGTAGTTGTCATTTTAGTGGCATCGTTATCTGGTTTTGGTATCAGGATAATGCTTGTCTCGTATAATGAATTTGGAACTTCTCCTTCCTTTTCTATTTTTTGGAAAAGTTTGAGGAGAATAGGGATTAACTCTTCTTTAAATGTTTGGTAGCATTTGCCTGTGAAGCCATCTGATCCTGGACTTTTGTTTGTTGGGAGTTTGTGATTACTGACTCCAATTTCATTGCTGCCTATCAGTCTGTTCAAGTTTTCTATTTCTTCTTGTTTCAGTTTTGGTAGTTTGTATGTTTCTAGGAATTTACCTATTTCTTCTAGGTTACCAGTGTTGGCATACAGTTTTTCATAATATTCTCTTATGATTGTTTGTGTTTCTGTCGTATTGGTTGTTATTTCTACTCTGGCATTTGTGATTTTATTTATTTGAGTCCTTTTTTTTTTCTTGATAAGTCTGACTAGAGGTTTATCAATTTTATTGTTTTTTTTTTTCAAGAAAACAGGTTCTGGTTTCATTGATGTGTTCTATTGTGTTTTTTTAGTTTCTATATCATTTATTTCTGCTCTAATCTTTATTATTTCCTTCCTTCTGCCATCTTAGGCTTCATTTGGCGTTCTTTTTCTAGTTTCTCTAGGTGTAAGCTTAGGTGTTTATTTGAAATTTTTCTTGCTTCTTGAGGTATGCCTGTTTTGCTATAAACTTCCCTCTTAGAACCACTTTTGCTGCAGTCCAGAGATTTTGGACCAGTATGTTTTCATTTTCATTTGTTCCATGTTTTTTTGTTTTGTTTTGTTTCTTCTTTTATTTCCTGGTTGACCCATTCATTGCTTAGTAGCATGTTACTTAATCTCCATATATTTGTGCTCTTTGGAGATTTTCTCTTGGCTCACTTCTAATTTCATACCATTGTGATCAGAAAAGATGCATGGAATGACATTTATCTCCTTGGATTTGTTGAGACTTGTTGTGTAGGCTAATATGTAATCTATTCTGTGTGCACTTGAAAAGAATAATCACAAACTCCCAACTTGTCATTCTTCACATGTTTATTTGTGGTTTTTGATTTGTGGTTACTGTTAGGCTTTTATATATCCTCTTCTGCATATAGCAGTCTATTGAGTTTATGGTTGTTTAAGTTTGAACCCATTCTTTTCCCCTTTCCTCCCTACATTTTATGTATGTGGTGTCATATTTCATTTCCTTTTATTTCATGAATTCTTTGACTGAATTTTTACAGAAATACTCATTTTTACTGCTTTTGTGTTTCCTACCTTCATATTGTCATTTTCTGTCTTTCCTTTCCACTCTTTAAAGTCCCCTTTAATATTTCTTGCAGGGTTGGTTTAGCAGTCATGAACTCCTTTAGTTTTTTTGTGTATCTGGGAATCTCTTTTTCTCTCCTTCTCTTCTTTTGATTTGCATTTTCCTGATGATGAATGACATTGGCATCTTTTCATGTGTCTGTTGGCCATCTGACTGTCTTCTTTCAAAAAAATGTCTGTTCATGTCTTCTGCTCATTTTGTAATTGGATTATTTGTTTTTGGGTGTTGAGTTGTATAAGTTCTTTATATATTTTGGATACTAACCCTTTATTGAATATGTCATTTGCAAATATCTTCTCCCATTTCATAGGTTGCCTTTTAGCTTTGTTGATTGTTTCCTTCACTGCACAAAAGCTTTTTATTTTTATTTAGTCCCAAGAGTTAAATATTTTTACTTTTATTTCCCTTGTCTCAGGAGACATATCTAGAAAAATCTTGCTGTGGCCAATGTCAAAGAAATTACTGCCTGTGCTCTCTTCTAGGAATTTTATGGTTTCAGGTCTCACATTTAAATCTGTAATCCATTTTATATTTATTTTTGTGTATGGTATAAGAAAGTGGTCCAGTTTCATTCTTTTTCATGTTGCTCTGCAGTTTTCCCTACACCATTTGTTGAAGAGACTTTTTCCCATTGTATATTCTTTCCTCCTTTGTTGAAGATTCGTTGACCATATAACTGTGGCTTTATTTCTGGGTTTTCTCTTCTGTTCTATTGATCTATGTGTCTGTTTTTGTTCCAGTACCATATTGTTTTGATTAGCACAGCTTTGTAATATAACTTAAAGTCTGGAATTGTGATCTCCAGTCTTGTTTCATTTCATTTTCAAGATTGTTTTGACTACTCAGGATCTTTATGGTTCCGTAAAATATTGGGATTATTTTTTCTAGTTCTGTTGGTAATTGATAGGGATTGCATTAAATGTGTAGATTGCTTTGGGTACAATAGACAGTTAAACAATTATTTGTTCTTCCAATTAATGAGCATGGAATGTCTTTCCATTTTTGTGTCATCTTTAATTTTTCATCAATGTCTTATAGTTTTCAGAGTACAGATCTCCCATGAGTCAATTCTTATAACATTTATATAACATTCATATAATTAGAGTTGCTGTTAAATAGCTGTTAAATAGCAGGGGTGTTTTTTCCAATTTCTGTTTACCAATAAAGATTATATTTTAGGGGTGCCTGGGGGGTTCAGTCAGTTAAGCATCCAACTCTTGATTTTGGCTCAGGTCATGGTCTCAGTGTCATGGGATTGAGCCCCTCATTGGGCTCTGCACTCAGTGCGGAGTCTGCTTGTCCCTCTCTCTTTGCTCCTCCCCCTATTCGCTCTCTCTCTCTAAAATAAATAAATAAAATCTTTTTTTAAAAAGATTATATTTTGACCCATACCCTATCCTTGTGTTAGCATTTGGCACTCTTTATGAGTTGGTGAAAACAAAGGAATAATTCCAGTCATATTTTAAAATGGAGAATTTTTAACTTTGAAAGTTAAATCTTTATTTTTATTTTTATTTTAATAAAATTAAATGTGGTAAAGATGAATCCTAGCTTGGGGTGGTCTACACAGACTGTCAGAGTCTCAGCAACCTCCCAACTCCTCATTTCTTCACAACTTATTTTTTTTCCTTGTCTATATGGCAATATGTTGGGGTTTTTTTTCTCCTTTGCCCATAAGTTTTTATAACTTCACCAACATATATCATATTGTGTATTTCAGTATTCTTTTTCTTAGGACATGATTTCTTTAATTTCAAAGTTAATCATCTAAGTTTTACCATGTTTGAATTTTTACAAATATTTATAGGTGTGAAACCATTACAATCTCATCATACTCGAAATATAGAATATTTTCATCATGTCAGAAATTTTCCTTTGCAAGAAGCTCTTAGGTTTACTCCCTTAGTATTCTTCTGAGGTTCAGAGTATCTATGGTAATGTCCCATTATTCTTTCTTCATATTGGTAATTTGTTTATTTTTTTATTGGTCAATTAAACTAAAGGTTATTGAATTTTGTGGATATTTTAAATAACCCACTTTTGGTTTCATTGATTTTTTTCTTCTATTATTTCTATTTCCAATATCACTGAGTTCACTCTTGTCATTATTATATCTTTCTGCTTATTAGGGATTTACTTGTATTATTTGACTTTTATTTCTAGTTTCTTCTGGTAGAAGTTTGGACCACTGATACTTTATTCTTTTTTGAAAACTTCATTCTTTTTAATATAAATATTTAATGATATAAAAATCTCTCTAAACACTGCTTTTGGTACATCTCATAAATTTTGAAATATCATGTTTTCATTTCATTCTCTTCAAGACATATTCTAATGTCTTTTGTGATTCCTTTTTTGATGCATGAGTTATTTGTAAAGAGTGTTGTTTAATTTCCAAATATTTCAAAATTTTATATAGTTCTGTTGATTTCTAATTTTTTTCTAATTTTTTTATTATTGCTGTACTACATATTCTTCTTTATTCATAAATTTCATGGCCCAAAATATGCCCTATCTTGATGAATGTCCCTTCTGTATTTGAAAGAAGGCATATTCTGCTCTTTTTGGATGCAGTGTTCCTTAACAGTTAACTAGGTAAAGTTGTTTAATAATGTTGTTCAATTTTTCTATATTCTTACTGTTTTTTCCATCAATCTGTTGTACCTATTGTCAAGAGATTAGTGTTAAAGACTCTTAGCATGTCAGTGGATTTGCCTATTTCTCCTCCTTATTTATTTATTTACTTTTATTTTTTGGTTTTGGCCTTAACTATTTAGAGTCTAAAATATTAGGTGCACATGCACTTAGGATTTTTATATCCTCTTGATGAATTTAACCCTTGTCATATATGTAATTGCTCTTTAAAAAATCTCTGGTGATATTCCTTGTTTTATAATATACTCTGTCTGATGTTACTCTGCCAATCTTTTCATGTATACATTTTTTATGGTATATCTTTTTTATCATTTGACATTTAACCTGTGTATATTATTTTTGAAGTGAGTTTCTTATAGATAGCATAGTTTATTTTGCTTTTTATTCAATCTGACAATCTCTACATATTAATAGAATTGAGACTATTCCTAATGTAATTATTTATATGGTTGGGTTTAAATTTATGATCTTGCTTTTTATTTTCTTTCGCATCTATACTTTATTTTTTCTCTTTTCATGTCTTCTTTTGGATTAGCAGTATTTTTATGATTCATTTGCATCTCCACTACTAATTGATTAGCTGAATCTCTTGGTTGTAATAATATAAACTCTTCCATCCATTTGCACAGAATATCTTTTCCTTTGTGTCTTTTTTAATTTCTTTCATTGTCTTATACTTCTCAGTGTACAAGAATTTCACTTCCATGGTTATATTTATTCCTAGGTATTTTATTCTTTATAATGCAGCTGTAAATGGGATTGTTTTCTTAATTTCTCTTTCTGATGGGTCATTATTAGTGCACAGAAATGCAACAGATTTTTGTACATTGATTTTGTAAACTGCAACTTTACTGAATTCATTAGTTCTCTTTCTTATGATTTTATCTCCTTTTGAGCTTCTCTTTTGTTCATATGTTGTCTTCCTAATTTCATTAAATTGTCTGTTTGTGTTCTCTTATAGCTCACTGAACTTCTTTATAACAATTATTTTGAATTATTTTGTCAGGTAATTTTAAAATCTACATTTCTTTGGGATAAGTTATATGAAATTCATTGTGTTCCTCTAGTGGTGTCATGTTTTGTATTCAAATTTTTTTTGGTGTTCCTTGATTTTTTGTGTGTTCCTTGTAGCCCTGTATATATGTCTGTGCATTTGTAGGAACAGCCGCCTCTTCCAGACTGTATAGACTGGCTTAGGTGGGGAAAGACCTTTACCTACATATGGGTGTGAGGGCACTGGGGGCGGGGTGGAGTGCATCTCTGGCTCTGGTTTCAGTGGGGTACAACAACATCTCTGGCTCAGGGTGTTGGGGTGAACAGTGGAATAAACTCTGGTCTGTTCCATTAGCTGAGTTTAGCATTACTGAAGATTGCAAGGGTCTTTGGCAGCAAAGGCTTTAGTGTCTCTAGCAACAGTGCGGGATGCTCTTGTCCTTAATGACAATGGCTGCTGGGATCTTCGTGCTCTACTTTTCTCTCAAGAAGAGAAATTGTGAACAAAGAGATTCTTTTTGGTACCAAGCTGTGCTAAGTTGAGGAATGGGTTGATGTGGGTAAAATGCATCTTCTACTTTTCTATATGGGCATCCCTGGATTTTCTACTCCACCAGGTTGCTGCATCCTCTTTAACTGTACTCCAGAGGTCTCCAGGGTTATTTTCTCTGTGGATATTTGTTAAATCATTGATGGGGGGGGGGGGGACAGTAAGCACTGGGGTCTCCTAATCCACCAGCGCGCTGATATCACTCTCCATTGTTTTTTGTAAAAAGTCAGGTGTTACTCTTATTGGAAATATAAGTGATAAGTGTTTATCTCTCATTGATTTCAAGATTTTCTCCCTGCCTTTGGCATTCAGCATTTTTTCTGTCTGTACAGATCTATTTGTGTTTATCATACTTGGTATTCACTAAGCTATGGATGTGTATATTAATGTTTTTCATGAAACCTGGGAAGTTCCAGCCATTTCTTTAAGTATTTTTCTGCTTACTTCTCTTTTTTCCATTTGACATTCCCATTATGCATACATTGATGCACTAAATGGTATCCCACATTTCTCTGAAGCTTTGTTCATTTTTCTTGATTGTTTTTCTCTCCATTCTTCAGGTTTCACACTCCCTTTGTATCTATTTAAGTTTTCTAATTCTTTTTTTCTGCCAGTTCAAGCTTGTTATTGAACCCTTCTAGTGATTTTTTCATTTTAGTTATTATACTTTTCAACTCCAGAACTTCTGTTGGATCCTTTCTTTTATAATTTCTATCTTGTTACTGGTAATCCTTATTTGATACAACATTGTCATCATACCTCCCTTTACTCCTTCAAGCATGATTTCCTTTATTTTGAAAATAGTTATAATGACTACTTTGAGGTCTTTGTCTATTATATCAGACATCCGGTCATTTAATGACCGGCACAGGCAGTTACTCTTGCTTACTTTTTTTCCTGTGTGTGGGACACAGTTTCTTGTTTCTTTTATAACAATTTTTTTTCTGAACTCTGGATATTTTAAATATGTATTGGTTCTGTGAGTATTGTCCTTTCCCAGGAAATTTTTGTTGTTTGCTAGTTTGTTTAAGTAACTGGCTGGGATGTTTCTGTGAAGTCTATTTTCCTTGTAGTGTGAAGCCTCTGGTATTGTTCTTCAGAAGATGCAGACCTGGGCATGGGGGTAGTAACCCTGGAATGACAGTGGTTTGAAGGTCTCTCTTTGTCTCTTTCCATGTCCACACCCAAGTTAAGCTTCACTAACTGCTAGCTGATTTTTGTATTTCTTTCATCAATGCCATAATACATAAATTGCTCCATTGAGGGAACCATTAAATTTGAGCCTCTTTGCAGAAGTAGTTTGAGATCAGTGTTAAAGATGAGTTTCACTCCAGTAGAGCTCTTCATAGCTGTCTCTTTCCCTGGTTCTTTCTAGTAAAGTAGGTAGCCTATAGTTAATTTATATTTCTAATGAAGCTACCGGTCATTTCTTTATTGCTTTACACAAAAACTTCCATTGTTTTGAGAGGATCTTAAGCTTTAATTTCCCTATACTATTTCAAATAAAGACAGTTTCTTTTATAAAAGAAAGTATTCTTTAGCCTTTCAGTGTTTAACATACTGTAATTATAATAAGTCACACTTGATTGATCTCAGTTGCAGCTGTAGTTTTTCCTGAGGTATCCAATTCTGGAAAAAAGACAACACTATGTAATCCTAATTTTTTAATTTGAGGAAATAAAAATCAATCTGTTCTGAACTGATTGGACAAAACAATCTTTAAGGGGCACCTGGGTGGCACAGTGGTTAAGCGTCTGCCTTCGGCTCAGGGCGTGATCCCGGCGATCTGGGATCGAGCCCCACATCAGGCTCTTCTGCTATGAGCCTGCTTCTTCCTCTCCCACTCCCCCTGCTTGTGTTCCCTCTCTCACTGGCTGTCTCTATCTCTGTCAAATAAATAAAATCTTAAAAAAAAAAATTAAAAAAAAAACAATCTTTAAAATTATGCCTATTTTCTGTTCTACCATCTTGAAATCAGTTTTCTAAAGTTATTTGGTCTAGTCAGGAGTAATAAAGAGCATTTATCTTGTAATATTTATCTTGAAAATATATGCCAATGAGTTTCTTAGGAAAAATCTTGTTAAACCTTGCTGATTTTCTTGGCTTCTATTCCTGATTGATTGACGAAAAAAGTTATTATTATGTATTCATGACTGTTTTTTAGAGTTTCCCTACCATCTTGGGATGATTTCCTTCTTAAAGATCCAAGTGATAAAAGCCATTTCCCTGAATGCTTTATATTCTTTTAAACAAATAGCATGATTTCACTCATATGTGGAATTTAAAAAAGAAAATGAATGAACAGAGAGAAGAAAAGAGAGAAAGACGCAAACCAAGAAAAAGACTCTGAACTATAGAGAACAAACTGATGGTTATCAGAGGGGAGGTGGGTGAGGGGGTGGGTGAAATAGGTGGTAGGGATTAAGGAGTACACTTGTGATGAGCACCAGGTGTTGAATGGAAATACTGAATCACTATCTTGTACACCTACAACTAATATTACACTGTACATAACTAACTGGAATTTAAATAAAAACTTAAAAAATAAAGATTTAAAATTCTTAAAATTCTAAAGATTTAAAGTACACATTGTAGCATGTTAATTCACACTCTTTCTACTATGTTGAATGACTTTTTCTTCTCCTCTGGTCTCCACCATCATTCTTCTGATGAACTATTTATTATTCAAAACTTAGTCAAGTTGTACATGATGCTGAGTAATATTCAGATACTTTATGGAATGACTAAAATCTTATATTTTAATGTCTTTGAGATTATCCCCTAGCTTAGCTTTCATGAAACCACCCACTGTAGACTAGACACCTAAAGAGCATTCACTTTTATAATTCTTGTTTTGAAAATGTAGGAAAAAGTGTCCAAGGAACTATCTGGAGAATCTGATGATGAGGATGTACAAAATGAAAGACAGAGAATCCTGGGGCAGCCTCAGGAGTTCCTAGATTCCACAGTGCTTATTAAGGAACTCACAAAGGTAACATCATTCACTGGCCAATATAGGCTGGCTTCACTTATCCCCAAGAGTATGTCATTGGTGTCCAGGGCACACTGTGGTTCTTCAGAATCTATGTGTATTTTTCCAGTGTAATAGCAGAGTTCTTGTGAAACTGTCTGAAGTCGTGGTCCATAGGGGTCTGAGGTATTTATTTATTTGATCTTCAAATACTCTTTACTACATTGTATTTTCTGGATTTTTTTAGATATATTTTAAGTATCCAGTCATTCTGGCTGTGAAAAATATCTCTGTTACAATCCAAAGGGGAGAGTGCTTTGGATTGCTTGGATTCAATGGAGCTGGAAAAACTACTACCTTCAAAATTTTGACGGGTGAAGAGACTGTTACCTCTGGGGATGTGTTCATTGAGCATGTTAGCATCACTAAAAGTCTTCAAAAGGTAAGACACTATTACAATCTAAGATATGAGAAGCTTGATACCTTGGGGGTACAGGTAATAGGCAGGCACTGAAGAAAATAGATGGCAAACATGGTAGACATTGATATTGATACTGTTGACTCAGTAGATTCTGGAGAGAGAATTAAATTTTGGAAGAGAGAGAGGCAACAAGAATAGAATCAAGACAAGATTATCTTTTGTGTTCTTTGAAACTGCTAGAGTAAAAGGCAAGTTCTCTCAAGAGTACATCTAACATATGCCAGACAAGGTGCTGTAAGGAAGACTGGGCAGAAGATGCAGTTCATTTACAAATGCAGTTTGCTTGTAACTGAGGTCTTCATGCACCTTAGAGCTCTGGAACAGGATGGCCTTTCAGAATGGTCCCAAATCAAGGCAACATAGCCATCTTTTGTATCCCTGAATCAGCCAGCCATTGGGTGCATGTGCCAACTGGGAGAGAGTGCATAACCTTGGGGAAAGCTAAGTGGAAAGAAAAATTCAAGAGGAAAATTGTGAATGGCATCAGATTCCAGGAAATCTCAGGCAATGTAAAGCCTGAAAATGGTGTATTGGATTTAACAACTAGAACTTCACTGATGCAGTTAGCAAGAACTATTGTACTATGGTCACTTGAGTGGTAGTAATGGGAGCCTAAATGGTGCATTCCTTTCCTCTTTAGTTCACGGCACATTGTCATGACATGAGGAAGATGGGGCTGTGGGAACCTGCATGCTCTAGGATGAACAGTATTCTAGTAACAGAGGTGAAGCCAAGAATTTGGGTTATACTTTAAAGAAAGTTAGCTTTGAAGCAAAGGGAAACATTAGAATTCACCCAAAGTTGTGAGGATGAGACAGGAGACATTTTATATATTAAACAACTTGAACCACATTTATACTAGAAGGGAAAAAATTGAAATAGAGGAAGAAGTGATGTATGATGAAAGGAGATGAATGGGTTCTTTCAGATGGTTTTTGGGATCAGAGATTCCAAAATTCCCAGCAGGCAGTATGGAGGTTCCTCAGAAAATTAAAAATAGAAATACCATACAATCTGGAAATTTCACTGCTGCTTATTTACCCAAAGAAAACAAAAACACTAATTCATAAAGATACATGCACCCCTATTTTTTTTGTACAATTATTTACAGTAGCCAAGATATGGAGGCATCCTAAGTGTCTGTTGATAGATGAAGGGATAAAGAAGATGTGGTATATACAATGGAATATCATTTAGCCATAATAAAAAATGATATCTTGCCATTTGCAACAACATGGATGGGCCTAGATGGCATTATACTAAGTAAAGTAAGTCAGACAGAGAAAGACAAATACCATGTGATTTTACTTATATGTGGAATCTTAAAAAACTAATGATTTTATTAATTTGGGTCCTTTCTCTTTTCTTTTGGATAAGTCTGGCCAGAGATTTATCAATCTTATTAATTCTTTCAAAGAACAAGCTTCTAATTTTGTTGATCTGTTCTACTGTTCTAGTTTCTATTTCATTGATTTCTGTTCTAATCTTTATCATTTCTCTTCTCCTGCTTGGTTTAGGCTTTATTTGTTGTTCTTTCTCCAGATCCTTTAGGTGTAAGGTTAGCTTGTGCATTTGGGATTTTTCTGATTTTAAAAAAATATTTTATTTATTTATTTATTTGACGGAGAGAGAGACAGCCAGCGAGAGAGGGAACACAAGCAGGGGGAGTTGGAGAGGAAGAAGCAGGCTCCCAGCGGAGCAGGGAGCCTGATGCGGGGCTTGATCCCAGGACCCTGGGATCATGCCCTGAGCCGAAGGCCGATGCTTAACAACTGAGCCACCCAGGCGCCCCAGATTTTTCTAATTTTTTGAGAGAGGCTTGAGGGCTATGTATTTCCCTCTAAGGACCACCTTTGCAGTATCCCATAGGTTCTGAACTGATGTGTTTTCATTTTCATTGGTTTGCATGAACTGTTTAAGTTCTCTTTAATTTCCTGGTTGAGCCATTCATTCTTTAGCAAGATGTTTTTTAACCTCCAAGTGTTTGCATTCTTCCCAAATTTTTCCTTGTGGTTGAGTTCCATTTTCCATGCATTGTGGTGTGAAAATATGCAGGGAACAATTTCAATATTTTGGTATCTGTTGAGACCTGATTTGTGACCCAGTATGTGATCTATTCTGGAGAAAGTTCTGTGTGCACTTGAGAAGAATGAATATTCTATTGTTTTAGGATGGAATGTTCTGTATATATCTACAAAGTCCATTTAGTCCAACGTGTCCTTCAAAGCTCTTGTTTCTTTGTTGATCTGCTTAGATGATCTGTCTATTGCTGAGAGTGGAGTGTTGAAGTCTCCTACAATTAATGTATTATTAGCAATATGAGTCTTTCTTTTGGTTAAGAGGTGGTGTATGTAGTTGGCTGTTCCCATGTTGGGGGCATAGATATTTACAATTATTAGATTTTCTTGTTGGATAGACCCTTTAAGTTTGATATAGTGTCCCTCTACATATCTTACTACAGTCTTTGGTTTAAAATCTAATTTGTCTAATATGAGAATTGCTGCCCCAGCTTTCTTTTGAGGTCCGTTGGCATGATAAATTGTTCTCCATCCCGTCACTTTCAATCTGGAGGTGTCTAGAGGTTCAAAATGTGTCTCTTGTAGCCAGCATATGGATGGGTCCTGCTTTTTTATCCAGTCTGAAACCCTGTGCCATTTGATGGGAGCATTCAGCCCTTTCATGTTGAGAGTAGCTATTGAAAGACATGAATGAAAGAGGAGAAATCACGACCAATACCAAGGTAATAGAGGAAATTATTGGGACTTATTACCAGCAGCTATATCCCAACAAATTAGGCAATCTGGAAGAAATGGATGCATTCCTGGAAACTATAAACTACCAAGAGTGAAACAGGAAGAACTAGACAATCTGAACAGACCAATAGCCAGCAAGGAAATTGAAACAGTAATTAAAAACCTCCCAAAAAACAAGAGTCCAGAGCCAGATGGCATTCAAGGCGAATTTTTCCAAACATTTAAAGAAGAAATCATACCTATTCTACGAAGTTGTTTCAAAAATTGAAATGGAAGAAAAACTTCCAAACTCAATCTATGAGGCCAGCATTACCCTGATCGCAAAACCGGGGAAAGACCCCATCAAAAAGGAGAATTACAGACCAATATCCCTGATGAACATGGATGCCAAAATACTCAACAATCTCCTAGCCAATAGGATCCAACGGTACATTAAAAGAATTATTCACCACAACCAGGTGGGGTTTATTCCTGTGATACAAGGGTGGTTCAACATTCACAAATCAATCAATGTGATCATATTAACAAGAGAAGAGACAAGAACCATAGGATCCTCTCAATTGATGGAGAAAAAACATTTGACAAAATACAGCATCCTTTCCTTTTTGTTTGTTTGTTTGTTTTCATGTGCCCTTTTTTAAATAATTTTTTATTATGTTATGTTACTCACCATACAGTACAGCATCCTTTCCTGATTAAAACTCCTCAAAATACAGGGATAGAGGGAACATACCTCGATATCATAAAATCCATCTATGAAAAGCCCATTGCGAATATCATTCTCAATGGGGAATAACAGAGGTTTTCCCTAAGGTCAGGAACATGACAGGGATGCCCACTCTCATCACTGCTATTCAACATAGTACTAGAAGTCCTAGCCTCAGCAACCAGACAACAAAAAGAAATAAAAGGCATCCAAATTGGCAAAGAAAAAGTCAAACTCTCACTCTTTGCAGATGATGTGATACTCCATGTGGAAAACCCAAAAGACTCCACCCCCAAATTATTAGAGCTTATATAGCAATTCAGCAATGTGGCAGGATACAAAATCAGTGCACGGAAATCAGCTGCACTTCTATACGCTAACAATGTGACTGAAGAAAGAGGAATGAAGGCATCGATCCCATTTACAATTGCACCCAAACCCATCAGATACCTAGGAATAAACCTAAACAAAGAGGTAAAGGACCTATACTCTAGAAACTACAGAACACTTATAAAAGAAATGGAGGAAGACACAAAGAGATGGAAAAACATTCCATGCTCATGGATTGGAAGAATAAACATTGCGAAAATGTCTCTGCTGCCCAGAGCAAACTACACATTCAGTGCAATCCCTATCAAAATACCATTGACATTTTTCACAGAGCTGGAACAAACAATCCTAAAATTTGTATGTAACCAGAAAAGACCCCGAATCACCAGGGGATTGATGAAAAAGAAAACCAAAGCTGGGGCATCACAATGCTGACTTCATGCTATATTACAAAGCTGTGATCACTAAGATGGCATGGTACTGTCACAAAAACAAACAGACACACAGACCAATGGAACAGAATAGAGAGCCCAAAAATGGACCCTCAATTCTATAGTCAACTAATCTTTGACAAAGCAGAAAAAAATATCCAATGGAAAAAAGACAGTCTCTTCAATAAATGGTGCTGGGAAAATTGGACAGCTACATGCAAAAGAATGAAACTGGACTACTTTCTTACACCAAACACAAAAATAAGCTCAAAATGGATGAAAGACCTCAATGTGAGACAAAAATCCATCAAAATCCTAGAGAAGGACATAGGCGGTAATCTCTTCAACATTGGCCACAGCAACTTGACTTATTTTAAGACATGTCTCTAAAGGCAAGGGAAACAAAAGCAAAAATGAACTTTTGGGGCTTCATCAAGATAAAAAGCTTCTGCACAGCAAAGGAAACAGTCAAGAAAATTAAGAGGCAACCCACGGAATGGGAGAAGATATTTGAAAATGACATTACAGATAAAGGGCTGGTATCCAAGATCTATAAAGAACTTCTCAAACTCAACATCCAAAAAACAAATAATTCAGTCAAAAAATGCGCAGAAGATATGAACAGACACTTCTCCAAAGAAGATGTACAAATGACTAAAAGACACATGAAAAAATGTTCAACATCACTAGCCATCAGGGAAATACAAATCAAAAGCACAATGAGATACCACCTTACACCAGTTAGAATGGCAAAAATTAACAAGACAGGAAACAAGTGATGGTGAGGATGTGGAGAAAGGGGAACCCTCTCACACTATTGGTGGGAATGCAAGCTAGTACAGCCCACTTTGGAAGACAGTATGGAGGTTCCTCAGGATGTTAAAAATAGAGCTACCCTATGACCCAGCAATTGCACTACTGGGTATTTACCCCAAAGATACAGATGTAGTGAAAAGAAGGGGCACATGCACCCCAATGTTCATAGCAGCAATGTCCACAATAGCCAAACTGTGGAAGGAGCTGAGATGTGCCTCACCAGATGAATGGATAAAGAAGATGTGGTTCAATATACAATGGAATATTACTCAGCCAGCAGAAGGATGAATACCCTCATTTGCATCGACGTGGATGGAACTGGAGGGGATTATGCTAAGTGAAATAAGTCAATCAGAGAATGACAATTATCATATGGTTTCACACATATGTGGAACATATGGAATAGCACAGAAGACCACAGGGGAAGAGAGGGAAAACTGAATGGAAGAAATCAGAGAGGGAGAGAAACCAGGAGAGACTCTGGACTCTGGGAAACAAACTGAGGGTTTGTGGAAGAGGAGGTGGGTTGGGGATGCACACCCTCAGGACCTTCTCAGCAGTTAACCCAGGAGCCCTGCCTCTCTGCCCTTTGTGCTTCTAAAAGCGCAAGCAGTCCTGGGTTTGCACAAGTGTTCCCAGCTCTTGGGAGCGGTCCCGTGAGCGGCCTGGGTTCCCGTGTGCCCCTGCAGCTCCTGGATCCTGTTTAAGCACTGTTATCCTATTATAAAGCCCTTCCTGGCCAGCCATTAGGGCTCTGTGAGTTATCTCTGTGTCCCCCAGCACAGGACACTTTCGCACGCAGGTATTATATCAATTTCCAGGGCCAGCTTATAGAGGTTCCCTCCCCCTTCTGTTTATCTTCCTCTGCCTGCAGAATCACGCCTCCACCTTTCATACCTTGGGACAGGTGGTGTTTTTCTGCTTGTAGAGATCCAGATATATATTTTTACATCTCAGGCTGATTTCGTGGGTTCAGAATGGTTTGGTAGATATCCAGCTAAATTCAGGGGACTGGTTGAAATGGAGTCCCCTACTCCTCCGCCATCTTTCACAACTGATTTTTTAAAAAAGATTTGTTTATTTTAGAGAGCATGTGTGAGCAAGGGGAGGATCAAAGAGAGAGGGAGAGAAGCAGACTCCACACTGAGTGAAGAGCCCAACCTGGAGCTGGATCCCAGGACTCTGAGATCATGACCTGAGCTGAAATCAAGAACCTGATGCTTAACCAACTGAGCCACCCAGTGCAATTGATTTATAAATATTGAACTTGTATTCAACAAAATTACTAAATTCTCTTAATTCCAACATTTATCTATAAATTATACTGGAAGGTTTACTTTTAAATCATGACTGCTGCAGATAATGAGGGTTTATTTTCCTTTCCAACCCTATGCTTTTTTTCCTTACCTTATTGCAATGGCTAGGACCTGTCCTCAGCACACAATAGAAATGGCAATTGCAGAATCTCAATCTAAAACTCACGGGCAAACTTTCTTTTTTTTTTTTTTTAAAGATTTTATTTATTTACCTGACAGAGAGAGAGACAGCCAGCGAGAGAGGGAACACAAGCAGGGGGGAGTGGGAGAGGAAGAAGCAGGCTCCCAGCAGAGGAGCCTGACGTGGGGCTCGATCCTGTAACGCCAGGATCACGCCCCGAGCCGAAGGCAGACGCCCAACCGCTGTGCCACCCAGGCGCCCCTCGGGCAAACTTTCTTATTCATGTTTTGTTTTTACCTGTAAATGCCTCTTATTTACCGTCATTGACAAAAGATATTTTCACTGCGTATAGAATTTGAAGTTTGCCATTACTTTTCTTTAGCAAATTGAGCTGTTGTTTCATTATCACCTAGTTTCCATCACTACTTCTGAGAAATTAACCCAGTTTGATATTTCTTTATAGATAATCTCTTTTCTCTGTAGCTGCCTTTTAAATTTTGCCTTTGTTTTACATAAGCTTCAATATGAAATATTTAGATATGAATCTTTTAAAATTTTGTCCTGCTTGGAATGTGTTGACATTCTTCAATTTCTCATTTGGTATCTTTAATTGGTTCTGGATCATTTTCACTTATGATTTCTTCAAATATTTTTCCTGTTTCTTTCTTTCTCTCCTTCTGCAACTTCAGCTATCCAGATATTTCCAGTCTGTCTCTTGCTTTCATGCTTCCCCATTTTTAATTTTTGTACTGCATCCAAGAAGCTTTCTTATTATGTAATCTCCAGGCTAAATTAATTTCTTCCATTGTCATTAAATTGCTGTCAAATGCATTTCCAAAGTTTGTAACAGGCTTTATTTATTATACTTATTTATTTTTAGTTTTTAGATGTTATATATGGTTCATCCCCAAACTATCCAAGTGACTTTATACTTTTCTTTTTCATAAAGATTTTTAATTTTAATTTTAATTTTTAATTTATTTATTTTTTGATGTAAAGTTTGATGATTCATTAGTTGCATATAACACCCAGCGCACCATGCAATACGTGCCCTCCTTACTACCCATCACCAGTCTATCCCATTCCCCCACCCCCCCGCTCCGAAGCCCTCAGTTTTTTTCTCAGACTCCATAGTCTCTCATGCTTCATTCCCCCTTCTGATTACCTCCCCTTTCTATATCCCTTTCTTCTCTTACCGATCTTCCTAGTTCTTATGTTCCATAGATGAGAGAAACCATATGATAATTGTCTTTCTCTGCTTGACTTATTTCACTTAGCATTATCTCCTCCAATGCCATCCATGTTACAGCAAATGTTGAGAAATCGTTCTTTTTGATAGCTAAGTAATATTCCATTGTATATATGGACAGATTTTTTAAATTTTATTAAGTTTTTAATTCCAGTATGGCTACCATACAGTATAATATTAGTTTCAGGTGAACAATATAATGATTCAACAATTCCATACATTATTCAGTATTCATCAAGATAAGTGTGCTTTTCATCGCCATCACCTATTTCACCCATCCCCCACCCACCTCCCCTCTGATAACCATCAATTTGTTCTCTATAGTTAAGAGTCTATTTCCTGGTTTGTCTCTCTCCCTCTTTTCCCTTCTGTTTGTTTATTTGTTTCTTAAGTTCTGCATATGGAATGAAATCATATGGTGTTTGTCTTTCTCTGACTTATTTCACTTAGCATTATACTCTCTAGATGAATTCATGTTGTTGCAAATGGCAAGATTTTATTCTTTTTTATGGCTGAGTAATATTCCATTTTATATATATGCATATACCACTTCTTCTTTATCCACTCATCAGTCAATGGACAGCTGTGCTGCCTCCATAATTTGGCCATTGTAAATAATGCTACAATAAATACTGGGGTGCATTTATCCATTTGAATTGTGTTTTTATATTTTGGGGGTAAATACCCAGTAGTGGAATTACTGGATCATAGGGTAGTTTTTTTTTTTTTTAAGATTTTATTTCTTTATTTATTTGACAGAGAGAGAGAGAGACAGCCAGCAAGAGAGGGAACACAAGCAGGGGGAGTGGGAGAGGAAGAAGCAGGCTCCCAGTGGAGGAGCCTGATGTGGGGCTCCATCCCAGAATGCTGGGACCACACCCTGAGCCAAAGGCAGACACTTAACGACTGTGCCACCCAAGCGCCCCTGGATGATAGGGTAGTTCTATTTTTAATTTTTTGAGGAAACTCTATACTGTTTTCCACAGTGGCTGTACCAGTTTCCATTCTCACCAACAGCACAGGAGGATTTTCCTTTTTCCACACCCTCACCAACACCTGCTGTTTCTTGTGTGGTTGATTTTAGCCATTCTGACAAGTATGTGATGATATCTCACTATAGTTTTGATTTGCATTTCCCTAATGATGAGTGATGTTAAGCATCTTTTCATGTGTCTGTTGGCCATCTGGATGTCTTCTTTGGAGAAATGTCTGCTCATGTCTTCTACCCATTTTTAAATTAGATTATTTGGATTTTGGGTGTTAAATTGTATAAATTCTTTACATATTTTGGATACTAACCCTTTATTATGTATGTCATTTGCAAATATCTTCTCCCATTCAGTAGGTTGTCTTTTAGTTTTGTTGATTGTTTCCTTCACTGTGCAGAAGCTTTCTATTTTAATGTAGTCCCAATATTTTATTTTTGCTTCTATTTCCCTTGTCTCAGAAAACATATCTAGAAAAATATTTCTATGGCCAAATCAGAGAAATTACTACCTGTTTTCTCTTCTAGGATTTTTATGGTTTCAGGTCTAACATTTAGGTCTTTAATCTATTTTGAGTTTATTTTTTGTGTGTGGTTAAAGAAAGTAGCCAGTTTCATTCTTTTGTATGTAGCTGTCCAGTTTTCCCAACACCATTTGTCGAAGAGACTGGAGACTGTTTTTGTTCCATTGCATGTTCTTGGCTCTTTTGTCAAAGATTAATTGACCATATAATCATGGGTTTGTTTCTGGGGTTTCTATCCTGTTCTGTTTATCTATGTGTCTGTTTTTGTACCAGTACTATACTGTTTTGATTACTATGCTTTGTAGTACAACTTGAATAATAATGGCGAGGGTGGGCATCCTTGTTGTGTTCCTGATCTTAAGGGAAAGGCTTCCAGCTTTTCCCCATTGAGAATGATATTTGCTGTAGGCTTTTCATAGATGGTTTTTATGAGATTGGGGAATATGCCCTCTATCCCTACACTCTGAAGGGTTTTAATCAGGAAAGGATGCTGTATTTCGTCAAATGCTTTTTCTGCATCTATTGAGAGAATCATATGATTTTTGACTTTTTTCTTGTTGATATAATCTATCACACTGATCGATTTGCGAATGTTGAACCACGCTTGCATCCCAGGGATGAATCCCACTTGGTCATGATGGAGAATCCTTTTATCTGTTGGATTCTATTAGCCAGAATCTTGTTGAGGATTTTGGCGTCCATATTCATTAGGGAAATCAGTCTGTAATTCTCCTTTTTGATGGGGTCTTTGCCTGGTTTGGGGATCAAGGTAATATTGGCCTCATAGAATGAGTTTGGTAGCTTTCCTTCTGTTTCTATTTTTTGAAATAGCTTTAGGAGAATAGGTATTATTTCTTCTTTGAATGTTTGGTAGAATTCCCCGGGAAAACCATCCGGTCCTCGTGTTTTGTTTGTTGGAAGGTTTTTTATCACTGTTTCAATCTCTTCATAATTAATTGGCCTGTTTAAAAAATCAATTTCTTCCTGTTTCAGTCTTGGTAGTTTATAGGTTTCCAGGAAGGACTCTATCTCTTCCAGTTGCTTAATTTATTGGCATAAAGCTGTTGATAAAAGTTTCTAACAATCCTTCCAATTTCATTGGTGTTGGTTGTGACCTCTCCCTTTTCATTCATAATTTTATTAATTTGGGTCCTTTCTCTCTTCTTTTGGATAAGTCTTGCCAGTGGATTGTCAATTTTATTTACTCTTTCAAAGAACCAGCTTCTAGTTCTGTTGATCTGCTCTACTGTACTCCTGGTTTCTAATTCATTGATCTCTGCTCTAATCTTGATCAACTGTTTTCTAGTGCATGGATTAGGCCTGTTCCTCTGTTGCTGTTCCAGCTTCTTGAGGTGAGAATATAAAAACTACATTTTAGATTTTTCTATTCTTTTGAGTGAGGCTTGGATGGCTATGTATTTTCCCCTTAGGACTGCCTTCACAGTATCCCATAGGTTTTGGACCGCTGTGTTTTCATTCTCATTGGTCTCCATAAATTGTTTAAATTGATTTTTGATTTCCTGGTTTATCGAATCATTCTTGAGCAGGATGGTTCTTAGTCTCCAAGTGTTTGAGTTTCTTCCAAATTTTTCCTTGTGGTTGAGTTCCAATTTCAAAGCATTGTGGTCTGTAGTACAACTTGAAATCTGTAATTGTGATACCTCCAGCTTCATTTTTTTTTCATGAACATAGTTCTAAGTTTAAAAAATTTATTTGAACATAATAAGCACAATCATTTGCACATCTGATCTGATAATCCCAATATCTGAAGTCATTTCAAATATGTTTCTTGTGAGTGTTGTTTCTACTGATGGCATTCATGGTATCTTTTTCTTTGTTCATTGAGTTATGGTTGTATGCAGCTCATTTACTTTCAAAAACTTATATGGGAGAATAACTTTATACCTAGAATAGAAGAAAGGGTTTGTTTTTATTTTTGCCAAGAGATTAGGGGTGTAAACAATCTGGGATTACTGTATGTTAATTAATAAAATTTTAGAGGGAAAGATATGAATTTAGTATTTAGTATTTAGAATAATTTTAATTATTTTTAATTTTAATTAATTTTAATAAAAGGATGTTATTATCTTTTTCTCTTGTCTATGTGCATCTAAATGCAAATCCATAAAGGGGTTGGTTATTGGCAAAACAACACTCGTTGCATTCTTCTGTTTGTGGGAGTAAGGAAGGCTTTGCTTCTATTTCAGCCTCACTGTGAAACAAGATCTACACATGGCTATGCAGGTTGTGCAGTGCAAAAAAACTTCTATGGTGGTCATGTCCTTTAGAGTTTCTTATTAATGAGGGGAGAATCTCATATTCTAATAGTCCTCCAAATTCAGTGGGCTCTGGGATTTTATTTTGACTTTTTCTTTCCTATGATCATTAAAAGTGAATTGAGGAACCTGTTATTCCAACTTATTACAATAGATCCAGCAGCCATCATTGTGTAAACTTTAGAAAAGAAAAATTCTTGGTAAGACTCTTAGAGACATAGCTTGGAGGACTGTGGTCTTCTATCTAATCCAGCAATGCTCAGGAGGATAGATGACTTGGGTCCTTATTAAGGCAATTCTCGTAATCAGGTGAAGTCAAGAGTTGGCTATTGTCCTCAATCTGATGCACTGCTGGAATACATGACTGGTCGGGAAATAATGATCATGTGTGCCAGATTATGGGGAGTCTCTGAGCCCCAGATTCAGCTGTATGTGAATAAATGGTTGAGTTCAATGCAACTGGAACCCCATGCTGACAAGCTTATCAGAACCTACAGGTGAGTCATTTCATTATGATGATCTTTTTGTTGCTCCCATAAATGTTGATATGCTTCCCTGTGTTTCTGATGTTTGAAATAAATGAGTACAGCTCCACCTAGGTCCCTCTGTCACACAATTAGCTAATTGTAAAACTGTCTCACAAGTTGCTAGGTTTCAGATAATAGTAATAAGACAGATAAATGTAGTTCCGTGTCTTTCCTTTGCAGAGATGAAACTAAGAATCCTAGTTCTATTTGAACTGTAGCCTCTAAATCTCAAAAGGGATTATATTATTCTTCCTAGTGTCCATATGGTACTTTGTCTGCCAAGAAAGGAGGAATCTAGGCCCTTTGAATTATGGTAGATTTTTATACTTGGGAAATCATGGTACCCTAAGCACAAGTAAATAAATGCCACTGATGGTGTACCTAAAATCAGTTACATAAAAGTCAGTCATCTACATTTCAAATGAAAATTAATTGATATATACACCTGTACTGGGCTTGCCAACTTATTGAAGTACAACTAATCAACATTATGGAATTCATATTACATGTTTGTTGATATGTTTGTGCTGTTTCCTATAAGTAACTAATTTGAATAACCTCCCTTTCCCCTAAATTTTCTCTCTTTCTATGACCATAAAGTGGAGGAACCAAACGTAGGCTGAGTACTGCTATTGCCCTAATGGGAAAGACCTCAGTCGTTCTGCTGGACGAGCCATCAACTGGTATGGACCCTGTAGCCCGACGCCTGCTCTGGGATGTTGTGACATGGACACGTGAAAGTGGCAAAGCCATCATTATAACTTCCCATAGGTGTGGCTCATTTGGAGGCTTGAATGAGGGTTGGCAAGTATTATGGTGGTTATAAGCGAGAATCATTTGGGGCTAGGAATATTGACAATAAATTTGCTTAGGTATGTGATCTCTTCTGTAATACTAATGAATGGAATGGCCAAAAATCCTCATTGAGTTAAATAATTAAGAATGTGGAAAGAGCAGGAAGTTCAGGAGATGTGTTTGGGCATTTGTACTCTACTACTAATTGTTTGAAAATTTTTCACTTTCCAACTATGATCTTTATGATTAGCAAATTCCATTTCATATTGAAAACAGAGTCACAAAATCTTGGCTCCATTTGAACTACAGAATGTCCTCCAAAACAGCACTTTTTATGCTATTATGTTTTGCTAGAATGGAGGAATGTGATGCCTTCTGTACCAGGCTGGCCATCATGGTACAGGGAAAGTTCCTGTGCCTGGGTAGCCCTCAACACCTCAAAAACAAGTTTGGCAATATTTACATCCTGAAGGTCAAGGTCAAGATTGATGAGCAGGAGGATAAACTGGATGGTATCAAGTATTTCATCACACTGACATTCCCAGGTAAATAAGGTAATTTTATACAGATGTGTTAGATCATTGGGTTTTTTTGTTTCACCATCCATATGTTTAATGTCTTCAACAAATGTTTCCTGTGGCTTATTGATATTCATTGATCTTCCATGCTGAATTCCTTTTGGGAATCCTTCTTACTATAGTTTCTTAGCATAATAAGGCATGTGTTTTCCACACATACAAAAAGGTTCTCACTCAGCTCTTGTATCATTTTATTAAGGCAGCTTTGGATTCGAGCTGTCAATATAAATTATATCACTAACGTCATATTTTTGAATACAATTCTCAATTATTTTCACATACTACCCATGCAAAGTTTTAAGGCTTTTTCCCTCCAACTATGTATCCCTAGTCTTTTGATGTCTCAGCCAGGATGTGGTATAGAAATGCAAACAATGGGGGCGCCTGGATGGCGCAGTCGTTAAGGCGTCTGTCTTTGGCTCAGGGCGTGATCCTGGCGTTCCGGGATCGAGTCCCACATCGGGCTCCTCCGCTGGGAGCCTGCTTCTTCCTCTCCCACTCCCCCTGCTGTGTTCCCTCTCTCGCTGGCTGTCTCTGTCAAATAAATAAATAAAATCTTTAAAAAAAAAAAGAAATGCAAACAATGACTACTAAGCTTTTCTCTTCTCTCAAAACTAGTTCTGCTTCTGCTGCTAAATTCAACAAGCACCTCTCTGCCTACATAGTATAATACCAGAGATAGCAACTATTTTTTTTCTGTCCTTTACCTCTCTTTCCTAAATATAAAGCAGAAGCATGGCAAAGATTTTAATAATGTTGGTGATGGGTAGTAAGGGGGGCACGTATTGCATACACAACTAATGAATCATCGAACTTTACATCAGAAACCAGGGATGTACTGTATGGTGACTAACATAATATAATTTAAGAAAACATTAAAATAAAAAAATAAAGGTTAACATCAAAGAAAAAAAAATAATGCTGGTTTTTCATCTTACTTCCACTTTGTTAGGCTGAGCAAAATATCACAGAAGTTCTCATTGTGTGTCAGGCTGAGGAGTTGTAAGTTTATCTTCCAGGCAATGGAAAATATCATGATTGATTGCACAGTAGGAATAGAGAGCAGATGATAGATAAGAAATGAATGGAAGAGAAGATGTGGAGAACAGATGTATGGGAAAATAATTACACCAGTGTTGGTCATAGTGATTGTGATGTGCCTATGACACCTGCAGATGGATGTGTCCATTAAGAAGTTCAATACTCACTTAATGCATTCATTCAGCACATATTTTTGAGTACTTATTCTATCAGACTTCTATTTCACATGGTGTCTAATTACCACAAAGAGAAGCTATAACCAAAAAACCTCACTTATTGTGTGCTGTCCTAGCTCTGCTTCAAGGAGGGATACTAAACACTGACCCAAGACTTGAGTATGTGGACATGAGAGGTTTAATGAGAATGTGGGTTTGAAGCACATTCTCAGCTGTAAGGTATTCATTGCCCCGTTCTTCCTTACATCATTCTGGAGCAAATACCTCTTCAAATATGACAGAATCAAAAGGAACTGACTTGGAACATATACCTAAATGTTGATTTTCAAAAAGAAGATATAAATATTGCAAGCAAAAGTTATCTAGAATGTATACTTTAAAGAGGATTTACCACAATAATCAGATATTTGGGGTAAATGATTCTACATAATCCCAAGGAAATTTAACTGATATGTGTTCTTTTTTTAAAATGCAACGATGATTCTATTTCTACAACATGGAAGATTATATAGTCTGAAAAGTACTACTGGTAAAATGAAACTAAAAATTGATCAAAATTAAAACAAATACATCTCAAAAGAGAGAAAAAAATTTTAACCAGAAAACAAGAAAAAAAAAAGAGAAGAAAACAAAAGAATGGAAACAGTGAGCAATTAGAAAAGCTAACTGTGGAAACAAATGCCATTGTAACACTGGGGTCAGTAATGAAGCTCTGGACCCTCTCCAGGGTTTGGAAACTCATGCTGAGACTGCCATGTAAAGGGGGACCCTCAAGTGGGCAGTCAGAAACATCCTATGATTCCATCCTCTGATTCCCAGGAGCAAGCAGAGGTCCTCTCTGGATGAAAGAATCTCAAGTTTAAGGTTGGAGTGGGGAGAGACCCACAGAAGGCAGATATGAGAAAATACCAGAGGAAGATCTACACTGGGAGGCATATTACTTGATACATCCCAGAAGCCTCTCAGAAGGAACCCTACAGGAGAGGACTCAAAAGCTAAGAAAGATATTCTGTCCCACCTCACCTTCTATATAGGAAACTCCTTCTAAAGCTTTAAGAAAATTAATCTCATTTAAAGATAAATGACTGAAAAGAGTATAATTGAATCCCACAGAAAAATATCGTAAGTAAAAGAGGATAAAAGAAAATACCTACAGACATTGAAAGAACAGCAGAGCTACAAGGACACAAAACAGATGAAATTATTATCTAATATTTCAACATGAGCCTAAAGAATTAAGAAGGGAATGAATGGTATTTAAGAAAATCCTAAATTCCACTTAAAGGACAAAGAGATTAGATGGCTAGCCAACAAGGTGATATGCAAACAGCTGACCACATTGGAGAGGGTATTTTAAGTTAAACATTTCAGAAATACTTAACTATCAAGAGCAAATAAACCATATAGAAAGCACAAGGAAAATGGAGATTGGAAAGGAGAAAAACAGAAAACCATCAAATGGAAACACAGGAAAGCTTTCGAAAAAAAGCAAGCAAGAAGCAAGGCAAGGACAATCCAACACAACTATGAAATTAGTCCAAAAGGAGAAAAGCAAAGCCATAGATAAGAATAAATTCTAAAAACTATCATTCAAGAAAATTTCCTAAGATGAGACAAACCTGCTTATTGAAAGGACAACCTGAAAAATTGACCCAATATCATCAACACCAGGGACTATTCCAATATAACTACTGTATTTTAATAATAAAGTGGGATGACCTTTGGATCCCAGATTTAAAAAAAAAAAAAAACAAGGGGAAGAATGAAAATTTATAAGGGAAAGAAAATTACACTGATTTTGGGCTTTGTGACAAAACATCTTATGCTAAGAAAAATGTAAGCCATAGTTTTCATATGGAGCCAAAATGATTTTCAAGAATAAAATTCAAAAAGTTATAAACAAATAGGTATTCAGGGAATATTATTCCTGATGGCTCTCCCTGAAGACTATACAGACAAAAATTTCACATCGGAGGAGGAGGGAGTTAAGATGGTGGAGGAGTAGGGGACCCCTTTTTCAGCTGGTCCCCTGAGTCGAGTTGGATAGGTACCAGACCAGCCTGAACATCCACGGAATCAGCCTGAGACGCAGGAAGATACATCTGGATCTCTACAAATGAACATCTCCAGCGCTGAGTATTAAGGTACAAAGCGGGGAGCTGTGAAACCCGCACAGATATCGGAAGATAAACAGAAGGGGGAGGGAGCTGCCGCGTTCGGGCACTAGGAAACGGTAGCCACCTGCATGGGAGAGAGCCGACTGAGACCGTGAGCAGGGAACGTGCGACCAGACTGAAAACCAGAGCTCTGATGTGCTCACTGGACCCAGACTGAGACCGGGAGCTCCCCAAGCGCGGGGGGGCGGCTGGCAGCTGGCAGCTACCGGTGTTAGAAACACAAAGGACAGAGACATGCCAGCCCTGGAAGTGAGGGCTGGGACGCCAGGTGTGGGGCATACATCCTGGGATGCTGCAGGGTTGAGTAGCACCAACAGAAACAGAGTTAAAGTGGCCAGAACATCAGTGGAGAACGGTCCGAGATCCCTCTGTTCTGAGACAGAGGCTGAGATTTGGCACTGCTGCACTGACTCTAAGAAGAGGCACAGCAAACCACCAGGGAAAGCCACCAGAGAACAAAAGCCTGGAAATACCAGCTCACAGTATGCCCATCCCCATCCCCCCCTCTCAGGGGACACGGAGACTCTACCCAAACAGGGTTGCCTGAGTATTGGAGCGACAAGCTCCTCCCCCAGAAGGCAGGCTGAAAAATCAAGAAGCCCACATCCCTAAGGTCCCTATAAAACAAGGGCGCATGGCCTGGGTCTCGGTCAATAATTTCGGCTCTGGACAACCCCGCAACCTCTCCTCATCAGAATGACGAGAAGGAGAAATCCACCCCAGCAAAGAAAAGACAATGAGTCTATGGCCTCTGCCACAGAACTAATGGATATGGATATAACCAAATTATCAGAAATGGAATTCAGAGTAACCATGGTCAAGATGATGTGTAGACTTGAAAAAAGTATTAACGAAAATGTTAATGAGAATATAGAATCTCTAAGGGCAGAAATGAGAGCGAATCTGGCAGAAATTAAAAATTCTATGAGCCAAATGCAGTCAAAACTAGAGGCTCTTGTGGCCAGGGTGAATGAGGCAGAAGAACGTATCAGTGAATTGGAGGATGGGTTAGTAGAAGACAAAGCAAAAATAGAAACTGGACTTAAAAAAATCCACACGCAAGAATGTAGGTTACAGGAGATTACTGACTCAATGAAACTTACCAATGTCAGAATCATCGGCATCCCCGAGGGGGTGGAGAAAAACAGAGGTCTAGAAGAGATATTTGAACAAATTGTAGCTGAAAACTTCCCTAATCTAGCAAGGGAAATAAACATTCGTGTCCAAGAGGCAGAGAGGACCCCTCCCAAGCTCAACCACGACAAACCTACGCCACGTCCCGTCATAGTGCAATTCGCAAATATTAGATCCAAGGATACAGTATTGAAAGCAGCCAGGGCAAAGAAATTTCTCACGTACCAAGGCAAAGGTACCAGAATTATGTCAGACCCCTCTACACAGACCTGGAATGAGAGAAGGGGTTGGGGGGGCATTTTTAAAGCTCTTTCAGAGAAAAACATGCAGCCAAGGATCCTTTATCCAGCAAGGCTGTCATTCAGACTTGATAGAGAGATAAAGACCTTCTAGAATTGCCAGTCACTGACCAATTTCATAACCATAAAACCAGCCCTAC
>NW_024424452.1:22839717-22840200 GCF_017311325.1 Ursus maritimus | reverse complement strand
CAGTAGAGGAAATCGATGAATCTAGAAGCTCTTTCTTTGAGAGAATTAATAAGATCAGTAAACCACTGGCCAGACTTATCCAGAGAAATCCAAAAGAAGAGAGAGAGGACCCAAATTAATAAAATTATGAATGAAAGGGGAGAGATCATGACCAACACCAAGGAAATACAGAGAATTTTAAGAATGTATTATGAGGGATTGAGTTAAGATGGCAGAGGAGTAGCAGTCCCCTTTCTCAGCTGGTCCCTGAATCGAGCTGGATAGGTACCAGACCATCCTAAACATCCATTGAATCAGCCTGAGATGCAGGAAGATACATCTGGATCTCTACAAATGAACATCTCCAGCAATGAGTATTGAGGTACGAAGCGGGGAGCTGTGAATACACACACAGATATTGGAAGATAAATGGGAGGGGGAGGGAGACTCCGTGCTCGGGCGCCGGCAAGCGGTAGCCACCTGCACTGGGGAGCGGGCGGACTC
>NW_024424452.1:22834109-22839226 GCF_017311325.1 Ursus maritimus | reverse complement strand
ATCAGTGTGATAGATTATATCAACAAGAAAAAAGCCAAAAATCATATGATTCTCTCAATAGATGCAGAAAAAGCATTTGACAAAATACAGCATCCTTTCCTGATTAAAACCCTTCAGAGTGTAGGGATAGAGGGTACATTCCTCAATCTCATAAAAACCATCTATGAAAAGCCTACAGCAAATATCATTCTCAATGGGGAAAAGCTGGAAGCCTTTCCCTTAAGATCAGGAACACAACAAGGATGCCCATTCTCGCCACTATTATTCAACATAGTACTAGAAGTCCTTGCAACAGCAATCAGACAACAAAAAGGGATAAAATGTATCCAAATTGGCTAAGAAGAAGTCAACCTGTTTCTCTTCACAGATGACATGATACTCTATATGGAAAACCCAAAAGAATCCACCCCCAAACTACTAGAAGTTATAGAGCACCAGTAATGTGGTGGATATAAAATCACGTCATGAAATCAGGTTGCATTTCTATACACGAATAGTGAGACTGAAGAAAGAGAAATTAGGAATCCATCCCATTTACAATACCACCAAAACCATAATGCTACTCCTTGGAATTAACTCTAATCCAGAGATGTAAACGATCTATATTCTAGAAACTATATAAATCACTTTGAAAGACATTGAAGAAGACACAAAAAAAGATGGGAAAAGTATTCCATGCTCATGGAGATTGGAAGAATTGCCAACATAGTTAAAAATGTCCATGCTACCCAGAGCAATCTACACTTTCATTGATATCCTGATCAAAAATACTGGATAAATATTTTTCAAAGAACAGGAACAAATAGACCCTTAAATTTGTATGGAACCAGAAAAGGCCCCGAATAGCCAAGGAACTGTTGAAAAGGAAAACAAAGCTGGGGTATCACAATGCCGGATTTCGAGCTGTACTACAAAGCTGTGATCACAAAGACAGCATGGTACTGGCACAAAAACAGACACATAGACCAACAGAACAAAATCGAGAACCCAGAAATGGACCCTCGGCTCTTTGGGCAACTAATCTTTGATAAAGCAGGAAAAAACATCCAGTGGAAAAAAGAGTCTCTTCAATAAATGGTGCTGGAAAAATTGGACAGCTACATGCAAAAGAATGAAACTTGACCAATCTCTCACACCATACACAAAGATAAACGCCAAATGGACGAAATCCTCGATGTGAGACAGGAATCCATCAAAATCCTAGAAGAGAACATAGGCAGCAACCTCTACGACATCGGCCAAAGCAACCTTTTTCATGACACATCTCCAAAGGAAGCAGAAACAAAAGATAAAAATGAATTTGTGGGGCTTCATCAAGATAAAAGCTTCTTGCACAGCCAAGGAAACAGTCAGAAAACTAAGAGGCAGCCCACGGAATGGGAGAATATATTTGCAAATGATGCCACAGATCAGACTGGTATCCAAGATCTACAAAGAACTTCTCAAACTCAATACACGAGAAACAAATAAACAAATCATAAAATGGGGCAGAAGAGATGAACAGACACTTTTCCAATGAAGACATACAAATGGCTAACAGACACACATGAAAAATGTTCAAAATCCTTAGCCATCAGGGAAATTCAAATCAAAACCACATTAAGATACCACCTTACGCCAGCTAGAATGGCAAAAAACTGACAAAGGCAAGAAAACAACAATTGCTGGAGAGGATGGAGAAAGGATCCTCCACATTGTTGGTGGGAATGCAAAGTTGCAGGCCAGCCACTCTGGAAAACAGTGTGAGGTCCCTTAAAAAGTTAAAAATTGAGCTACCCTATAACCTGTGCCATTGCACTACTGGGTATTTACCCCCAAAGATACAGACGTAGTGAAGAGAAGGGCCATGCACCCCAATGTTCATATAGCAGCAATGTCCACAATAAAGCACCGTGGAAGGAACCGAGATGCCCTTCAACAGATGACTGGATTAAGAAGTTGTGGCCCATATATGCTACCGGAATATTACTTCAGCTATCAGGAAAGAACGCAGTTCTTAACATTTGCTGCAACTTGATGGCACTGGAGGAGATAGTGCTAAGTGAAAATAAGTCAAACAGAGAAAGACAATTATCATATGATTTCTCATCCATGGAACATAAGAACTGGGAAGATCGGTAGGGGAAGAATAAAGAAAGGAGGGGTAATCTTCAGAATCAGGAATGAAGTATGAGAGACAAGTGACTCTGAGAAACAAACTGAGGGCTTCAGAGGGGAGGGATAGACTGGTGATGGGTAGTAAGGAGGGCACGTGATAAAAATGGTGCACTGGGTGTTACACGCTAAAGTAATGAATCATGGAACTTTACATCAAAATCTAGGGATATACTGTATGGCATCAACATAATAAAATTATTATAAAATAAATTAGAAGAAATAAAAAATACAAGTGATAAAAAAAAATGTCACGCCGAGTGAGGAGTGAATGGTAGTTTCTGCATAGGAATTATTGGTGAGCACTGAATATTTATACCAGTATCTTAAAAGAGAGGACAATTTATGGGTATTAGGAAAAGATGTTAGAATGGAGTTAACCATTAGAAAAAAATGTACACTTGACCGGTAATTCAAATATAACAGTAAGAAAAAGAACCAGCCACAAAGTGAAATACAGACAGTCATATTTTTGTATATTTACATTTGTATTTATATTTATGCATTTATCCTGTATATATGCACATATAACTTTAAAAATTATATAGAGACTATAATTAAACATATTGTGCCTTTCAACATATGTAAAATAGACTTAAATCCTGCATTAAATGAAAAATAATTTTGGCTTGGCTCACAAGCAAATTCGCTCCTAATGTGTATAAGAAGCAAGCACTACTAAAAACTAAATCAGAGAGGATAAAAATTTTAAAAAATGGGCTTCATAATTCTGTTATCCCACACTTGATCTTTAGCAATTTATTACATTTTTATTTCAGCTTATGTCATCATTTGGTATTGTCTACCTTGTACAAATGTTATGGTCCTGATCTTGTCTGTAAATGCCTTCGTCTCTACCCAGATATGGGTTAGTTATTTGCCCTGAGTGTGCCCTGTCAGAAAACTGATGGGTTCCAGAAATGCATTAATTTGCAATTTGTCCAGCTTTCTTGTATTAACAGTGGGAGGACAGTCTTTCCAACTCACTGTATCTCCGAAAGGTGAAACTAGACCAATTTTTTAAAAAGCAATGGCCCAAATGATTCTACCTACCGACTATGTTTTACATACTTGCATCTACCTGTTAAAGGAGATAAGTAAAATACTATTTAAGTCAAAAATTCACAATAAGCCTCTATGTCTATCAGTAGTAGCCTAAAAGGAAAATAAATTGCAGAACATTCATATGCCAGATTACTATTTAGGAGAAGAAAATGAATTATAGCTATATGCAACGCATGAATGAATTTCACAAACATTGAGCTAATGAAGAAAGAAAATATACCAGATGATTCCATTCACATAAAGGTCGTGTTGTAGGAAAAACTCTACCTCAATTTTTGAGTATATGCATAGGTAAAAAAACACCTTTGAAAAGGAAATGTCCACAATAACAATGAAGGTATTGGTAATTTTTATGGGGGGATAGAGGCTGAGAAGTGGGACATGGAGTGTCTGGGTTGACTTATTATTTTGGCCTAAATGAAGGATTTCACCAGTGTTTAAAGCTTTCATTAAACTCCATGTTCTAAACAGCCACACACAAAAAGAGCTTTTATGGGATCATGGAGACAGAACATGCATTAGAAATCACATTAAGAAAAGCTACTCACCCCCTTATAACATGTATTTTTTACTTTAAAACATTTTGACCCTAGTTAATCCAATTTGCAACAACCTACAAATGTGCACTGATGAGTAAAATACATTTGTTTGTTCCAATTAGAAGTGGGATACCACACCCTCTTCCCCTTTCATTCCACCAGTGGGTTCTTATTCACCCAAGAACAAAACCAGAACACATAAGCAGCCCGACTTCGATGATTTATATGTATGATTTCTTTCACAGGGCATGTGATCATGGCAAAACAAGGAGGCCTTTGTTCTGCTCCCCTCCCCACCAACCACACTGCACATGTATACATATCCACACAAACTGTAGAGTGAAAACCTGACTAGCTCATATTCTCAGGCATTATGTTCAGGAATAAAGTCTTGTTGTAACATTAGAATTTTTGAAGGCTCAGAGTTTTTACATGGGGTATGTAAACTGACAATTTTATTGTGCCTGAAAGTCTGCTCCTCGATAATTGCTATGAATTCCACATGGACAAGCATTCATTTCATCAGGAATAAATCCAAAAGGAATTAACCACATGTCATATATATCAAAGACAGCATGTTATTTTTTGACCATGTCCCTTTTGTATTAACAATATCTATTCACCCCCTCTATTGTGAATAATTAAGTTGATATAGCAATATTTTGAATAAATGATATCTGCAAGATTACTCATCTATCCTATCTTTCATTTCTTAGGTAGTGTATTAAAGCAGGAGAATCAAGGGATCCTTACCTACTACATTCCCAGCAAGGCGACGCTGGGGAAAGGTAATGGTGAAACCATGACCTTCTAACATTACATATTAAGAGGCACTAATGATGGGGGAGTATTTGATATTCGGTATGTGTAATGGGAGCCTGGCATTGTATGAGAAGCAGAAAAGTAACTCCAAATTATGTGATTTTTCAAAAATACCAGAGTTTTAATTGTTTGTTCCTTAAATCCCATTATTAGTCTATAACTATCAAGACAATGGGAACAGAGAACTGCTTCCTTGCAGATCCTCAGTTACGCTTTTCTATCATTTTCTCATCTCCCTTTTGTCCTCCAACACAATTGGATATGGACTTGGAGGAAGTGCAGGAGAGGCTTATCTGGGTTGGGCGCTGGAGGCGAGGGATTACGATGGTAACTGCATCTTTTTATTGCTGTTGTTGCTAAAGGTGTTTTTGGTATTCGGGAGGATGCTAAAGAGCAATTCACTCCAGGAAGACTATTCCATCAGTCAGATAACGCTGGAACAAATCTTCCGGCCTTTGGTACCCCAGAGAACACAGAAGGTGATTATAAAGAAAGGTACCATGAGATCCACTCCCAACCAGTGACCCTTATGTCTCC
>NW_024424452.1:22813958-22834099 GCF_017311325.1 Ursus maritimus | reverse complement strand
CCCAAACTACTAGAAGTTATAGAGCAATTCAGTAATGTGGTGGGATACAAAATCAATGCTCAGAAATCAGTTGCATTTCTATACACGAATAGTGAGACTGAAGAAAGAGAAATTAGGGAATCCATCCCATTTACAATACCACCAAAAACCATACGTTACCTTGGAATTAACTTAACCAGAGATGTAAACGATCTATATTCTAGAAACTATAAATCACTCTTGAAAGACATTGAAGAAGACACAAAAAGATGGAAAAGTATTCCATGCTCATGGATTGGAAGAATTAACATAGTTAAAATGTCCATGCTACCCAGAGCAATCTACACTTTCATTGATATCCTGATCAAAATACTGATAACATTTTTCAAAGAACAGGAACAAATAGTCCTTAAATTTGTATGGAACCAGAAAAGGCCCCGAATAGCCAAGGAACTGTTGAAAAGGAAAAACAAAGCTGGGGGTATCACAATGCCGGATTTCGAGCTGTACTACAAAGCTGTGATCACAAAGACAGCATGGTACTGGCACAAAAACAGACACATAGACCAACAGAACAAAATCGAGAACCCAGAAATGGACCCTCGGCTCTTTGGGCAACTAATCTTTGATAAATCAGGAAAAAACATCCAGTGGAAAAAAGAGTCTCTTCAATAAATGGTGCTGGAAAAATTGGACAGCTACATGCAAAAGAATGAAACTTGACCAATCTCTCACACCATACACAAAGATAAACGCCAAATGGCGAAATCCTCGATGTAGGCAGGAATCCATCAAAATCTAGAGAGAACATAGGCGCAACCTCTACGACATCGGCCAAAAGCAACTTTTTCATGAGCACATCTCCAAAGGGCAAGAAACAAAAGATAAAATGAACTTGTGGGGCTTCATCAAGATAAAAAGCTTCTGCACAGCCAAGGAAACAGTCAGAAAAACTAAGAGGCAGCCCACGGAATGGGAGAATATATTTGCAAATGATGCCACAGATCAGACTGGTATCCAAGATCTACAAAGAACTTCTCAAACTCAATACACGAGAAACAAATAAACAAATCATAAAATGGGCAGAAGAGATGAACAGACACTTTTCCAATGAAGACATACAAATGGCTAACAGACACATGAAAAAATGTTCAAAATCCTTAGCCATCAGGGAAATTCAAATCAAAACCACATTAAGATACCACCTTACGCCAGTTAGAATGGCAAAAACTGACAAGGCAAGAAACAACAATTGCTGGAGAGGATGTGGAGAAAGGGGATCCCTCCTACATTGTTGGTGGGAATGCAAGTTGGTACAGCCACTCTGGAAAACAGTGTGGAGGTCCCTTAAAAAGTTAAAAATTGAGCTACCCTATAACCCAGCCATTGCACTACTGGGTATTTACCCCAAAGATACAGACGTAGTGAAGAGAAGGGCCATATGCACCCCAATGTTCATAGCAGCAATGTCCACAATAGCTAAATCGTGGAAGGAACCGAGATGCCCTTCAACAGATGACTGGATTAAGAAGTTGTGGCCCATATATACAATGGAATATTACTCAGCTATCAGAAAGAACGAGTTCTTAACATTTGCTGCAACTTGGATGGCACTGGAGGAGATAGTGCTAAGTGAAATAAGTCAAACAGAGAAAGACAATTATCATATGATTTCTCTCATCCATGGAACATAAGAACTGGGAAGATCGGTAGGGGAAGAATAAAGAAAGGAGGGGTAATCAGAATCAGGAATGAAGTATGAGAGACTATGGACTCTGAGAAACAAACTGAGGGCTTCAGAGGGGAGGGATAGACTGGTGATGGGTAGTAAGGAGGGCACGTATTGCAATGGTGCACTGGGTGTTATACGCAAGTAATGAATCATGGAACTTTACATCAAAATCTAGGGATATACTGTATGGTGACTAACATAATAAAAATTATTATAAAATAAATTAGAAGAAATAAAAAATACAAGTGATAAAAAAAATGTCACGTCGAGTGAGGAGTGAATGGAGAAGTTTCTGCATAGGAATTATTGGTGAGCACTGAATATTTATACCAGTATCTTAAAAGAGAGGACAATTTATGGGTATTAGGAAAAGATGTTAGAATGGAGTTAACCATTAGAAAAAAAATGTACACTTGACCGTAATTCAAATATAACAGTAAGAAAAAGAACCAGCCACAAAGTGAAATACAGACAGTCATATTTGTATATTTACATTTGTATTTATATTTATGCATTTATCCTGTATATATGCACATATAACTTTAAAAATTATATAGGAGGACTATAATTAAACATATTGTGCCTTTCAACATATGTAAATAGACTTAAATCCTGCATTAAATGAAAAATAATTTTGGCTTGGCTCACAAGCAAAATTCAGTTCTCTAATGTGTATAAGAAGCAAGCACTACTAAAAAAACTAAATCAGAGAGGATAAAAATTTTAAAAATGGGCTTCATAATTCTCTTGCTATCCCACACTTGATCTTTAGCAATTTATTACATTTTTTATTTCAGCTTATGTCATTTGGTATTGTCTACCTTGTACAAGCAAATGTTATGGTCCTGATCTTGTCTGTAAATGCCTGTCTCTACCCAGATATGGGTTAGTTATTTGCCCTGAGTGTGCCCTGTCAGAAAACTGATGGGTTCCAGAAATGCATTAATTTGCAATTTGTCCAGCTTTCTTGTATTAACAGTGGGAGTGACAGTCTTTCCAACTCACTGTATCTCAAAGGTGAAACTAGACCAATTTTTTAAAAAGCAATGGCCCAATGATTCTACCTACGACTATGTTTTACATACTTGCATCTACCTGTTAAAGGAGATAAGTAAAATACTATTTAAGTCAGTAAATTCACAATAGTCTTCTATGTCTATCAGTAGTAGCCTAAAGGAAAATAAATTGCAGAACATTCATATGCCAGATTACTATTTAGAGAAGAAAATGAATTATAGCTATATGCAACCGCATGAATGAATTTCACAAACATTGAGCGAATGAAGAAAGAAAATATACCAGATGATTCCATTCACATAAAGGTCAAAGGTAGGAAAACTCTACCTCAATTTTTGGAGGTATATGCATAGGTAAAAACACCTTTGAAAAGGAAATGTCCACAATAACAATGAAGGTATTGGTAATTTTTTATGGGGGATAGAGGCTGAGAAGTGGGACATGGGAGTGTCTGGGTTACTATTACTTGGCCTAAATGGGGTGATTTCACCAGTGTTTGCTTTCATTAAACTCCATGTTCAAATATTTCACACACAAAAAGAGCTTTATGGGATCATGGAGACAGAACATGCATTAGAAATCACATTAAGAAAAGCTACTCACCCTTATAACATGTATTTTTTACTTTAAAACATTTTGACCCCAGTTAATCCAATTTGCAACAACCTACAAATGTGCACTGATGAGTGTAAATACATTTGTTTGTTCCAATTAGAAGTGGATACCACCCTCTTCCCTTTCATTCCACCAGTGGGTTCTTATTCACCCAAGAACAAAACCAGAACACATAGCCCGACTTCGATGATTTATATGTATGATTTCCTCTTTCACAGGGCATGTGATCATGGAAAAACAAGGAGGCCTTGTTCTGCTCCCCTCCCCACCAACCACACTGCACATGTATACATATCCACACAACCAGAGTGAAAACCTGACTAGCTCATATTCTCAGCATTATGTTCAGGAATAAAGTCTTGTTGTAACATTAGAATTTTTGAAGGCTCAGAGTTTTTACATGGGGTATGTAAACTGACAATTTTATTGTGCCTGAAAGTCTGCCCTCGATAATTGCTATGAATTCCACATAATAAGACTATTTCATCAGGAATAAATCCAAAAGGAATTAACCATGTCATATATATCAAAGACAGCATGTTATTTGACCATGTCCCTTTTTGTATTAACAATATCTATTCACCCCTCTATTGTGAATAATTAAGTTGATATAGCAATATTTTGGAAATTTAAAATGATATCTGCAAGATTACTCATCTATCCTATCTTTCATTTCTTAGGTAGTGTATTAAAGCAGGAGAATCAAGGGATCCTTACCTACTACATTCCCAGCAAGGACAACAGCTGGGGAAAGGTAATGTAGAAACCATGACCTTCTAACATTACATATTAAGAGGCACTAATGATAGGGGGAGTATTTGATATTCGGGTATGTGTAATGGGAGCCTGGCATTGTATGAGAAGCAGAAAAGTAACCTAAATTATGTGATTTTTCAAAAATACCTAGAGTTTTAATTGTTTGTTCCTTAAATCCCATTATTAGTCTATGTCCATCAAGACAATGGGAACAGAGAACTGCTTCCTTGCAGATCCTCAGTTACGTTTTCTATCATTTTCTCATCTCCCCCTTTTGTCCTCCAACATTAACTTGACAGGACTTGGAGGAAGTGCAGGAGAGGCTTATCTGGGTTGGGCGCTGGAGGCGAGGATTACGATGGTAACTGCACTTTTTTATTGCTGTTGTTGCTAAAGGTGTTTGGTATTCTGGAGGATGCTAAAGAGCAATTCAATTTAGAAGACTATTCCATCAGTCAGATAACGCTGGAACAAATCTTCCTGGCCTTTGGTACCCCAGAGAACACAGAAGGTGATTATAAAGAAAGGTACCATGAGATCCACTCCCAACCAGTGACCCTTATGTCTTCCTTAGTCTACTCTGTGTATACCTGGACACACAGAGGGACATTACTATGTGTGTGCATATCTTGGTATAAATATATTTACATCATAAAGAGCCTTCCAAAGAGGAACATACATCACTCTTTTGTAGATTTACATGAGTGGCCTATGTATACAGCATGTGCAAATCTAAAGACATTTAGCGAAAATCCTGTTCATTTTCCTAGAAATATAAAAGAGCACCATTAATCAGGGTAGTAAAAGGACCTATTCCTGAGCATTCTGAATGTTTAAACAGAAACATCCAGAAATGGTGGTGCTGTCAAATGGGACAGCTTGAAGAGCAAGAGGATTTTGTTTCAGTACTTGAGATATGGTTAAGAGGAGCATTAAGCCTGTATCAAATCATCTTTCCCATGAATACACACATACATAATTTTATACCAGAAAGGATCTAATTAAAATCAATATCAAAGTTTAAGGGATAAGGGTAAGTTGGGTTATTATTTACAAAACTCAAACCAAGATTCTTCATTTGCAAGAGAATCTTTGTATCAAGACATTTAAAGTCCAAGAACAAAGTAAAACAATTCTTTAAGAGTGTGTTTTCTTTCCTATTCTCGCCCCACTTCTGATTAAGAAGGAAAGAAGAACAAATGAAGAGGAGAGGGAGACAGAGAGCTCTTTCTCAGATCTTGTTTGGGCACACGGAATCCCCCATAAGCCACATGAGAAATCTAATCACTCTCAAGATTCATGGGCAGATGAGCAGACAAGTAGGGATGACTGTTGTCCAGTTGCAAGACAGAAAGAGTCCATGAAGCGACTCTATTTTGAGATGGTTTGTTCAAGGTTTTTATATTCTCAGTTGGATTTTGTGAGTAATAAAATGATACCCAGAAGGTATTCTGTGTTTTGTTGTTTTTAGATGTAATGTTCTATGGGTTCCACTCCCATACATGCCATACATCACCAGCGATTTCACTAATTGCAAGATTTGTTTACCAGGCTCACCACCTTTAAATGGGGAGAGGGAACTCATTTGATTAAGCTATTACTTGCATCTAGTCTCACAGTTGGCATCATTAATGACTTTAAAATTCCTTTAATGTGGTAGTCTTACATGCATTGCATCATTTAATCCTACTACAAACCTCTGAAGTAGGTAGTGCAGCTATTATTATCCTCGCTGTACATGGAAGACACAGAGGGGTGAAGGATTCAGCCAGGGTCACCCAGTAAGCAAGCAGGGACATCCCTGTGTACCCATTAAGAGCCTGGAAACCACATAGCAATTTGAACAGGGAGTTCTCTCTCTCTCTACTTCCTTATAACTACTTCTGAGGTTTGTAGTAGGATTAAATGATGCAGTGCTTCTAAAGTGCTTAGTAGAGTTCCAAGAATTCTAAAGAATACACTATGGCTGAGGGGAAATACCCAAGGAAGAAACAAACTTGGAAGAGGACTCCTCCCCAAGGCTGAGATTCACATGTTCTTGGAGAAGGTGAGCTTGGTGGGAAGTTCCTTGGCCTTGGGTCAAGGCTGTTCCATATCTGCTGAGACAGCAGGAAATGCCTCCATAGGGTACAGGCTAGATCTAGCAAGCAGGAAACTTTTCTGTGGTTGTTGGCAGGCTGGTGCTAGGAAGGGACTCTTGCGGGAGTCACTGAGTACCCACAGTTAATGAGGGTGGGGGTGCAGGGTGAATGACGCGAAATGTCCTCCACACCTGCTGCGGGCAGCAGCAAGGTGATAGAAGAATCAAGAGGAAACACCTGAACTTGGAACAGCAGCCTTTGGTCCTGCAGGGTCCCTCCAGCACAAAGCTTAACCTGACAGTTCAAGAGCCCAGCCCCATTTAGCGCTGAAAGGCCAGAACCGGATACCTGGTTCAGTAGGAGAGACATTTGCCCTCTGACAGAATTCAGAACCTGGGCTTCCAACCATTAAGCTACAGTGGAGGTGCATATTGCGGGGGAGGGGGGGGAGGGGGGGGTTGGCTGGTCCGCCAAGAGAAGCGACCATTAACGAATTGGAGCAGCAGGAGAGCGGTCCAGGGGTGAGGCCCACTGAGTGGCTGCGCGCGCAGAGGACGCAGTCGTAGTCTCCACGCGCTGAGCGCCCACGGGCAGAGGCGGAGCACGCCACCAGGGCGAGGGGCGGCGCAGCTGGGAGCGAGACGCGTGGACCGCGCGCATTAGGCCAGGTTGCGCAGCTTCTGGGGCTTTGAGTGGCCCCCGGAGGAGGGTGGCGGGCCCCTGTGCCTGCACCTCTGCAAGCTTTCTGTTGATCCCCACAGACCATGGAGGGCGGCGGCCACTGAATCTCCTCCCACTTCCTGCCACCAGGTACTGGCCCGCTGAGGGTGACCATGACACATGAGGGAGAGGGGAGCCAGCGACAGTTAGAGGATGGTGGGGTCGTCCAGTGGGGTGCAGAGGCGAAGCGCCTGGGAGCAAGCGAACGGGCCTGAGGTAGGGCCCTCAGGGTCGTGGGGCCTCGGGCAGTGTGAGAGGGAAGAGTTTAGTGAGGCCTCACGCTCTGACGGGTCCAGGAGAGGGTCCAGTGCGCAGAGGAGTAGAGAGATGCGTGCCAGGAAGGTGGTGAAGCCTGAGGGCGCGAGGGCTGCAGGGAGCGAGGGGCGGGGTGGGGACTGGGCACGTGCGCGCATGCGCGAGGAAGGGCCCAAGGCGGCGGACCGGCAGGCGGCGGGGCGGTTGGGGAAGGCGTTGGCAGGAGGCGCTGCACGGGTGACGAGCGTCCCTCAGAGGTGAAGGTGGAAGTGTGGCTGTGGCGGTTTCGAGGGTGAGTGTGGGACCTCCCCGCCCCGGTGGCTTCTCCCCAGATTTCCCCGGGAAGGCGGAGGGTGCTCCGAGGACTGCCCGGAGGTCGACCCGCCGACCGAACTCCCCCGAAAGTGCGAACCCCACACAAGCCCCCGAATACACTGGAACCTTCCACAACCCTCTCTGCTCCCCTTCAAAAGGATACCCAAACCCCCTTGTATGTAATGTACATATTACAATGTTACCTATACCCTCACTGTCGAATGTCCGGGGGCCGCCACACCCAGTGTTGACCCTCCATCCTGTGTTTTGCGTGTCCCTCGCAGGACCTCACTCCCAGCCTTTTCCTCTCCAGGGGCCCCTGGTCTGGGGAATGCATCCAGGGCTTCTGAGGGAGGAGAAAGTGCCCTCCCCCTGCAAAACACCAAAACAAGCCCAGGAAGTAAAAGACACTTCTCTGGACCTCGAAACACACAGAGAAGCTAACGAGAGCAAATTAAACAAAATTTGATTTTGGCTGTGCTGAGAATTTGAAAGCCAGGGCTCCGGAGGCACATGTTGCGGGTCTTGGCCTGCGGAGTCCAGAATTTATTTGCTGTGTGACAGTCCCAGTCGGCTGGGGCTGCTATAACAGAATACTGTAGGCCGGCTGACTTAAAAACAGCCATTGTATTTCTCACAGTTCTGGAGGCTGGGAAGTCTCCCATCGAAGCTCCATGCAGATTCAGGGTGTGGTGAGAGCCTGATTTCTGATAGACAGGCATCCTCTCGCTGTGTCCTTCACATGGTGGAGGGAGCAAGGGAGCTCTCTGGGGCCTGTGTCATAAGGGCACGAATCCCATTCATCAGGGCTCCATCCTCATGACCTTAATCACATGCCCGTGTCCCTCATGGTAATACCATCACATTGGGGTTAGGATTTCAACATAAGAATTTGGGCAGAAGAGGAGGACACAGGCATTCAGATTATAGCAATGAGCTAATGTAAATTGCTTGATTTCACTAAGCCTCAGTATCTTCATCTAAAAAAAACTGGATACTAATACCCATCTCTGAGGATGATTAGAATATTTCAACTGACAGAATGTAGCAAACGTTCAATAAATAGAGGAAGGGGTATGGAAATTAAGTGCTGCAGGGAGCTCAAGTGTCTTAGTTCTCCTCTGCCAAAGCGGAAATTGCACTGACCTAAGTTAAACAGGCAAGGAAGACTTTGTGCAAGGCTCTAGGAACTGGGAAGACAGGCCAGAACTCAGTCTGCGTTCAGTTCTGCTGAAACAAAGGATGGGAAGGGGTTTGAGGACTGAGTGAGACAGTGGGAATGTGCTGGAGGACTGTAGAGGGGAGGTTGACCAGTAGAACACATTGAGTAGCTTCCTGAAGTTTGCTCCTGTGGTTCTCTGTGATTAGGCCATGTGTGTTTGCTGATTGGTGCCTGTTAGAAGCTAGCTCTTACCTCCCACAGAGACTGGGAACAGGGGTGCTATCTTCCTTGAGGATTACAGTTCAAAGGATGACTCTCAGGTCCTTCAGGAAGAGAGTTTGGGGTTGTAAAACAGGAAAGAGTTACGTATGTTTTAAACAGCAAAAGGGTGTATAATTAAAGGTTTTCTAAAGCAGATGCCCAGAGAAAAGGATGGTCAGGACCTAGAGCCAGGGAGAGCCATACGAATGGTATTAGTCCAGCTCAGAGGAGTATTCAAGCCATCTTGGTCACCTCATTTTAAGCAGAGTAGGCAGATTTAAAAGGAAAGGTAGGGGCGCCTGGGTGGCAGAGCGGTTAAGCGTCTGCCTTCGGCTCAGGGCGTGATCCTGGCGTTATGGGATCGAGCCCCACATCAGGCTCCTCTGCTATGAGCCTGCTTCTTCCTCTCCCACTCCCCCTGCTTGTGTTCCCTCTCTCGCTGGCTGTCTCTATCTCTGACAAATAAATAAATAAAATCTTTTTTTAAAAAATAAAATAAAAAATAAAAGGAAAGGTAACTCTGTTTTAGCAGAATTAAGAAAGCTGTTGTGTTTTATTCAGAACAGCTCAGTGCTTTTAAGGAAATGAGGCGTAGTGAGTATAAATCTTATGTAAGAAATTAGGACTGTAATGGCTTAATTTTCAGTAACTCCATTTAATTGGTTTTTTTAGAGCCCACACATCAATAGGTTGCCCTAAAATTTTTCAGACACACCAGGTTCATGTCTCTTCAAATTCCTCCTCCTTTCCCTCTTACCCCAGTGTTGCCTCCATGTTTGGGGGGGTGGGGGACAGGAGTGGGGGTGCATTTAGTATTTAAGGCCAGATTATTACAGATGAATTGGTTCCTGGCCTGGCTCTTGTGGAGTCAGACCTCTCCTGCCCGAAGATTCTCCCAGATCTGTCTCAGGGATGGTGAAGAAAGTGGGATGACAGGATATTAAGAAGCTTTGCTTTTCCTCTTTGTGCATAATTTCAAATCATTTGTGTTACCCTAGAAAGGATAAATGGAAAGAACTAGACTTTGTCCTTTTAGACTTAGGTGTTCTCTCTTCTTTGAGACAAAAAAAAAAAAAAAGATTGAATGGGGGATGGGACACTAAGAATGTATTGAGGTGCAAACTTACGGTTACTATTTCAAAATATTACCCACTATAAGAACAAGAGAAAAAAGTTCTTGGGTCAGTCAGTACATCAGGTAGTTCTTCACAGATTTGTAACCCCCAGTATCTGAAGAAGCAATTGGAAAAATGGTACAGGTGCATTGTATAGAACTCAAGTCTTACAGACATAACAAATTATAGAATGTGTAAATCTCCTATATTTCACTCTTGAGAGACAAATACTGTAAACACATTAGAGTATATTCTGCCATTTTTCTTCTCTCTACATAAACTAACATATATATGTATATTTTTACAAAAAAGTATATCACATAGACTGTTTTGCATCTTTTCCCCTTTCACGATATATTAACCTCCCATGAAAGTACAGTTTTTATCCTCCTCTTTGAAACAGATGGATAGGATTTCATTGAAGGGATTGCCATTATTTATGTAATCATTCTGTCTGTTTCAATTTTATCATACTGTTTCCGGTGTTCCGATGAATGATCATTTTTCTGTATGAATCTTTGTTTTGCTGTGGTTTTGCTTTAGGAGCTTTGTTTTGGTATTTTTTCTCTTTAAGGCTTTGATCAGCATAAACTCCTTTATTGTTAATGTAGCAGACACGGATTGAGGGTCTTTTATAACCAGTGAGAGGTAATACTTACCCTGATGTGAAGCCCTACCTTCTAATGAAAAATTCAAGAATGGCATAATTGCGCAATTCGAAGGCTGTGTGAATTTTAAGTTGATGTTATCCCATTGCTGTATAAACAAAACACCTGTCATGCCATTTTGAGTGAGTTTAGTCTTGTACTAATTGAGGTTTCAGGACTGCAGTCTTTAAATAAATAATGCGCAATACACTAGGCTCCATGTTGTTTGAGACCCAAAGGAAAGTGAGACTGTCCCCACTACAGGGCTGTCGAAGATGTCTTGTCACATTCTTAAAGCTAAAGATTGTTTTTTACTCTTTGTGTTCAGTATATAGGAGCTATAATGATTTTTAAAACTTTTTCACTTGAAGTATAATTTACATAAAAGGAAATGCCCAGGTTTTGAGTGAGAGTTTGATCAGTTTTGAAAAATATATACCTCTGTGAAGACACAGACCATTTGTATCACAACAGAATATCCTCCTGACTCTTTGTTTTCAGCCACCACTCACCCGGTGCACCCTAACCCTTGATAGGATTTTGTCTGTTCTGGGTATTCCATATGATTGCAATCACGCGGGATGTACATTTTGTGCCTGGCTCTTTCCGCTTATACGCCTTTGTCACATCCTCCCATACCTAGAGTACTGATCTGTTTTATGTCCCTATCATTTTATCTGAATTCTTTATGTATTGTAGATAGAAGACCTTTATCAGATACATGTATTGTGAATATTTTCTTTTTCTGGCTTGCCTTTTGGTTTTCTTAGCAGTGTCTTTTGAAGAGTAAAAGTTTTTTTTATATTACTTACGTCCAATCTATTAATTTTTCTTTTGTGGCTCATACACTGGGTGTCCTAAGTAAGAAATCTTCACATACCAGGTTATGAGGATTTTCTCCTTTTTTCTTTTGAAAGCTTTATATTTTTAGACTTTCAGTTTAAATCTGTGGTATATTTTGGGTTCATTTTTGTGTATGGTATGAGATAAGGTCAGTGTTCATTTTTTTTTTCCATACACATATCCAGTTGTCCCAGCACCATTTTTTGAGAAGTCTTTTTTTTTTTTCTTTTTAACCCATTGAATTCCCTTGGTAATTTGTGGAAAATAATTGACCATAGTTATGTGGATCATAAATACGTGACCATATTTCTGGACCCTATTCTGTGTCGTTGATCTATGTTTCTGTCTCTTTACCAATACCACACTATTTTTTTCTATTTTTGTGGTGTTTATTTCCCCCTGCCATTTGAAAACCTCTATATTTTAGAGAGATTAGCCCTTTGCCTATGATATAAGTTGCTAGTTTTCTCAGTTTGTCATTTGTCTTTTGACTTTGCTCATGTTAATATTTACCACACAACACTTTTTTATATATGTTATTTTATGAAACTTGTATTGCTAGTGGATTTTGATTCATGGAGACTTTTCCCACTTCCACGTTTTATCTTTTTCCAAATGACTGTTCATTTGTTCCAACAACATTTTTTTTAAACACATCTTTTGCTCAGTGAATTCAATGTTACCTACAGTATATTCTGAATTTCTGTATGTACTTTGGTTTATTTCCAGACTTTCTATTTTGTTCCATTTGTCTGGCTTCAATTAATGTACTAGTACCACCTTTTTAAAAAAAAAAATGTACTGGTACCACCTCGAGATCAAGACCTGAGCTGAGATCAAGCATCAGATGCTTAACCAACTGAGCTACCCAGGTGCCCCTACCACCCATTTTTAAGTATAGAGACTTTATAGTATGTATTAACATCTGGTAGAGCTAAACTTCACCTCATTAATCTAATTTTTCAGTATTTTCCTAGCTGTTTTTTTCTTACCTTTTCAAATAACTTTAGAATGAAAGGAAACTTACTAGTTATTATTTTCATTGGGATAACATTAAATATATGTGGACTTGGGAGAAAAATGACATATTTATGATTTTAGATCATCCTATTTAAGAACAAGGAATATTTTTCCAACTGTTCAACTCTATTTCTGAGTTTTACAAGAAGGCTTTTTTTTTTTTTTTAAGATTTTATTTATTTATTTGAAAGAGGGAGAGGAGAGAGCATAGAGGGAGAGTGAGAGGGAGAAGCAGACTCCCAGCTGAGCAGACAGCCCAATGTGGGGCTCAGTCTCAGGACCCTGAGATTATGACCTGAGCCGAAGGCAGATGCTTAACCGACTGAGCCACCCAAGCACCCCCATAAGAGGGCTTTAAAGTTTTCCTCATATAAACCTCGCACATTTTTTATTACATTTATTTCTAAGTATTTTGTCCTTTTGTTGCCATTATAAACTGGAGTATTCTGTTCCTTTATGTCTTGTAATGGGTTTTTTGTTTATAAGTTCTGTGTATATGAAAGTTACTAGTTTTTATGTTAGTTATATATTTCACTATAAGTAAGTAAATTTTATATCCTATGAAAATTCAAAAAGATTGAATTGGTTTTTTAAATTTAAGTTTTACTTAACATACAATGCAATATTGGTCTCAGGAATATAATTCAGTGATTCATCGTTTACACACAATACCCAGTGGTCATCACAAGTGTACTCTTTAATACCCATCACCCATCTAGCCCATCCCCCAACCACCTCCCTCCATCGACCCTCAGTTTGTTCTCTATCATTAAGAGTTTCTTATGGTTTATTTCCCTCCTCCCCCCACCACTTCCCATATGTTCATCTGTCTTCTTTCTTAGATTCCACGTGTGAGTAAGATCATATGGTATTTGTCTTTCTCTGACTGACTTATTTCACTTAGCAGAATACATTGGAGTTCCATCCACACCATTTCAAGTAGCAAGATTTCATTCTTTTTGATGACTGAATAATATTCCATTGTATATTTATACCACATCTTCTTTATCCATTCATCAGTTGGTGGATATTTAGGCTATGTCCATAACTTGGCTATTGTTGGTAATGATGCTGTGACGATCAGGGTGCATGTACCCCTTCAAATTTGTATGTTTCTATCCTTAAAAAGATTGAATTTTTTGTTTTTCACATTGATTTTCTTGGTTCAAGCAATTATATCTGCAGATAAAGATAGTTTTACTCTTGTTTTGTCTGTTTTCACTGTCTAAAATCCTTAGTACATTGTTAAACTCTAGTGGGAATAGTAGCCATCATTATTTTTTCTAAAGAGGGGTGTATACATTTTACTGTATTAGGACATATTCATGACTTCCTATTAGTGTTTAATGGTTTTAATCAGAAACAGAAGTTAAATTTTGTCAGAAGCCTTTTCAAGAAGGTAACTATAAGACTTTTTTCCATGTGAGATATATTAATATGGTGAGTTACATGATAGATTTTCTAATAGTGAACCATCCTTCTTTACCTGGAATAAATGCCACCTGCTTAGAGAGTAATTTTTTAATACAATTGGATATTTTTGGTAGTATTTAGAATTTCTCACTGATATGTAAGTAGAATTAGTGTTGTTTCTTTTGGGGGGGTAGTCTTTGTTAGATAGGTATGCTTCCTAAAAATAATTTGATCATTTACCTTCTGTGCTCTTGAAAGTTTAAGTAGTGTTGGAATTATCTGATTATCGAAGGTTTGACAGAATTTCCCTGTGTTTTGATGGAGCATTTGTTAGATACCCTTTCTGTTTCTTCAGTGAAAATTCAACTGTTCTATATCTATAAGAGGATAAATTTTGGTATATTGTATTCTTCTAGGAAAGTTTCCATTCAATCTAGATTTTATAAATGTATTTGCATAGAGTTATACATGTAATCTCTAATGATTTAAAAAATTCCTCCATCTAAATGTGTTTTCTTCATTGTCTTTTTTTAATATTTTAATCTTTTCTCCTTTTCTTGAACAGATTAGCTAATTGTTTTGTCCTTTATTTTCCCCCCAGAGAACCAGTTTTGATTTTTTTATGCTGCAATTCTTCAGTTTTTTAACCTCATAATTTTCTTCATCATTCTTTTTTTCTCTTTTTTTATTAGTTTCAGAGGTAGAGTTTAGTGACTCATCACTTGCATATAACACCCAGTGCCAATTACATCAAGTGCCTTTCTTAATGCCCATCACTCAGTTACCCACATCGCCCCACCCAGTGTCCCTCCAGCAACCCTCAATTTGTTTCCTATAGTTAAGAATCTCATGGTTTATCTTGCCCTCTGATTTTGTCTTTTTTTATTTTTCCCTCCCATCCCCTATGTTCATCGGTTTTCTTTCTTAAATTCCACATGAGCGAAACCATATGGTATTTGTCTTTCTCTGACTGACTTATTTCACTTAGCATAATACCCTCTAGTTCCATCCATATTGTTGCAAATGGCAAGGTTTCATATTTTTTTATGGTTGAGCGATATTCCATTGTGTATATATATATACCACTCTTCTTTATCCATTCATCTATTGATGCACATCTGGGCTCTTTCCATATTTTGGCTATTGTGGACATTGCTGCTATGAACATTGGCATGCATATGCCCCTTTGAATCACTATGTTTCTGTCCTTTGAGTAAATACCTATTAGTGCAATTGCTAGGTTGTAACCTAGCTTTGTTTTTCACTTTTTGAGGAACCTCCATACTGTTTTCACATTGGCTGTACCAGCTTGCATTCCCACCAGGGGTATAAGAGGGTTCCCCTTTCTTTGCATCCTCACCAACATCTCTTGTTTCCTGATGTGAGTTATAGCCATTCTGACTGGTGTGAGATGGTATCTCATTGAGGCTTTGAACTGCATTTCCCTGATGCTGAGTGATGTTGAGCATTTTTCATGTGTCTGTTGGTCATTTGTATGTCTTTTTTGGAGAAATGACTGTTCATGTCTTCTGCCCATTTGTTGATTGGATTATTTGTTCTTTGCATGTTGAGTTTGATAAGTTCTTTATAGATCTTGGATAGTAGCCCTTTATCTGATACGTCATTTACAAATACCTTCCTCCATTGTCTAGGTGGTCTTTTGGTTTTGTCAGCTGTTTCTCTGGCTCTTCAAAAGCTTTGTATCTTGATGAAGTCCCAATATTTCATTTTTGCCTTTGTTTCCCTTGCCTTTGGAGATGTGTCTAGCAAATAGTTGCTGTGGCTGAGGTCAAAGAGGTTGCTGCCTATGTTCTCCTCAAGGATTTTGATGGACTCCTACCTCACATTTAGGTCTTTCACCCATTTTGGGTTTGTCTTTATTTATGGTGTAAGAAAATGGTCCAGTTTCATTCTTCTGCATGTGGCTGTCCAATTTTCCCAGCCCCATTTGTTAAAGAGACTGTCTTTTTTCCATTGGGTATTCTTTCCTGCTTTATTGAAGATTCGTTGACCATGGAGTTGGGGGTCCATTTCTGGGTTCTCTGTTCTGTTCCATGGACCTATGTGTCTGTTTTTGTGCCAGTACCATACTGTCTTAATGATTACAGCTTTGTAATGGAGCTTGAAATCCAGCATTGTGATGCCACCAGCTTTAGTTTTCTTCTTTAACGTTCCTTTGGCTATTCAGGGTCTTATTTGGTTCCATACAAATTTTAGGATTATTTGTTCCAGCTCTGTGAAAAGTGTTGATGGTATTTTGATAGAGATTGCATTGATAACGTAGATTGCTCTGGATAGCACAGACATTTTAACATTTTTACAATTTTTTAACAATTTTATTTTAACAATTTTTGTTATTCTAATCCATGAGCATGGACTGTTTTTCCATCTTTTTGTGTCGTCCTCAATTTTTGTCATAAGTGTTCTATAATTTCCAGAGTATAGATCCCTTACCTCTTTTGTTAGGTTTATTCCTAGGTATATTACGGGTTTTGGTGCAATTGTAAATAGGATCGGTTCCTTAATTTCTCTTTCTTCTGTCTCATTATTAGTGTATAGAAATGCAACTGATGGGGGATTGGGATAGGCGGGTGATGGGTATTAAGGAGGGCACATATTGCATGGTACACTGGGTGTTATATGCAAATAATGAATCATGGAACATTGCATCAAAAACTGGTATGGTGTATGGTGACTAATATAACAAAATAAAAATTATTTTAAAAAAAGAAATGCAACTGATTTCTGTGCATTGATTTTATATCCTGCCACTTTGCTGAATTCCTGTATGAGTTCTAGAGATTTTTGAGTGGAGGTTTTGGGTTTTCTATGGAGTATCATGTCATCTATGAAGAATGAAAGTTTGACTTCTTCTTTGCCTGTTTGGATGCCTTTTGTTTCTTTTGTCTGATTGCTGAGGCTGGGACTTCTAGTACTATGTTGAACAGCAGTGGTAAGAACTTGACATCCCTGCCATGTTCCTGACCTTAGGAGAAAAGCTCTCAATTTTCTCCCATTGAGAATGATACTTGCTGTGGGTTTTTCTTATATGGCTTTTATGGTATTGAGGTATGTTCTTTCTATCCCTACTCTGTGGAGAGTTTTCAGAAAGGATACTGCATTTTTGTCAAATGCTTTTTCTCCATCAATTGAGAGGATGATATGGTTCTTGTCTTTTCTTTTATTAATGTGATCTATCATGTTGATTGATTTGTGAATGTTGAACTACCCTTGCAGCCCAGGAATAAATCCCACTTGGTCATGGTGAATAATCCTTTTAATGAAGTGTTGGATCCTACTGGCTAGGATCTTGTTGAGTGTTTTGACATCCATGTTCATCAGGGATATTGGTCTGTAATTCTCCTTTTTTATGGGGTCTTTGTCTGGTTTGGGGATCAAGGTAATGCTAGCCTCATAGAATGAGTTTGGAAGTTTTCCTTCTGTTTCTACTTTTTGAAACAGCTTCAGAAGAACATGTATTCTTCTTTGAATGTTTGGTAGAATTCCCCTTGGAGGCCATCTGGTCCTGGACTCTCATTTGTTGGGAGATTTTTGATTACTGCTTCAATTTTCTTGCTGGTTATAGGTCACTTCAGGTTTTCTGTTTCTTCCTGTTTCAGTTTTGGTAGTTTGTATGTTTCTAGGAATGCATCTGTTTCTTCCAGATTGCCTAATTTGTTGGCGTATAATATGTTCTTATAATTGCTTGTATTTCTTCAGCGTTGGTTGTAATCTCTCCTCTTTCGTTCATAATTTTATTTGTTTGGGTTCTTTACCCTTTCTTTTGGATAAGTCTAGCTAGAGGTTCATCAATCTTATTATTTCAAAAAACCATCTCTTAGTTTCATTGATCTGTTCTGTTCTTCTGGTTTCTATTTCATTGATAGGGGTAGCCCAGTGATGGGTATTAAGGAGGGCACGTGTTGTAATGAGCACTGGGTGTTATATGCAAATAATGAATCATTGAACACTACATCAAAAACTAATGATGTACTGTATGGTGACTAACAACATAATTTTAAAAAAAGGACTAGCTCTTAGTTTCATTGATATTTACTATTGTCTTTTTAGTCTCTCATTTATGTCCATTCTAATTCTTATTATTTCCTTTCTTGTAACTTTGGTTTTTGTTAAGTCTCCTTTTTCAAGTTCCTTTAGTTGTAAAGTTAGCATGTTTGAGATTTCTCTTGTTTCCTGAGATAGGCCTATATTGCTATGATCTTCCCTTTAAAACCAATTTTACGATGTATTGTAGGTTTTGGTGTATCATAATTCTGTTTTCATTTGTCCCCAGGGTATTTTTGATATCTCCTTTGATTTCTTCTCTAAACTAATTGTTGATCAGTAACATGTAGTTTAGTCTCCTGTGTATTTTTCTAGTTTCCTTCTTGTAATCGATTTTACTTTTATACCATTGTTATTTAAAAATGCTTGATATGATTTCAGTTTTCTTGAATTATATTGAGACTAGTTTTGTGGCTTAACATGTGATCTATTCTAGAGAGTATTCCATGTGCACTTGAAAAGAATGTACTGCTGTTCTTGGATGGAATGAGATATATATACAGATATATATATATCTGTACATATATATATATGTGAATATATATATATACAGATATATATATCTGTACATATATATATGTAAATATATATATATACAGATATATATATACAGATATATATATCTGTATATATATATATGTAAATATATATTATGGAATTTATATATATTTATATATTTTATATATTTATAAAACATATATTTATAATAAAAATATATATTTTTTTATATATTACATATATATATATAGGTCCATTTGGTGTAGTGTGTTGTTAAGGTTATTTCCTTATGGATTTTCTGTCTGGATGACCTATCCATGGAGTGTTAAAATCCCCTACTATTACTATATTGCTGGCAGTTTCCCCCTTTAAGTCTGTTAATACTTGCTTTATATATTTTGGTGCTCCTATGTTGGGTGTATATATGTTTATAAATGTTATTTTTCCTTGCTGGATTGACTATTTTTTATCATTATGTAATGACCCTCTTTGCCTTTTATTATAGTTTTCATTTTAAAGGCTGAATTTTTAAAAATTATTTATTTATTCTTTTAAGTAGGCTCCACACCCAACATGAGTCTCGAACTCACAAACCCAAGACCAAGGATCGCATGCTCTACTAACTAGGCCAGCCGGGTGCCCTTAAATTTTGTTTTGACTGATATAAGTATACCTACATCAGCTTTCTTTTTGTTTCCATTTACATGGAATGTCTTTTCCCATCCTTTCACTCTCATTCTGTCTGTCCTTCTTAAGTGAGCCTCCTGCAGGCATTATGTAGGTGTGTCTCATTTTTTTTAATCCAGTAAGCCATTCTGTGACTTTTGATTGAAGAATTTTGTCCATTTATTTTAAAGTAATTATTGATAGGTGTGTACTTGTTGCCATTTTGTTAATTGTTTTCTGTTTTCTCTTTGTTTCTTTATCTCTTTTCTTCTCAATCAATGACTTTTTTAAGTGTTTAGATTCCTTTTTCATTTTCTTACTCTAAGTTTTTGTTTTGTGGTTGCTGGGTCACATATGTAATCCTCTGTATAAAAATCTATTTTAATTTGATAGCAACTTAAATTTGAACACATCCAAAACTCTACCTTTTTAAAAAATTTTTTTTATTATATTATGTTAGTCACCATACAGTACATCCCTGGTTTTTGATGTAAAGTTCGATGATTCATTAGTTGCGTGTAACACCCAGTGCACCATGCAATACGTGCCCTCCTTACTACCCATCATCAGCCTATCCCATTACCCCGCCCCCCTCCCCTCTGAAGCCCTCAGTTTGTTTCTCATAGTCCATAGTCTCTCATACTTCATTCCTGCTTCTGATTACCCCCCCTTTCTTTATCCCTTTCTTCCCCTACCGATCTTCCTAGTTCTTATGTTCCGTAGATGAGAGAAATCATATGATAATTGTCTTTCTCTGCTTGACTTATTTCACTTAGCATTATCTCCTCCAGTGCCGTCCATGTTGCAGCAAATGTTGAGAACTCGTTCTTTCTGATAGCTGAGTAATATTGCATTGTATATATGGATCACAACTTCTTTTTTTTTTTTTAATGATTTTTTATTATATTATGTTAGTCACCATACAGTACATCCCCGGTTTCCGATGTAAGGCTCGATGATTCATTAGTTGTGTATAACACC
>NW_024424452.1:22787994-22813948 GCF_017311325.1 Ursus maritimus | reverse complement strand
TCTGTCTGGATGACCTATCCATGGAGTGTTAAAATCCCCTACTATTACTATATTGCTGGCAGTTTCCCCCTTTAAGTCTGTTAATACTTGCTTTATATATTTTGGTGCTCCTATGTTGGGTGTATATATGTTTATAAATGTTATTTTTCCTTGCTGGATTGACTATTTTTTATCATTATGTAATGACCCTCTTTGCCTTTTATTATAGTTTTCATTTTAAAGGCTGAATTTTTAAAAATTATTTATTTATTCTTTTAAGTAGGCTCCACACCCAACATGAGTCTCGAACTCACAAACCCAAGACCAAGGATCGCATGCTCTACTAACTAGGCCAGCCGGGTGCCCTTAAATTTTGTTTTGACTGATATAAGTATACCTACATCAGCTTTCTTTTTGTTTCCATTTACATGGAATGTCTTTTCCCATCCTTTCACTCTCATTCTGTCTGTCCTTCTTAAGTGAGCCTCCTGCAGGCATTATGTAGGTGTGTCTCATTTTTTTTAATCCAGTAAGCCATTCTGTGACTTTTGATTGAAGAATTTTGTCCATTTATTTTAAAGTAATTATTGATAGGTGTGTACTTGTTGCCATTTTGTTAATTGTTTTCTGTTTTCTCTTTGTTTCTTTATCTCTTTTCTTCTCAATCAATGACTTTTTTAAGTGTTTAGATTCCTTTTTCATTTTCTTACTCTAAGTTTTTGTTTTGTGGTTGCTGGGTCACATATGTAATCCTCTGTATAAAAATCTATTTTAATTTGATAGCAACTTAAATTTGAACACATCCAAAACTCTACCTTTTTAAAAAATTTTTTTTATTATATTATGTTAGTCACCATACAGTACATCCCTGGTTTTTGATGTAAAGTTCGATGATTCATTAGTTGCGTGTAACACCCAGTGCACCATGCAATACGTGCCCTCCTTACTACCCATCACCGGTCTATCCCATTCCCCACCCCTCCCCTCTGAAGTCCTCAGTTTGTTTCTCATAGTCCATAGTCTCTCATGTTCTCTATTCCCCCTTCTGATTATCCCTTTATCCCTTCCCCTACCGATCATCCTAGTTCTTATGTTCCATAGATGAGAGAAATCATATGATAGTTGTCTTTCTCTGCTTGACTTATTTCACTTAGCATTATCTCCTCCAGTGCTGTCCATGTTGTAGCAAATGTTGAGAACTCGTTCTTTCTGATAGCTGAGTAATATTCCATTGTATATATGGACCACAACTTCTTAATCCAGTCATCTGTTGAAGGGCATTCGGCTCCTTCCACAGATTTAGCCATTGTGGACATTGCTGCTATGAACATTGGGGTGCATATGGCCCTTCTCTTCACTATGTCTGTATCTTTGGGGTAAATACCCAGAGTGCAATGGCTGGATCATAGGGTAGCTCAATTTTTAACTTTTTAAGGGACCTCCACACTGTTTTCCAGAGTGGCTGTACCAATTTGCATTCCCACCAACAATGTAGGAGGGATCCCCTTTCTCCACATCCTCTCCAGCAATTGTTGTTTCTTGCCTTGTCAATTTTTGCCATTCTAACTGGCGTAAGGTGGTATCTTAGTGTAGTTTGATTTGAATTTCCCTGTGGCTAAGGATTTTGAACATTTTTTCATGTGTCTGTTAGCCATTTGTATGTCTTCATTGGAAAAGTGTTCATATTTTCTGCCCATTTTATGATTTGTTTATTTGTTTCTCGTGTATTGAGTTTGAGAAGTTCTTTGTAGATCTTGGATACCAGTCTTTTATCTGTAGCATCATTTGCAAATATATTCTCCCATTCCGTGGGCTGCCTCTTAGTTTTTTTGACTGTTTCCTTGGCTGTGCAGAAGCTTTTTATCTTGATGAAGTCCCACAAGTTCATTTTTCTTTTGTTTCTCTTGCCTTTGGAGATGTGTCATGAAAAGTTTGCTTTGGCCGATGTCGTAGAGGTTGCTGCCTATGTTCTCCTCTAGGATTTTGATGGATTCCTGTCTCACATCAAGGTCTTTCGTTCATTTGGAGTTTATCTTTGTGTATGGTGTGAGAGAGTGGTCAAGTTTCATTCTTTTGCATGTAGCTGTCCAATTTTCCCAGCACCATTTATTGAAGAGACTGTCTTTTTTTCAACGGATGTTTTTTCCTGCTTTGTCAAAGATTAGTTGCCCAAAGATCTGAGGGTCCATTTCTGGGTTCTCTATTCTGTTCCATTGGTCTATGTGTCTGTTTTTGTGCCAGTACCATGCTGTCTTTGTGATCACAGCTTTGTAGTACAGCTCGAAATCCAGCATTGTGATGCCCCCAGCTTTGTTTTTCCTTTTCAAATGTTCCTTGGCTATTCGGGACCTTTTCTGGTTCCATACAAATTTAAGGATTATTTGTTCCAGTTCTTTGAAAAATGTTATCGGTATTTTGATCGGGATAGCATTGAAAGTGTAGATTGCTCTGGGTAGCATGGACATTTTAACTATGTTAATTCTTCCAATCCATGAGCATGGAATATTTTTCCATCTTTTTGTGTCTTCTTCAATGTCTTTCAAGAGTGATTTATAGTTTCTAGAATAGAGATCCTTTACGTCTCTGGTTAAGTAAATTCCAAGGTAACGTATGGTTTTGGTGCTATTGTAAATGGGATGGATTCCCTAATTTCTCTTTCTTCAGTCTCACTATTCGTGTATAGAAATGCAACTGATTTCTGAGCATTGATTTTGTATCCCGCCACATTACTGAGTTGCTCTATAACTTCTAATAGTTGGGAGTGGATTCTTCTGGGTTTTTCATATAGAGTATCATGTCATCTGCGAAGAGTGTTTGACTTCTTCTTTGCCGATTTGGATACCTTTGATCCCTTTTTGTTGTCTGATTGCTGTTGCAAGGACTTCTAGTACTATGTTGAATAATAGTGGCGAGAGTGGGCATCCTTGTCATGTTCCTGATCTTAAGGGAAAGGCTTCCAGCTTTTCCCCATTGAGAATGATATTTGCTGTAGGCTTCCTGTTTCTTATAGCACTTCAGGACCCCTGGATGTCAGTCCCATTGATTTTCCAAGCCAGACATCCTGAGAGCTCATCTCTTCAGTGAAGATCTCAGGGGCCAGGGTGCCCAATGTTGGGTACCAATCCCTTATTCCTCTGACAGACGTGCCTGTCTGGTGAGATCCTTCCCCAATGTATATTGTCATGCCAGAGTGGAGTTTTTTGTGAGTCCTTGTCTCTGCCTCTTTTACTCCTTTCAGTGTGATCTTTTCATCGTTTGTTGTGAAAAGTAGTTCATCTGCTTTCCAGGGTTTTTTTAGAGAGAAATTATCCATATATAGCTGTAGATTGGTGTGTCTGTGGCAGGAGGTGAATTCAGAATCTTCCTACACTGCCATTTTGGGCCTTCTCTATTCTGACAATCCAATGACATGACTTCTTCTACACCAATTCTTCTTTTTGGTTGAGTCTGCTGTTGAAGCTTTCTGTTGAAATCTTGAGTTAAGTCGTTGTATTCTTCAACTGTGGGATTTTGGGGGTGGGATGTGGGGTAGTGGGTTTTTGCTTTTTTATGTAACTTCTCATTTTGTTCATGTATTGTTTTCCTAATTTTATTTAGTTGTGTATGTGTGTTTCTTGTGGTTCACTGAATTTCTGTAAGAGTGTTATTTTTAATTCTTTGTCAGACACTTCATAGACCTCCTTTTTTTAGGGTTAGTCATTGGTGTTTTTTTCCCCCTTTGGTGGTATTATGTTTCCTTGATTATTCATAATCATTGTGACCTTGTGTCTGTGTCTGACACTTCAAGAAGTAGGTACATCTTCCAGTCTTTACAGACTGGCTTTGTCAGGCAAAGTCCTTCACCAGTTATCCAGTCCAGAGTTTTTGGGTGGGTGATCTGGTGGTGTCCACAAATGGGCTACTGCTGCGTGGGCTGATCTGGGTCAGCAGCTGTAAAGGCCTGGTATTCAAGTGCATGGGGACCAGCCATAGAGCCCAGCTCTATGGGGGCAGGCCTGACTCTTGAGTCTGTGGTGATGGACCTGGGACCTGAGTCTATGTGGGTAAAACTAGATCCTGGGTCCACAGGAGCCACCCAGCACCTTGTACCACTGTGGTGAGCCTAGCAACAGGTCCACGGGGACCAGTCTTGTACTGAAACAGGTAAGGAGCCTTGTTTCACAGGAGCCAGCCTGGAGACTGGAGCCACAGGTACTGGCCTCACACTTGGGTGAACTGGGAACCTGGGCCATAGGGATTGTTTATAACTTCAGGATACTGCGGGGGTTGGTATGACCCTAGGGTGGAATGGGTACCTGGGTCCATGGAAGCTGGTCTGGTGGTGGGGTGGGCCAGAAACCTAAATCTCTGGGAACTAGAATGCAATTTAGGTCTTGTGCTGGAGTAAGCTGGCAGCGTGAGTTCATAGGTGTCCACCTGGAACCTGGGTTTATAGGGACCAACTGGGAGCTTGGAGCCACTGGAGCCACTATGGTCATGGAATTGGCCAGCACTGGGGTGAGCTAGGAGCTCACCAGGAGCTTGGTGCTGTGAAGCTGGCTGGCATCAGGATGGACTAGTAGTCTCCTGCTGTGGGAGCTGGCTGGTGCCAGAGTACACTAGGAGGGTAGGCTTCTGGGAGGCCACTGGGAGCCTGGTGCTGTGGGAGCCACCTGGGGACAATCTTTTTCTTAAGATGGAGATTACATCTTCAGCATATAGAATAAGTATATAACTGATAAGTTATATAACTTTATATAAAGTATAACTGTATACCTTCATATCCAACTTTATATATACATGCAGAAGTAAATGATTAGTATATAATTTGATACATGCAGAAATAAATATATTGTACATAATATATAATTTCATTTATATGGATTCTGTGCAAGGACTTTATGTGCACCTTATCTTAATAATTGTTCAATTTATAAAATTCATATTCTGGCATTATAGATCCATCCAGAAAAAAAGCCAAGAAGAAAAATGCTATGTAATCACTAAAGTGATTTCTGAGACTTCTTCTACAAGAAAGCCAAAAAAATTCAGCCATTCTCTGAACATGCCTTGTAGTTTTATGCTATCCTGCCTTCTCATCGTTTTCTCTCCTCCATCTGTTGAAATCTGATTTATGTTCTTGGCTTCTGATTGAGTGCTGCCAGTTGTAATAAACCTACCAAGAGCTGGTATTATGAAACAGCTCTTCTTTCTATATTTTTGAGCTATCTTTACTTACATCTCCCATATTCTGCTATGTATCTTCAGGATTGTTTTAGGAAGCAGGTCTGACTCTCACTTCATAAATTATGAATGAATTGGGTGTAAAAACATTATGTACTTTCAAGTTTGCTTTACATATAACACATATACAAGACTATATTGTATGAACAATATAAAGTATAATAGTAAAAAAAGAAATACCTACTCATCCTTTTATATTATTAAATAAGAACATTTCCAGGAATTTAGAGCCACTTGCAAGCCTCTCTCCAAACAGTCTATAGGTAGTCAGATATTTAAACCTTTCAGGTTTCAGTGTACTTCCTATGAATGTATATTTTTAAAGATTTATTTATTTATTAGAGCGAGTGAATGAGGGGAGGGGCAGAGGGAGAGAGAGAGAATCTCAAGCGAACTCCCTGCTGAGCACGGGGCCCAACTCCCAAGATCCGGAGATCGTGACCTGAGCCGAAACCAAGAGTTGGATGTTCAACTGAGCCACCGATGCACCCCCTGTAAATGTATTCTTATTCAGTGTGTGCTGAAATTTTACCTTTTGAACTTAAGCTAAATGAACATATTCTTCTTGGACTTGATTTTCATTGATTAGTACTATATTGGGATGTTTATTTACACTGTGTGTAATTGTAGTTCATCCTTGTCCTTGATTTTCGATATTCTGTTGTATGAATACAGTGCAGTTGCCATTCCATTGTTGCCTTTTGGGTTGTTAAGTTTTTTGTATTACAAATAGTTATATTAAGTGTATTCATGGATATTTTCCTTATTGCATGGTCATATCTGTTTTATTTGGCTAAATATATCATTGTGAAACCATTCTCACCATCATTCTGTGAAAGAAAGGATTCAGCCCTCATACTCACAAGTATATAACCATTTGGAGAAATGGAACCATATCTTACTTATATTTTAAATATATTAGAACCTCATTAAATATTAAGTAACCTAATAAAAAAAGGAAACAGTATGATTTTCTTTATTTCAAATATGTAATCTTTCTTGTTATCAATATTTGAGGCTGATTAAGAAGAAAATTAGAAGAAAGAAGTAATTCTGTTATTTGTTTGATGTTCACATTATTAGGTAACTTAATATTATGAAATCTTTCCTCTACCCCTGGAGATGAATTGTAGAAAAATGGATTTGTTGACATTGAACCAATTTTCAGTGCTCCTCTGGAAAAATTTTACCTTAAAGGTGGGTAAAGGCATCCATGTAAAATGTTCATAAGTGGCCATTTGTTGAAGTTCAGGATGTGTGTGTGTGTGTGTGTGTGTGTGTGTACATACATACCTTTGAAAAAATCAATTCCAGAGCTGTAGGTAGTTCTTCCAAATGTATAAAACTGAGTTGATCAGTAGTATAGTATGACTTATAAGAAAGTTGGGAGGGATGAGGGTGAAAGTGGCACAAGACAGTCTGGGAAGCACTTGGCTGTTCCATAGTAAAACTGGCAGAAGTTTAATACCATAGAACTATCCATCTGCATTGAATGTGTCTTTAAATTAATTAACACCATCTTTTTGTTTCTCTTCTAGAGGAGGCAGTTCTTTACTTTAACATTGGAAGTCTTAACAGCACTGGTATTTCCAGTGATGATTTTGCTATTTCGTACACTTACTGCTATAAAGGTTGTTGGACCTTACAATTATACTTCTCATCCCATCAATACTTTGCCTTCTTACCTCAAAAATTCTGAAGAGTGGGAATTGACTTATGTGCCTTCTAATATTGATGTGGTCACTGAGATCACTGAGAACATGAAGAGGAATCTGAACATCAGTGTAAAAGGTTAGAAATTAAGGTTTTCTGTAACAGTTAAAAAATTGCTTTTCAGTGGAGATAAAGCAGTGTTATAAAACTGAGGGCTTCAGAGGGGAGGGGGTGGGGGATGGGATAGGCTGGTGATGGGTAGTGGGGAGGGCACGTATTGCATGGTGCACTGGGTGTTACACGCAACTAATGAATCATCGAACTTTACATCAAGAACCAGGAATGTACTGTATGGTGACTAACATAATATAATAAAAAAAATTTTTTAAAAGAATAAAATTAGAGAAGTCACAATTTTAAATTTTAATTTCCTTTGGGGCGCCTGGGTGGCGTAGTCGTTAAGCGTCTGTCTCCAGCTCAGGGCGTGATCCCAGCGTTCTGGGATCGAGCCCCGCATCAGGCTCCTCTGCTAAGAGCCTGATTCTTCCTCTCCCACTCCCCCTGCTTGTGTTCCCTCTCTCGCTGGCTGTCTCTCTCTGTCAAATAAATAAATAAAATCTTTTTAAAAAAATAAATAAATTTTAATTTCCCAATTTTAAATTCCCAATGTTTAAGCTTGCAACGTAACTATGAAGACAGTGTGGTATTGGTGGAGGGATAGACACATAAATCAGTGATATAGTACAGGCGTACCACAGGGAGATGTTGCAGGTTGTTTCAGACCATTGCAGTAAAGCAAATATCACAGTAAAGCTAGTCAAATGAATTTTTTCATTTCCCAATGCATATAAAAGTTATGTTTACACTATACTGTAGTCTGTTAAGTATGCAGTAGCATCATGTCTAAAAAAGCAATTCATACCTTAATTTAAAAATACTTTATTGCTAAAAAATGTTAACCATCATCTGAGCTTTCAGCAAGTCATAATCACTGATCACATATCATCATACAAATATAATAATGATGTAGGTTTCAACTGTGAAAATTTTGAAAATATTAAACAATAATCTAAATTATTCTAATTTACCTACTAATTTAAAATTTGGTAAAATATTAGGAAAGTAATAAAAAAACCCATGAAACATAGCTAAGTCAAGTGGAAGGCTTTCAATATATTTAACAACTGTCACTTCCAGTGTTTTAAGCAAATGTTAAGTTTTTGGTCTGTTTTTGAACACATAAACTTATGAATATATATATATATTGTGTTATATATATATAATATTTCTTTAGATAGTTCAAAGATCTCCAACTCAATCTTAATAAATTAAAATAAATGAGATATTCTCCTCAAAATATGCACAGTTGTGTACGTAGTGGAAAACTTTGACAAACGGCAGTTGGTGTTACACAAAGATGTTTTGAGTAGTAAAAACCGGCTGGGAAAGCCTTGGTTCTCTGGCACCATGCCTTCTACAAAAAGCCAATTATCTATTAAGTCATCTGCATTCATTTCCCAGGTTAGCCAGGAAAGCAGGGTTGCCTGAGGGAGGGCTTGAATCCTATACACCAGGAAGTCTGAACTGTAGCCAGACGTACAATTAAGATGTTCCAGTAGAGTTATTATTTTGGTTCAGGCAAATTCTTCTGGCATCATTGTTTAGTGGGAGGAATACACCAAATACTTCACGTTTTACCTCATACAGTTAATATTGTCATAGTTCATGTTTTACTTTAAAAAAATATATAATAATGATGAAAAAGTTTGAAATATTGCAAGAATTACCAAAATGTGACATATAGATGAAATGAGCAAATGCTATTGGAAAAATGGTATCAGTAGACCTGCTTTACTCAGGGTTGCCACAAACCTTCAATTTTTAAAAAACACAATCTGCAAAGTGCAATAAAACAAGTTATACCTGTGGAGAACACAGAGCTAGAACTATACAAATACGCCAAAATATTGTTTGCATTAGTGGAAGGATAAGCTTTTCAACAAATAGTGCTAGACAATTGGACATCAGAAGCCAAAACAATGAAATTTCACATCTTAGGCAAAAAAAAAAAAAAATACATCAAAATGGATCACAGATCTAAAAGTAAAATGATAGAAAACAATTAGGAGAGAACATAGGAGAAAATCTTTGTAACTTTGTAAAGAATTAGTTGAAGCATTCTTCAAGACCATTCATGAAAGAAAAAAATGAAAAATTGGACTTTTGATATATAATATTAATGGTTGCTCTTGGGTTAAAATATGCGTGCATAATTTTTCACAATCAACTTAGAACATTTTACTAGTTTATTTTCACATCTACATGAGTTGAAAACTATATCAGAAAGTTGTAATTTATGCACATATTTTAAAGAACTTAAGAAAACTATTTACCCAGATTTTACCATAGCTCTTGTTTGTAACTTTATTCTTTTTTTTTTATTATGTTCAGTTAGCTGCCATATAGTACATCATTACTTTTTGATGTACTGTTTAATGATTCATCAGTTGCATATAACACCCAGTGCTCATCACAACATGTGCCTTCCTTAATACCCAACACCTGACTACCCCATTCCCAACTCCCCTCCCCTCTGAAACCCTCAGTTTGTTTCCTGGAGTCCAGAGTCCCTCATGGTTTCTCTCCCTCTCTGATTTCCCCCTCAGTTCTCCCTCCCTTCCCCTATGGTCTTCCGTGCTATTCCTTATGTTCCACATATGAGTGAAACCATGATAATTGTCTTTCTCTGATTGACTCATTTCACTTAACATAATCCCCTCCAGTTCCATCCATGTCAGTGCAAATAGTGGGTATTCATCCTTTCTGATGGCTAAGTAATATTCCATTGTATATATGGACCACAACTTCTTTACCCATTCATCTGTTGAAGGGCATCTCCACTCCTTCCACAGTTTGGCTATTGTGAACATTGCTGCTACGAACATTGGGGTGCGTGTGCCCCTTCTTTTCACTACACCTGTATCTTTGGGGTAAATACCCAGGAGTACAATTACTGGATCATAGGGTAGCTCTATTTTTAACTTTTTGAGGAACCTCCATACTGTTTTCCAAGTGGGCTGTACCAGTTTGCATTCCCACCAACAGTGTAAGAGTGTTCCCCTTTCTCCACGTTCTTGCCAACATTTGTTGTTCTCTGTGTTGTTAATTTTAGTCATTCTAACTGGTGTAAGGTGGTATCTGTATTTTTTATTTGAATTTCTCTGATGGCTAGTGATGTTGAACATTTTTTCTTGTGGCTGTTAGCCATTTGTATGTTTTCTTTGGAGAACTATCTGTTCATGTCTCCTGCCCATTTATTGACTGGATTATTTGTTTTTTGGGTTTTGAGTTTGAGAAGTTCTTTACAGAACTTGGCTATCAGCCCTTTATCTGTAATGTCATTTGCAAATATCTTCTCCCATTCTGTGGGTTGCCTCCTAATCTTGTTGACTGTTTCCTTTCCTGCGCAGAAGCTTTTTATCTTGATGAGGTCCCACAAGTTCATTTTTGCTTTTGTTTCCCTTGCCTTTGGAGATGTGTCTTGAAAGAAGTTGCTGTGGCCAGTGTCGAAGAGCTTACTGCCTGTGTCCTCCTTTAGGATTTTGATGGATTCGTGTCTCACATCGAGATCTTTCATCCATTTTGAGTTTATCTTTGTGTACAGTGTGAGAGAATGGTCAAGTTTCATTCTTCTGTATGTAGCTGTCCAATTTTCCCAGCACCACTTATTGAAGAGACTGTCTTTTTTCCACTGGATGTTTTTTCCTGATTTGTCAAAGATTAGTTGACCATAGAGTTGAGGGTCCATTTTTAGGCTCTATATTCTGTTCCATTGATCTATGTGTCTGTTTTTGTGCCAATACCATGCTGTCTTGGTGATCATAGCTTTGTAAGTCAGGCAGTGTGATGCCCCCAGCTTTGTTTTTGAAGTTCCAAGTTTCCTCTTCTATCATTTTCCTTCTTTCTGAAGAACTTTAGTAATTTTTTCGAGCAGGTCTACCGGCAGTGAGTTCTTTTTGTTTTCCTTCATCTAAGAAAGTCTTTAATTCATCTTCATTCCTGAAGATTGTTTTCATTTGGGATAAAATTTTGGGTTGACAGTCCTCTCAACATTTAAAAAATATTTATCAATTTCTTTTGACCTCCTTGGTTTTTGAAAAGAATCCTGTTTTGAATAGAATCCTTATTTTCTTATCGGTAATGTATCATTTCTCTCTGGCGACTTTCTTTTTATTTTATTTTATTTTTGTTAATAGTAATATTTTTTATTATGTTAGTCACCATACAATACATCCCTAGTTTTTTATATAAAGTTCCATGATTTAAAACGTGTGCATAACACCCAGTGCACCACGCAATACATGCCCTCCTTACTACCCATCACCAGCCTATCCCATTCCCCCACCGCCCTCCACTCTGAAGCCCTCAGTTTGTTTCCCAGAGTCCACAGTCTCTCAAGTTTCATTCCCCCTTCTGTTTACTCCCCCTTTCTTTATCCCTTTCTTCTCCTACCGATCTTCCTACTTCTTATGTTCCATAAATGAGTGAAACCATATGATAATTGTCTTTCTCTGCTTGACTTATTTCACTTAGCATTATCTCCTCCAGTGCCGTCCATGTTGCAGCAAATGTTGAAAAATCGTTCTTTTTTGATGGCTGAGTAATATTCCATTGTATATATGGACCACAACTTCTTAATCCAGTCATCATTTGAAGGGCTTCTTGGCTCCTTCCACGATTTAGCTATTGTGGACATTGCTGCTATGAACATTGGGGTGCATATGGCCCTTCTCTTCACTACGTCTGTATCTTTGGGGTAAACACCCAGTAGTGCAATGGCTGTGTTGTAGGGTAGCTCAATTTTTAACTTTTTAAGGGACCTCCACACTGTTTTCCAGAGTGGCTGTACCAACTTGCATTCCCACCAACAACGTAGGAGGGATCCCCTTTCTCCACATCCTCTCCAGCAATTGTTTCTTGCCTTGTCAATTTTTGCCATTCTAACTGGCATAAGGTGGTATCTTAGTGTGGTTTTGATTTGAATTTGTTCACTTAGCATAATGTTTTCTAGGTTCATCTATGTTGTAGTTTTTATCAATACTTCATTCCTTTTCATTGTCAGGTAATAGCCCATTGTATGGATATACTGCATTCACTTGGCACATCCTTCATCAGCTGATGGACATTTGGGTTGTTTCCACCTTTTGGCTGTTATAAATCATACTTCTATGAACATTCGTCTCTAAGTTTTATGTAGACATATGTTTTCATTTCTTTTGGGTGGAATTCCACTGAGAGTAGAATGAATATGTCATGTTGTAACTATGTTTAACTTTTTGAGGGGCTACCAAAAGTTATCTAAAGTTGCTGTACTATTTTATACTCTGATCAGCAGTGTATGAAAGTTCCATTTTTTCTGTATTCTCACCAGCACTTGTTATCATCTGTCTTTTTGATTATAACTATCTCAGTGGATGTAAATTGGTATCCCATTGTGATTTTGATTTGTATTTCCCTTATGACTAATGACTCTGCTTTATGTATATGTTATGATGATTGTTATTTAAAACTGAAGTAAAGTTTTATTCCTAAAATTGTTTTGAACCCCCAATATCTATTAAGTAGTTGTGATTCCAATATTTGAAAAACAGTGTTTTTAAGTTTACAATATTGGGATAAGATACATCTCCCCTGAGGAGGAATTATCAGATATTTCCATTGTAATGAACAATTTATCCTCTCTACAGTTCGAGGGTTTACTTCAGAAATGGAGCTTGAGAAGTACATTAAGTATGACTATGGATCTCGTAAAGTACTGGCTGCCATCATTTTTTACTGTAACTTCAAAAGCAGCAGTGACCCTCTACCACTTGAGGTGAGAATGTTGTATTTAGAGTTTTCTAAATACATAGCTTTCTAGTAGTTGCACTTCCAGTTTCTAGAATTTTAATGACTTTGCTATTACTAACCCAGTTTTATGGATGAAGCAACAAATTTTCCCAAGATCAAACGACTAGTATACAATACAGCAAGAATGTGAATCCAGATCTGAGTAACTAATTTCTCTGCTTTTAATTGTTGCTTTGTGATAAGGAAGGAACTGCACACAGAAGGCCTTAGACTCACAGAAAACTTTGACTAATCAGGCATTGCTTCTAGTTCTACAAAGAGGGGTGAAACAAGCTGCAGAGCAGATGCATTTTCACTAACAAGAAACAAAGCATGTAAAAAAAATCCTTTTTCTTTGAATGAAACACAGAATTTAAGTTCTTTCGTAAATGACTAGAAAAAACACTAAGGCTCAGCCAAATTGATTCAGAACTAGGACATCCATAAGCACCAAGAAGGGATCTGATTATAGCGTAGCCACGCTAAGGAAAAAGAAAGACAGTGCCTTGCACTTGGTGTCTGCTTAGCAGATCTTGTTAGACATTCTATCCTTGTGGTGATAGAAATAAGTGGTCAACTATAATATCTAGACATGGAGCCAAGTTCTATGTTTATAATGCAGATACATGTTAGTAGAAGGCAAAATTAATAAAACCCCTGGTAGGATAATATATATTCTTTCTGTAAGTCCCATCCTTCCATGACTCCATGCTTCTGTACCAACTTCCTTCCATCTACTAAGTCAAAATTATCCATATGCTGATAATGGATTTAGGATCAACAGTATGCATTGGCTCAAAGTGTGTTAAGTGCGATTTCAAGTTTTATTACCATTACTAATTGACTGTGCTTGTGTCCTCAAATATTTGTACTAGATTTTAGCCACTACCTGTATGCTAAACTGAAATAGGCTCACTGCTTTATGTAATACAAGATTTAAATAGGAGCCTGTCTCCCAACATAAATGACAAAAAGAACGAGATAAAATAGAAAATGATCTGTCATGCGGAGATCCAAGACAACCACAATTTGGGGGGAGTTCTGATTCATTTATTTACAGAATAGTATTACATTATATAAAGAGATCACAATTTATTTATCAAGTCTGCTACTGGACACCCGGGATGTTTACAGCTTTTTTTTTTCTTATATGCTAGTGAAAAAGTGCTACTATGAACATTAGCTATTCTGGATATATGCTTAGACATAGAATTTCTGGGGCATGGTCACATCTTAAAATGTATTACATAATGCCAAATTGTTTTCTGAAATAATGATACCAATTCAAACTCCCAGCAACAGTGTCTGAAAGTTGTCACTATTAAACTTAATATTTTCAGATGTTTCTCTTACTAATTCCATGGATATGAATTAGCTAATTCCACAGGTGTGAAGTGATATACAACTTTGGCTTTAATTTTCATTTCCTTGGTTCCTAATGAGATTAGCGTATGTCCATGTTTTAAGTGATGAATTATTCTTTAGTGAGGTATACATTTGGACTTTTCCCCCAGTTTTCTATGGAAAAAATCTATTTTACATATTAATTGACCAATTTCTGTGTGTATACTACATAGGGATCCCTTGTCTCTCATATGTATTACAGGTATATTTTTCCAGTTTGTGGCTTTTCTTTCAGTTTTTTTGTCGTGATCAGATTTTCTTTTGATGATTGGACTTTTCTGTTTTAAAGCAGCCAAATTTTTAATTCTTTTTCTATATTCTTTTTTTAAAGTTTTTCTTTTAATTCCAGTTAGTTAACATACAATGCTGTATTACTTTCAGGTGTACAATATAGTGATTCAGTAATTCTATACATTACTCAGTGCTCATCACAAGTACAATCTTTAATCCTCATCACTTATTTCACTCATTCCCCTACCCACCTCCTCTCTGATAACATCAGTTTGTTCTCTATAATTAAGACTGTTTCTTGATTTCTTTCTCTCCCTCTCCCTCTCTTTCTCTCTCCCTCTCATTTTTTCCCTTTGTTTTGAAGAAAAACATGGTTTGAATGAGTAAAAATAATCAACTGACACAGAGAGATGAATCAGAGGTTGGAATTATCTAACAAAGATTTCAAAGCAGTCACCATAAAAAATGTTAAATTGTCTTGAAATGAAAAAAATAGAAAATCTTACCAAAGACACAGAAATTATAAGCAAGAAATTATAAACTTAAAAATACAATGACATATAAAAAACTAGTTGAATGGCTGAATAGTAGAATGGACAGAGCAGAGGATGTAATACTGAAGAATAAATTTCGCAAAAGTGCAAGGGGTATGCGCTGAAAGCTACAACACTGTTTGAAAGAAATTAAAGAAGACTTCATAGGGAGAGTTAAGATGGCAGAGGAGTAGGGGTCACCTTTTTCAGCTGGTCCCCTGAGACGAGCAGGATAGGTACCAGACCATCCTGAACACCCACTGAATCAACGTGAGATGCAGGAAGATACATCTGGATCTCTACAAATGAATATATCCAGAGCTGAGTATTGAGGTACGAAGCGGGGAGCCGTGAATCCAAGCACATATACCAGAAGATAAACGGAAGGGGGAGGGAGCCTCCACGTTCGGGCACTGGGAAGCAGTAGCCACCTACACGGGGGAGCGGGCGGACTCGTGGACCGGCATCCGCAGAGAGCAGAATGAGACCTTGAGCTGAGGAACATACATGACCAGACTGAAAATCAGAGCTCCGGAGTGCGCAAACCACATTGAAACGGAGCTCCGGAGCACGGAGGGGTGGCTGGCGGTGTTAGAAACACAAAGGACAGAGACGTGCTGGCCTTGGAAGTGAGGGCTGGAACGCCGGCTGTGGGGTGCGCATCCTGGGATGCTGCAGGGTTTAGCAGCACCAACAGAAACAGAGTTAAAGTCTCCAGAAGACCCCAGTGGAGAGTGGTCTGGGATCCCTCTGTTCTGAGACAGAGGCTGAAATTCGGCTACTGCTGCTCTGACTCTCAGAAGACACAGAGCAAACTGCCAGGGAAAGCCGCCAGAGAACAAAAGCCTGGAAATACCGGCTCACAGTGTGCCCATCCCCATCCCCTCTCACAGGGTACACAGAGACATTACCCAAACAGGGTTGCCTGAGTATCGGTGGGGCAGGCCCCTCCCCCAGAAGGCAGGCTGAAAAATCAAGAAGCCCACATCCCTAAGGTCCCTATAAAACAAGTGCACACTGCCTGGGTCCTGGCAATAATTTGGGCTCTGGGCAACCCCACAACCTCTCCTCATCAGAATGACGAGAAGGAGAAATCCCCCCCAGCAAAGAAAATGTGGCCTCTGCCACAGAACTGATGGATATGGATATAACCAAATTCTCAGAAACGGAGTTCAGATTAACAATGGTCAAGATGATGTGTAGCCTTGAAAAAACTACTAATGAAAATATTAATGACAATATAGAATCTCTAAGGGCAGAAATGAGAGTGAATCTGGCAGAAATTAAAAATGCTATGAATCAAATGCAGTCAAAACTAGATGCTCTGATGGCCAGGGTGAATGAGGCAGAAGGACGAATTGGCGAATTGACGGATGGGTTAGTAGAAGAGAAAGCTAAAATAGAAACTTGGCTCAAAAAAATCCAATCTCAAGAATGTAGGTTATGAGAGATACTGACTCAGTGAAACGTTCCAATGTCAGAATCATCGGCATCCCTGATGGGGTGGAGAAAAACAGAGGTCTAGAAGAGATATTTGAACAAATTGTAGCTGAAAAATTCCCTAATCTAGCAAAGGAAACAAGCATTCATGTCCAAGAGGCAGAGAGGATCCTTCCCAAGCTCAACCACGACAAACCTACGCCACGTCACATCATAGTGCATTTCGCAAATATTAGATCCAAGGATACTGTATTGAAAGCGGCCAGGGAAAAGAAATTTCTCATGTGCCAAGGCAAAGGTATCAGGATTACGTCAGACCTGTCTACACAGACCTGGAATGAGAGAAAGGGTTGGGAGGCATTTTTAAAGCTCTTTCAGAGAAAAACATGCAGCCAAGGATCCTTTATCCAGCAAGGCTGTCATTCAGAATTGATGGAGAGATAAAGACCTTCCAGAATCGCCAGTCACAGACCAATTTTGTAACCACGAAACCAGCTCTACAGGAGATATTAAGGGGGGTTCTATAAAAGTAAAAAGGCCCCAAGAGTGATGCAGAACAGAAAGTCACAATCTGTGGAAACAAAGACTTTACTGGCAATATGGCATCATTAAAAACATACCTCTCAATAATCAGTCTCAATGTAAATGGCCTAAATGCTCCCATAATATACCACAGGGTTCAGATTGGATAAAAACACATGACCCATCCATTTGCTATCTACAAGAGACTCATTTTGACGTAAAAATACATCCAGACTGAAAGTAAAGGGACGGAATACCATCTTTCATGCCAATGGACCTCAAAAGAAAGCTGGGGTAGAAATTCTCATATCAGACAGATTGGATTTTAAACTCAAGACTATAGTTAGAGATACAGAAAGGCACTATATTATTCTTAAAGGATGTATCCAACAAGGGGAATTGACAATTATAAATATCTATGCCCCCAACAGGGGAGCAGCAAGATACACAAGCCAACTCTTAACCAGAACAAAGAGACATATAGGTAATAATACATTAATAGTAGGGGACCTGAACACTCCACTATCAGCAATAGATTGATCACCTAAGCAGAAAATCAACAAAGAAACAAGAGCTTTGAATACCATACTAGACGAGTTGGACCTCATATATATATATATATAGAACACTACACCCCAGAACCAAAGAATACTCATTCTATTCTAATGCCCATGGAACATTCTCAAGAATAGACCATGTTCTGGGTCACAAAATAGGTCTCAACCGATACCAAAAGACTGAAATTATTCCCTGCATATTCTCAGACCACAATGCTTTGAAATTGGAACTCAACCACAAAGAAAAATTTGGAAGAAACAGACACTTGGAAACTAAGAACCATCCTGTTCAAGAATGATTCAATAAACCAGGAAATCAAAAATCAATTTAAACAATTTATGGAGACCAACGAGAATGAAAACACAATGGTCCAAAATCTATGGGACACTGCAAAGGCAGTCCTAAGGGGAAAATACATAGCCATCCAAGCCTCACTCAAAAGAATAGAAAAATCTAAAATGCAGTTTTTATATTCTCACCTCAAGAAGCTGGAACAGCAACAGAGGAACAGGCCTAATCCACGCACGAGAAAGCAGTTGATCAAGATTAGAGCAGGTATCAATGAATTAGAAACCAGGAGCACAGTGGAGATCAACAGAACTAGAAGCTGGTTCTTTGAAAGAACAAATAAAATTGACAAACAGAAGCCAAAGACTTATCCAAAGGAATGAGAAAGGACACAAATTAATAAAATTATGAAATGAAAAGGGATAGGTCACAACCAAACACCAATGAAATTGGAAGATTATTAGAAAATTTTATCAACAGTTTTATGCCAATAAATAACCAATCTGAAGAGATGGAGGACTCGTGGAAGCCTATAAACTACCAAGACTGAAACAGGAAGAAATTGATTTTTAAACAGGCCAATTAATTATGGAAGAGATTGAAACAGTGATAAAAAACCTTGCAAAAACAAAAGCCAGGGCCTGACAGATTTCCGAGGGAATTCTACCAAACATTCAAAGAAGAAATAATACCTATTCTCCTAAAGCTATTTCAAAAAATAAAAACAGAAGGAAAGCTACCAAACTCATTCAATGAGGCCAATATTACCTTGATCCCCAAACCAGCCAAAGACCCCATCAAAAAGGTCCTTGCTAATAGAATCAACAGTACATTAAAAGGATTATCCATCATGACCAAGTGGGATTAATCCCTGGGATGCAAAGGTGGATCAACATTCCCAAACCTATCACTGTGATAGATTTTATCAAGAGAAAAGCCAAAAATCATATGATTCTCTCAATAGATGCAGAAAAAGCCTTTGACAAAATGCAGCATCCTTTCCTGATTAAAACCCTTCAGAGTGTAGGGTGGGGTACATTCCTCAATCTCATAAAAACCATCTATGAAAAGCCTACATCAAATATCATTCTCAATGGGGAAAAGCTGGAAGCCTTTCCCTTAAGATCGGGACGTGAAAGGATGCCCTCTGCCACTATTATTCAACATAGTACTAGAAGTCCTTGCAACAGCAATCAGACAACAAAAGGGATCAAAGGTATCCAAATCGGCAGAGAAGAAGTCAAACTGTCTCTCTTCACAGATGACATGATACTCTATATGGAAAACCCAGAAGAATCCACTCCCAACTATTAGAAGTTATAGAGCAATTCAGTAATGTGGCAGGATACAAAATCAATGCTCAGAAATCAGTTGCATTTCTATACATGAACAATGACACTGAAGAAGAGAAATTAGGGAATCCATCCCATTTACAATACCAAAAACCATATGTTACCTTGGAATTAACACCAGAGATGTAAAGGATCTATATTCTAAAAACTACAAATCACTCTTGAAAGAAAGACATTGAAGAAGACACTAAAGATGGAAAATAATCCATGCCTGCGGATCGAAGATTTAACATAGCTTAGAATATCCATGCTACCGAGAGCAATCTACACTTTCAATGCTGTCCCGATGCAAAATACCAATGACATTTTCAAAGAACTGGAACAAATAGTCCTTAATTGTATGGAACCAGAAAAGGCCCGAATCACCAGGAACTGTTGAAAAGGAAAAACTAAGCTGGAGGCATCACAATGCCGGATTTCGAGCTACTACAAAGCTGTGATCACAAAGACAGGATGGTATTTGGCACTAAAACAGACATCGCAGTAAACCAATGGAACAGAACAGAGAACCCAGAAATGGACCCTCGGCTCTTTGGGCAACTAATCTTTGATAAAGCAGGAAAAAACATCCAGTGGAAAAAAGACAGTCTCTTTAATAAATGGTGCTGGGAAAATTGGACAGCTACATGCAAAAGAATGAATCTTGACCACTCTCTCACACCATACACAAAGATAAACTCCAAATGGATGAAAGACCTCGATGTGAGACAGGAATCCATCAAAATCCTAGAAGAGAGCAGAGGCAGCAAACTCTACGACATCAGCCACAGCAACCTTTTTCAGATTTTATTTATTTATTCGACAGAGATAGAGACAGCCAGCAAGAGAAGGAACACAAGCAGGGGGAGTGGGAGAGGAAGAAGCAGGCTCATAACAAATGAGCCTGATGTGGGGCTCGATCCCATAACCCCAGGATCACGCCCTGAGCTGAAGGCAGACGCTTAACCACTGTGCCACCCAGGCGCCCCCACAGCAACATTTTTCATGACACCTCTCCAAAGGAAAGAGAAACAAAAGATAAAATGAACTTGTGGGACTTCGTCAAGATAAAAAAAAAAAAGGAAACAGTCAAAAAAACTAAGAGGCAGCCCACAGAATGGGAGAATATATTTGCAAATGATGCTACAGATAAAAGACTGGTATCCAAGATCTACAAAGAACTTCTCAAACTCAATACACGAGAAACAAATAAACAAATCATAAAATGGGCAGAAGATATGAACAGACACTTTTCAATGAGGACATACAAATGGCTAACAGACACACGAAAAAAATGTTCAAAATCATTAGCCATCAGGGAAATTCAAATCAAAACCACACTAAGATACCACCTTAGCCAGTTAGAATGGCAAAAATTGACAAGGCAAGAAACAACAATTGCTGGAGAGGATGTGGAGAAAGGGGATCCCTCCTACGTTGTTGGTGGGAATGCTGAAGTAGTGCAGCCACTCTGGAAAACAGTGTGAGGTCCCTTAAAGTTAAAATTGAGCTACCCGATGACCTAGCCATTGTACTACTGGGTATTTACCCCAAAGATACAGACGTAGTGAGAGAAGGGCCATATGCACCCCCAATGTTCATAGCAGCATTGTCCACAATAGCTAAATCGTGGAAGGAGCCGAGATGCCCTTCAAAAGATGACTGGATTAAGAGTTGTGGTCCATATATACAATGGAATATTACTCAGCTATCCAGAAAGAACGAGTTCTCAACATTTGCTGCAACATGGACGACACTGGAGGAGATAATGCTAAGTGAAATAAGCAGAGAAAGACGACTTATCATATGATTTCTCTCATCTATGGAACATAAGAACTAGGAGGATCGGTAGGAGAAGAAATGGATAAAGAAAGGGGAGTAATCAGAAGGAATGAAGCATGAGAGACTATCGACTCTGAGAAACAAACTGAAGGCTTCAGAGGGGAAGGGGTGGGGGAATGGGATAGACCGGTGATGGGTAGTAAGGAGGAGCACGTATTGCACAGTGCACTGGGTGTTATACTAACTAATGAATCATTGAACTTTACGTCAAAAACCAGGGATATAGTATATGGTGACTAACATAATAAAAAATATATTTTAATAAAAGAAATGGTCAAAATATTAAAATTAGAGTTTTTAAAAAAGGAAAAAAGAATTATTCACCACGATCAAGTGGGCTTTATTCTTGGGCTGCAGGGATGGTTCAATATTTGCAAATCAGTGAACATGATACACCACATTAATGAAAGAATAAGAACCATATGATCCTCAGTAGATGCAGAAAAGCATTTACCTTTTCAGGTTGTCTGGTATGATCAGTATGATTTCTGTTTCCTCTGTAGCTTGAACAGATATATAGCTATCTGTGCGTGTACAGGTTCTACCTTTTGTGCCGCCTCTCCTTTGTCTGAACAATTAGGTTGGTTCATATATTTCTACCACAAATAATATTACAACAAACTTGTGCATGTTTCCTTTATATTGTTGGAGGTGTATATTCAAGTCTGTTCCTGGAAGTAGGATTGCTGAATCAAACCATAAATGCATATGTAGTTTTATTAAACATTGCCCGATTCCATTATAGTTGTGCCATTTTGTATCCCACAACCAATGTATTAAAGTGCCTGTTTGTCTACAGCTTCAGTGACAGAGCATGTTGTTGAGCTTTTGATTTTTCCCGTGATGGGTAACACATCTTTGTAATTTAATTTGTATTTATTTCATTGTATGACATTGAGAAGCTTTTCATATATTTAGGGCCATTTGTATATCTTCTTTTTGTGAACTATCTATATTCTGAGAAAACTTTTAGATGTTCTTATGATCAGAGAACTTATATTGTGCTTTCAGTCACTGTCATTTCCAAGTGTTCAGAATCACTGTGACGTCAGATGAGTCTTATATTTCAAACCATGTGTCTCTCCCCATTTGGACTTAACTTTTCTTTATTTTTAATATGTGCATTTTCATGATTTTATATGGTTTTTAAGCATGATTTGTTTCCCTATTGCTACTTCTAGGTAAAATATCTCTGCGTTTTGTTAGGATACAGAGATCTTTGATATGGCCAGACAGGCTGGGCTGGAAGACATCCTTACTCTTTCCCTGTTCATCCCCTGTAGGCCTGAGGAATGCAGATTTGTATGATGATGGAGGAAGTCCTGGGTGAGCAAATCATTAAACATCCTTATTTTATTATTCAATTGCATATTAACCTATACATATGGTTATATGTGTGTTTTTATACTATATATATGTGTTTGTATATATGTTCTTAACTTGTAATTTTTTTAAATTGAATTATATATTTTATCAAAACTACTTTCAATCGTATACATTAGTTGTGGTTTAGTGTTTTGTTTTCAAATACAGACACCTTCATTTGTCAGCATCACTTGCCTGTTTGTGTCTATATATAATTTTTGAATTGATCTAAAAAGTTTTAAAATTGGCAAGTAATTTTTAATTCAGATTTTATTTTGAAAATTATCTACATGAAAACCCCTAAATGCGGAATTTGGATTTACCAACTATCTCGAGATTTTATCTTTAGCAAATATTTAATAGAAGAAAAAGCTATGCACATTCTAGCAGAAGGAACAAAAGTTGGAAATAACATAAAATCAGTAAAAAGAATAGATGAACCTATTAGACAGTCATTAAAAAATAATCTTTACTGAAGTCTACTAAGAAGAAGGAATTTAAGACTTAGGATTAAGCTGAATCTATACATGCATTTATTTAGTTAGTTAGTTGAGTGGTGGGCATTATTCCGGAGCAGTGGAAGAAAATCATGAGACTATATAGGACCCAAGGATGCCACATATTCGGGGAACTACATGGCCTACATGGTTTGTTTGCTTTATTTATAGAGCTAGAATAGAGAGTGCATGTAAGAGCTGTTAAAAATGAGGTAGGCGGCAAAAAGGCCATTAAGACCTGGTATTGTAGATGAAGGAGTATGACCTTCTCTGGAAGTTGTGAAGACACAGTCCACATTGTACAATATTTAGCATGAATAGGAGAAATGACTTAATATGGTAGTGGATGCTTATCTCCAAAAGTGATAATACTCATAGTTTATCTTTGTTTTTTGTTATATACTGTTGCTGAACAAATAAGACTGTGGCCTATGTTTCACAATTTATGTATTAATAATTTATATAAGTGATCAAGATATTTCAGAGAATGACTTTTTCAGATGTTGGGATTTTTATTTTGTCATTTCACTTCTCAACTTCAAGTGGCACATTACTTGAGAACTAGACTAATATATACCCCTTAGATCTCCTAATACTTGATATTTGGGGAAAATGTTAGAGAAGGAAGGATGAAGGAACTGAATGCTAGGTAAATAAAGGAGGACAAGGTACAAAGCTAACTAAAGAAGGATTGGCGGGAGGAAATGAGTAGAAAATTAAGATGATCTTATCTATTACATGAATCAGGGGAGGAATGGAAGCTATGCTTAATTTTTCAGTTTTTTTTTTTTTACCACAAATGAACTTTGTGATATTTTAAAACTTAAAACAAAATCCCTCCATGGAACACAGTTTCAAGTAATCTACACACACATTTTATTTAAATATCTATTTAAAGATTTATATTTATTCAGGAGTTCCATGTATTTTCAAGACTATATTGTTGGTTCCAAATTTTTGGAAGTCTCTTTTTTCCCAACTTTTGATTTTACCTATGCTGTCCTTTATTGAAATAGCAGAAATCTTTTTATTTGATGTAATGTAGCAATTTTGGCCACATGGCCTTTTTCTGGGCCTTTGTTTAAGAAGTGTCCATCCTACTTCTAAATTCAAAATATTTATTCTGCTATTTCCTCTTTATGGTTTTTCCTTCTATGATTTGGTTGTTAATCCCGAGGAAAGGAGTTACATTTGTATGTAGTTTGTGTTAGGGATTCAGTATTGTTTTTACCACAGAAAGGAAAACAGTTTTCCCAAAACTGTTTAAAATAATATCCCAAAATTTCTTTTTCTTATTAGTCTGTCTACTCTTTTATTTTAAGATTTTTTATTTTTTTATTTATTTGAGAGAGCATAAGCAACAGAGATAAGAGAGCACAAGTGGGGAGGAGAGAGAAGCAGACTCCCACTGAGCAGGAGCCCAACACAGGGTGCAATCCGGGACTCCGGGATCGTGACCTGAGCCAAACACAGATGCTTAACCAGTGGAACTCACCCAGGGCCCTAGTCTTTCTACTCTTTTTTCTTTTATGATATGTTAGTTCATCATACAGTATGCGTCATTAGCTTTTGATGTAGTGTCTGCCGTGATTCATTGTTTGCGTAGTACACCGCAGTGCTCCAAGCAGCTACACGGTGCCTCCTTAATACCCATCATCAGGCTAGCCCATCCCCACCCTCCCTCCCCTCTACAAACCCTCAGTTTTGTTTCTCTGGAGTCCATAGTCTCTCATAGGTTTCATCTCCCCCTCTGTCCCCTCTTCATTTTCCCCTTCCTTCTCCTAATGATCTCCCTGCTATTCCTTATGTTCCATAAATAAGTGAAACCATATGATAATTGTCTTTCTCTGCTTATTTCACTTAACATAATCATCCTCCAGTTCCATCCATGTTAATGCAAATGTTGGGTAATCATCCTTTCTGATGGTTGAGTAATATTCCATTGTGTAATATGGACTGACATCTTCTTTATCCATTCGTCTGTTGAAGAGGCATCTCACGCTCCTTCCACAGTTTGCTATGTGGACAATGCTGCATGAACATTGGGATGCGTATGGCCCTTCTTTTCACTACGTCTGTGTGCTTTTGGGGTAAATACCCAGTAAGTCAATTCCTTGGTCATAGGGTAGCTCTATTGCTCTGAAACCAATCAAATCGTAATCTATTACAGTTGGTTTTGTGTACTCATCTAGTATCAAGCGAGACTCCAAGAAAACTCAGATTAGGGAATCTAGCAGATAAGAACTTGGTTGTAAGGTGGCTATTATGAATCTATTCTAATGTTTGAATTAAGTAAGTGCACAATGAAAAAAGTGCGTAAGTCGTACAGAGAATTAGAAACCATAAAAAAGGAATAAAACATGAAGTCTAGAATTGGAAGAAATACAGGACAGATTTAATGTGAAGATAACAGAAGAAGAGTAAATGAACTTGCAACAATAAAATGTATTCAGTTTGAAAACATAAAAATTGAATTTCATTGAACTGTGGGGCATACCAAAGAGTTCTAACTATGTGTAGATTTAGAGTCCCTGATGGATAAAGAGAAGAGGGCAGAAAAGAGAAGGTGTAGAAGAATGGCTGTCCGTTAAGAGTCTTAAAATGTGGATTAAAGACAATAACCATCAAAGTGGCTGGAGCAGATATACACATATCCGATAAAACAGATTTCAAGACAAAAGGTCAGTTGGTCAGAAGATAATAACAATTATAAATACTTATATGCATCTAATCAACAGCTTCAAAATACTGAAACTAAAAATTGTGACAGAATTAAAGGGAGAATTGGAAATACCACAGTTGTTGATGGAGATATTACTTATCCTCTCAAGCAGTTGACAGAGCATCTAAACAAAAAATTGTAAAGAAGTAGATGATATAGAAAACATTTTCAGTTTCCCTGAATTGATTGACATTGCAGAGTAATTATCACCAGTGGTATGAATACACATTCTTTAAGTGCCATGGATTTTCACCAGGATAACTCTTATTTGAGTTGTAAAAAATAAATCTCATTGAAGTTAAAAAGACTGAAATCAGTAGAAGTTTTGTTCTCTGATTTGACAGTGAAGAGTTAGGGGCGAGAGATAACAATGAGATAATTGAAACATTAGATAATTAGAAAAATATTTGGATATTAAAACAACCATTTCGAACAACAACCATTGAAAGTAAGCAACCATTTCTTTGTGACTTCTTT
>NW_024424452.1:22766013-22787984 GCF_017311325.1 Ursus maritimus | reverse complement strand
CCAGAACCAAAGAATACTCATTCTATTCTAATGCCCATGGAACATTCTCAAGAATAGACCATGTTCTGGGTCACAAAATAGGTCTCAACCGATACCAAAAGACTGAAATTATTCCCTGCATATTCTCAGACCACAATGCTTTGAAATTGGAACTCAACCACAAAGAAAAATTTGGAAGAAACAGACACTTGGAAACTAAGAACCATCCTGTTCAAGAATGATTCAATAAACCAGGAAATCAAAAATCAATTTAAACAATTTATGGAGACCAACGAGAATGAAAACACAATGGTCCAAAATCTATGGGACACTGCAAAGGCAGTCCTAAGGGGAAAATACATAGCCATCCAAGCCTCACTCAAAAGAATAGAAAAATCTAAAATGCAGTTTTTATATTCTCACCTCAAGAAGCTGGAACAGCAACAGAGGAACAGGCCTAATCCACGCACGAGAAAGCAGTTGATCAAGATTAGAGCAGGTATCAATGAATTAGAAACCAGGAGCACAGTAGAGCAGATCAACAGAACTAGAAGCTGGTTCTTTGAAAGAACAAATAAAATTGACAAGCCAGTGGCAAGACTTATCCAAAGGAATAGAGAAAGGACACAAATTAATAAAATTATGAATGAAAAGGGATAGGTCACAACCAACACCAATGAAATTGGAAGGATTATTAGAAAATTTTATCAACAGTTTTATGCCAATAAATTAACCAATCTGGAAGAGATGGAGGCCTTCGTGGAAGCCTATAAACTACCAAGACTGAAACAGGAAGAAATTGATTTTTTAAACAGGCCAATTAATTATGAAGAGATTGAAACAGTGATAAAAAACCTTGCAAAAAACAAAACGCCAGGGCCTGACAGATTTCCCGGGGAATTCTACCAAACATTCAAAGAAGAAATAATACCTATTCTCCTAAAGCTATTTCAAAAAATAAAAACAGAAGGAAAGCTACCAAACTCATTCAATGAGGCCAATATTACCTTGATCCCCAAACCAGCCAAAGACCCCATCAAAAAGGTCCTTGCTAATAGAATCCAACAGTACATTAAAAGGATTATCCATCATGACCAAGTGGGATTAATCCCTGGGATGCAAAGGTGGATCAACATTCCCAAACCTATCACTGTGATAGATTTTATCAAGAGAAAAGCCAAAAATCATATGATTCTCTCAATAGATGCAGAAAAAGCCTTTGACAAAATGCAGCATCCTTTCCTGATTAAAACCCTTCAGAGTGTAGGGATAGAGGGTACATTCCTCAATCTCATAAAAACCATCTATGAAAAGCCTACATCAAATATCATTCTCAATGGGGAAAAGCTGGAAGCCTTTCCCTTAAGATCAGGAACACGACAAGGATGCCCACTCTCGCCACTACTATTCAACATAGTACTAGAAGTCCTTGCAACAGCAATCAGACAACAAAAAGGGATAAAAGGTATCCAAATCAGCAAAGAAGAAGTCAAAATGTCTCTCTTTGCAGATGACATGATACTCTATATGGAAAACCCAAAAGAATCCACTCCCAAACTATTAGAAGTTATAGAGCAATTCAGTAATGTGGCGGGATACAAAATCAATGCTCAGAAATCAGTTGCATTTCTATACATGAACAATGACACTGAAGAAAGAGAAATTAGGGAATCCATCCCATTTACAATACCACCAAAAACCATATGTTACCTTGGAATTAACTTAACCAGAGATGTAAAGGATCTATATTCTAAAAACTACAAATCACTCTTGAAAGAAAGACATTGAAGAAGACACTAAAAGATGGAAAAATAATCCATGCTCATGGATCAGAAGATTTAACATAGTTAGAATATCCATGCTACCCAGAGCAATCTACACTTTCAATGCTGTCCCGATCAAAATACCAATGACATTTTCAAAGAACTGGAACAAATAGTCCTTAAATTTGTATGGAACCAGAAAAGGCCCCGAATCACCAAGGAACTGTTGAAAAGGAAAAACTAAGCTGGAGGCATCACAATGCCGGATTTCGAGCTGTACTACAAAGCTGTGATCACAAAGACAGGATGGTACTGGCACTAAAACAGACACGTAAACCAATGGAACAGAACAGAGAACCCAGAAATGGACCCTCGGCTCTTTGGGCAACTAATCTTTGATAAAGCAGGAAAAAACATCCAGTGGAAAAAAGACAGTCTCTTCAATAAATGGTGCTGGGAAAATTGGACAGCTACATGCAAAAGAATGAAACTTGACCACTCTCTCACACCACACACAAAGGTAAACTCCAAATGGATGAAAGACCTCGATGTGAGACAGGAATCCATCAAAATTCTAGAGGAGAACATAGGCAGCAACCTCTACGACATCGGCCAAAGCAACCTTTTTCATGACACATCCCCAAAGGCAAGAGAAACAAAAGATAAAATGAATTTATGGGACTTCATCAAGATTAAAAGTTTCTGCACATCCAAGGAAACAGTCAGAAAAACTAAGAGGCAGCCCACGGAATGGGAGAAGATATTTGCAAATGACACTACAGATAAAAGACTGGTATCCAAGACCTACAAAGAACTTCTCAAACTCAATACACGAGAAACAAATAAACAAATCAAAAAATGGGCAGAAGATATGAACAGACACTTTTCCAATGAAGACATACAAATGGCTAACAGACACATGAAAAAATGTTCAAAATCATTAGCCATCAAGGAAATTCAAATCAAAACCACACTGAGATACCACCTTACGCCAGTTAGAATGGCAAAAATAGACAAGGCAAGAAACAACAATTGTTGGAGAGGATGTGGAGAAAGGGGATCCCTCCTACATTGTTGGTGGGAATGCAAGTTGGTACAGCCACTCTGGAAAACAGTGTGGAGGTCCCTTAAAAAGTTAAAAATTGAGCTACCCGATGACCTAGCCATTGTACTACTGGGTATTTACCCCAAAGATACAGACGTAGTGAAGAGAAGGGCCATATGCACCCCAATGTTCATAGCAGCATTGTCCACAATAGCTAAATCGTGGAAGGAGCCGAGATGCCCTTCAAAAGATGACTGGATTAAGAAGTTGTGGTCCATATATACAATGGAATATTACTCAGCTATCAGAAAGAACGAGTTCTCAACATTTGCTGCAACATGGACGGCACTGGAGGAGATAATGCTAAGTGAAATAAGCAGAGAAAGACGATTATCATATGATTTCTCTCATCTATGGAACATAAGAACTAGGAGGATCGGTAGGAGAAGAAATGGATAAAGAAAGGGGGAGTAATCAGAAGGGGGAATGAAGCATGAGAGACTATCGACTCTGAGAAACAAACTGAAGGCTTCAGAGGGGAAGGGGTGGGGGAATGGGATAGACCGGTGATGGGTAGTAAGGAGGGCACGTATTGCACAGTGCACTGGGTGTTATACGCAACTAATGAATCATTGAACTTTACGTCAAAAACCAGGGATATAGTATATGGTGACTAACATAATAAAAAAATATATTTTAATAAAAGAAATGGTCAAAATATTAAAATTAGAGTTTTTAAAGGAAAAAAAAGAATTATTCACCACGATCAAGTGGGCTTTATTCTTGGGCTGCAGGGATGGTTCAATATTTGCAAATCAGTGAACATGATACACCACATTAATGAAAGAATAAGAACCATATGATCCTCAGTAGATGCAGAAAAAGCATTTACCTTTTCAGGTTGTCTGGTATGATCAGTATGATTTCTGTTTCCTCTGTAGCTTGAACAGATATATAGCTATCTGTCGTGTACAGGTTCTACCTTTTGTGCCGTCTCCTTTGTCTGAACAATTAGGTTGGTTCATATATTTCTACCACAAATAATATTACAACAAACTTGTGCATGTTTCCTTTATATTGTTGGAGGTGTATATTCCAAGTCTGTTCCTGGAAGTAGGATTGCTGAATCAAACCATAAATGCATATGTAGTTTTATTAAACATTGCCCGATTCTCCATTATAGTTGTGCCATTTTGTATCCCACAACCAATGTATTAAAGTGCCTGTTTGTCTACAGCTTCAGTGACAGAGCATGTTGTTGAGCTTTTGATTTTTCCCGTGTGATGGGTAACACATCTTTGTAATTTAATTTGTATTTATTTCATTGTATGACATTGAGAAGCTTTTCATATATTTATGGGCCATTTGTATATCTTCTTTTTGTGAACTATCTATATTCTGAGAAAACTTTAGATGTTCTTATGATCAGAGAACTTATATTGTGCTTTCAGTCACTGTCATTTCCAAGTGTTCAGAATCACTGTGACGTCAGATGAGTCTTATATTTCAAACCATGTGTTTCCCCATTTGGACTTAACTTTTCTTTATTTTTAATATGTGCATTTCAGTTTTATATGGTTTTAAGCATGATTTGTTTCCTATTGCTACTTCTAGGTAAAATATCATCTGCGTTTTGTTAGGATACAGAGATCTTTGATATGGCCAGACAGGCTGGGCTGGAAGACATCCTTACTCTTTCCTGTTCATCCCCCTGTAGGACCGAGGAATGCAGATTATGATGATGGAGGAAGTCCTGGTGAGCAAATCATTAAACATCCTTATTTTATTATCTCAATTGCATATTAACCTATACATATGGTTATATGTGTGTTTTATACATATATATATGTGTTTGTATATATGTTCTTAACTTGTAATTTTTTAAATTGAATTTATATTTTATCAAAACTACTTTCAATCGTATACATTAGTTGTGGTTTAGTGTTTTGCTTTCCAAATACAGACACCTTCATTTGTCAGCATCACTTGCCTGTTTGTGTCTATATATAATTTTATTGAATTGATCTAAAAGTTTTAAAATTGTGGTAATTTTTAATTCAGATTTTTATTTTGAAAATTATCTTACATGAAAACCCCTAAATGCGGAATTTGGATTTACCAACTATCTCGAGATTTTTATCTTTAGCAAATATTTAATAGAAGAAAAAAGCTATGCACATTCTAGCAGAAGGAACAAAAGTTGGAAATAACATAAAATCAGTAAAAGAATAGATGAACCTATTAGACAGTCATTAAAAATAATCTTTACGAAGTCTACTAAGAAGGAATTTAAGCTTAAGGATTAAGCTGAATCTATACATGCATTTATTTAGTTAGTTAGTTGGAGATGGTGGGCATTATTCCAGGCAGTGGAAGTAAAATCATGAGCACATATAGGACAGGATGCCACATTCAGGGAACTACATGGCCTACATGGTTTGTTTGCTTTATTTATAGAGCTAGAATAGAGGGTGCATGTAAGGCTGTTAAAAATGAGGCTAGGCGGCAAAAAGGCCATTAAAGACCTGGTGTGTAGATGAAGGAGTATGAAATTTCTCCTGGAAGTTGTGAGAGACACAGTCCACATAGCAATATTTAGCATGAATAGGAGAAATGACTTAATATGGTAGTGGATGCTTATCTCCAAGTGATAATACTCATAGTTTATCTTTGTTTTTTGTTATATACTGTTGCTGAACAAATAAGACTGTGGCCTATGTTTCACAATTTATGTATTAATAATTTATATAAGTGATCAAGATATTTCAGAGAATGACTTTTTTCAGATGTTGGGATTTTATTTTGTCATTTCACTTCTCAACTTCAAGTGGCACATTACTTGAGAACTAGCAATATATACCCTTAGATCTCCTTAATACCTTGATATTTGGGGGAAAATGTTAGAGAAGGAAGGATGAAGGACTGAATGCTAGGTAAATAAAGGAGGACAAAGGTACAAAGACTAAGAAGGATTGGCAGGGAAATGAGTAGAAAATTAAGATGATCTTATCTATTACATGAATCAGGGGAGGAATGGGAAACTATGCTTAATTTTTCAGTTTTTTTTTTTTTTACCACAAATGAACTTTTGTGATATTTTAAAACTTAAAACAACAATCCCTCCATGGAACACAGTTTCAAGTAATCTAACACACATTTTATTTAAATATCTATTTAAAGATTTATATTTATTCAGGAGTTCCATGTATTTTCAGATATATTGTTGGTTCCAAATTTTGGAAGTATCTTTTTCCAACTTTTGATTTTACCTATGCTGTCCTTTATTGAAATAGCAGAAATCTTTTATTTGATGTAATGTAGCAATTTTTGGCCACATGGCCTTTTTCTGGGCCTTTGTTTAAGAAGTCCATCCCTACTTCTAAATTCAAAAATATTTATTCTGCTATTTCCTCTTTATGGTTTTTCCTTCTATGATTTGGTTGTTAATCCACGAGGAAGGAGTTCACATTTGTATGTAGTTTGTGTTAGGGATTCAGTATTGTTTTTTTACCACAGAAAGGAAAACAGTTTTCCCAAAACTGTTTAAAATAATATCCTAAAATTCTTTTTTCTTATTAGTCTGTCTACTCTTTTATTTTAAGATTTTTTATTTTTTTATTTATTTGAGAGAGATACAGCAACAGAGATAGAGAGAGCACAAGTGGGGAGGAGAGAGAGAAGCAGACTCCCCACTGAGCAGGGAGCCCAACACAGGGTGCAATCCCAGGACCCTGGGATCGTGACCTGAGCCAAACACAGATGCTTAACCAGTGGAACCACCCAGGTGGCCCTAGTCTTTCTACTCTTTTTTTCTTTTATGATATGTTAGTCATCATACAGTACGTCATTAGCTTTTGATGTAGTGTTCCGTGATTCATTGTTTGCGTATAACACCCAGTGCTCCATGCAATACGTGCCCTCCTTAATACCCATCATCAGGCTAGCCCATCCCCCCACCCTCCCTCCCCTCTAAAACCCTCAGTTTGTTTCCTGGAGTCCATAGTCTCTCATAGTTCATCTCCCCCTCTGTCCCCCCTCTTCATTTTCCCCTTCCTTCTCCTAATGATCTCCCTGCTATTCCTTATGTTCCATAAATGAGTGAAACCATATGATAATTGTCTTTCTCTGCTTATTTCACTTAACATAATCTCCTCCAGTTCCATCCATGTTAATGCAAATGTTGGGTAATCATCCTTTCTGATGGTTGAGTAATATTCCATTGTGTATATGGACGACATCTTCTTTATCCATTCGTCTGTTGAAGGGCATCTCAGCTCCTTCCACAGTTTAGCTATTGTGGACAATGCTGCTATGAACATTGGGATGCGTATGGCCCTTCTTTTCACTACGTCTGTGTCTTTGGGGTAAATACCCAGTAGTGCAATTCCTTGGTCATAGGGTAGCTCTATTACTCTTAAACCAATATCGTATTACTATTACAGTGGTTTTGTGTACTGCATCTTAATATCAACCGAGACTCCAAGAAAACTCAGATTAGGGAATTAGCAGATAAGAACTTGTTGTAAGGTGGCTATTATAACTATTCTCAGTCTTTGAATTAAAGTAAGTGCACAATGAAAAAAGTGCTAAGTCTTAGCAGAGAATTAGAAACCATAAAAAAGGAATAAAACATGAAGTCTAGAATTGGAAAATACAGGACAGATTTAATAGTGAAGATAACAGAAGAAAGAGTAAATGAACTTGCAACAATAAAATGTATTCAGTTTGAAAAACATAAAAATTGAATTTCATTGAACTGTGGGGCAATACCAAAAGTTCTAACATATGTGTAGTTAGAGTCCCTGATGGATAAAAGAGAAGAGGGCAGAAAAGAGAAGGTGTAGAAGAATGGCTGTAAGAGTCTTAAATGTGATTAAAGACAATAACCATCAAGTGGCTGGAGCAGATATACACATATCCGATAAAACAGATTTCAAGACAAAAGGTCAGTTGGTCAGGAAGATATAACAATTATAAATATATATGCATCTAATAACAGCTTCAAAATACATGAAGCAAAAATTGACAGAATTAAAGGGAGAATTGGGCAATACCACAGTTGTTGATGGAGATATTAATATCCTCTCAGCAGTTGACAGAGCATCTAAACAAAAAAATTGTAAAGAAGTAGATGATATGAAAAACATTTTCAGTTTCCCTGAATTGATTGACATTTGCAGAGCAATTACTCACCAGTGGTAGAATACACATTCTTTTTAAGTGCACATGGCATTTTCACCATGATAACTCTTATGTTGAGTTGTAAAATAAATCTCATTGAAGTTAAAAAGACTGAAATCATGTAGAGTTTGTTCTCTGATGACAGTGAAATTAGGGGCAGATAACAATGAGATAATTGGAAACATTAGATAATTAGAAAAATATTTGGATATTAAACAACCATTTCGGAATAACAACCATTGGACAGTAACAACCATTTCTTTGTGACTTCTTTCACAATCAGAAAATATTTTAAATTGAATAATAAGGAAAGCTAACATGTTAAGATTCGGAGCAAAATTGGAGGAATATAGCTAAAGCCATGCTTAGAAAGAAGCTCATTGTTTTAAATGTTCATATTAGAGATGTACTGTATGGTGACTAACATAATATAATAAAAAAAACATTAAAATAAAAAAATAAAAATAAATGTTCATATTAGAAAAATGGAGAAGTACAAAATTAATGATCAGAGTTCCAATTTTAGAAATCAATAAAAACAAATTAAACCCTAAGTTGCCTTTTCGTTGTATGGTTGACTTGGTTTCAGTGGAACAATTTTTCTTGAGGGCCATTCTGCATTACTCTGTAGAACTTATCTGTGATTCTGAGCCTCATTTCTCTATTTACATTTCCAAGTCTTCATGTCTCTAATATTTAATTAAATCTTCATTCTTTTTATAGGTATAGATTTTGCATTAGCAAGCCTACCATTGTCATTAAGTATATATAATTTTGGGAAGATGTGAATCAGATTCAGCTGAAGAAGTATCCCTTACTTCTATGTCAAAACTCTGATATGTTTTCAGGGTAATTACATGCATTTAGCCTTGATACAGCAGTAAATTTGGGTTCTGTAGGTGACAAACTATGACTTACTTGAATTGCTGTGTTATTTATGTGTCTGAGCAGTTCCTTAGTCTGTTTTATTTGACAGCGTTTGTTTTATCATGCAGGGTACATCAGAGAAGGGTTCCTGGCTGTACAGCATGCCTTAGATAAGGCCATCATGCTGTATCATGAGAGCATTGCTAGCCAAAAACTGTTCAGTAGTATCAGTATCTTTATACAGAGATTTCCACATCCAGCTTATTCTCATGATGGATTAATTTGGATCACTAGTTCCTTCCTCCCTTTGATGTTCATACTCATGTTCTCTCCAACTGTACTTTCCATCATGCGATCCATTGTCTGGGAAAGGGAAAAAAGATTGAAGGTAATCCCAATTTCTTTGTTTGTTTCAAGTTTTTATTTAAATTCCAGTTAGTCAACATATAATATAATGTTAGTTTCAGGAGTAGAATTTAGAGATTCATCACTTACATACAACACCAGGTGCTCATCACAAGTGTCCTCCTTAATCCCCATCACCCATTTAACCCATCCCCCCACCTACCACCCCTCCAGCAGCCCTCAGTTTGTTCTCTATAGTTAAGAGTCTGTTTTCTTGTTTTATATTTTCTGCTACTGGGATGTAACAACTACCCACCAATGATAAATATGTAGAAATAATCCAACTCTCCATAGAAAAGAGCCCCTCAGGCCTAAAAACATTTTTACAGAAACAGATGAACATAGGGGTGAAAAAAAGAGAGAGGCAAACCATTAAAGTGAATACTGATGCCACTTATCAGTTTTTCAAGCTGGCAGAATTTCAGAGAGAAACTTGTCTCTTGGGAGCAACAGGAAGAGAAAACCTGAAGGTGTGCAGGGAGACAAAAAGGGTCACTGGAGGAATTTAAAGTCTCTAATAACTAGAGTAACAGTGAACTTAGCTCCTGGCTAAATTAACATAAAACCCCACATCTTAGGCCTTCACCTTGATATCTATTACCCTCAATAACATGTCTGGGTCTCAACAAAAAAATTATTAGGCACACCAAAAATTAAGAAAACACATAGTCCAAAGAGGCAAATCAGTCATCAGAACCAGACACAGATAAAACACAGATGTTGAAAATATCAGACAAGGAAATTTAAATTACTATAACTAATAATTTAAAGGCTCTAAGGGAAAGGTAGATGTGTTCAGGATCCTCAAGACAGCCCCTAATTTCTGAAATTCTCTAGAAGGACTAGTGGGACTCGCATATAGTTAATGCTCACAGTTAGGAATTATTATAGTGGTGTAGTGTGTAAACATAGCTGGCTCAGAAGAGGATATGACACAGGCAAAGCCTGGAGGAATTTACCTGCTGGCTTCTTCTTTCAACCCCACAAGAGGTCACACAGAGCACACTCTTGCCTCAGCAATGAAAATCCAGCAGTATGTTTGTGATGTTCATGTCTAGGGAAGTCCATTAGAAATTTAGCATCCAAGGTTTTGATGGGGGCTGGTCATGTAGACACCCTTTGCCTAGCATGTACCAAAATTCCACACTCCTAGACAGCAGGTATTCAGCATGAACCATAGTGTTTGTATCAACAGTTTTGGCACAGTCACCTATCCTTATCATTTAGGGAAAGTTTTGTGTCAGTGTAGGGAATAGTTTACCAGCCAAGTTCCCATGTACCAGCCAAAGGCCAACTTATAAATATGCCTTTCTTTTTTTAATTAATTTATTTTTTAATTTAAATTCAATTAATTAACACATAGTGTATTATTAGTTTCAGAGGTAGAGTTTAGTGATTCATCGGTTGCATATAACATGCAGTGCTCATTACATGCCTTTCTAAGAATAGTAGTCTCAGGCCTCCTTTGTTAATAACACTTTTCTGTACAGTAGGTAACATGCAAGATAAGATAGATAATGTTACCAGACAGATCAAAACTATAAGAAGTCAAATAGAATTTCTAGACATAAAAAACATGCTAACAAAAATGAAGACTGCTTTTGATGGGCTCATCACTAGACTTGAGGAAAGAATCATAGTGTTGAGTATGACAGTTGAAATTACACAAACTGAAATGCAAAGACAAAACACAATATAAAACCCAGAATAAAACATTCAAGAAGCATAAGACAATATAAATGGTATAACATATACATAATTTAAATCCCAAAAAAGGAGATAAAAGAGCTGAAGAAATAATGGCAGAGAATTTTCCAAAATTAATGATAGACATCAAATCACAGGTCTAAGAAGCTCAGAGAACACAAAGCAGGAAAAGTACCATGCACACACAAACACATACATAAACACACAAGCACAGAGATGCACACACGCAGAGTATATTCAAACTGTTGAAAATTAAAGACCAAAGAGAAAATCTTGAAAGCAGCCAGAGTGGGGATAAAGATACGTTGTCTACAAGGAACAAGCATAAGACAGTTGGATTTAAAAAAAAAAAAAAAAAGACACACTTCTGTTATACTCCAGGAAGTAGAATATAATAGAAAGGGAACTTAATATTTTGAAGTTTAATTTTAGATGTTTTCCCATTTGGTCCATTACTAGGTGTAGTAATGAAGAAAGATCTCTGAACTCAGAAGAAGTATATTTTAATGCCAGCACTGCCCTAACTGCATAATTTTGAACAGCACACTTTCTGAGCCTCGATTTTTCATATTCATAACATGGAGATGATATTAACTATTTACATAGTTCTATAGGGAAATTTAAATAGAAAAATGTATGTAAGTCGTATGAATTGCTATACATGTAATATTTGACTTGCGTTGACTTTCCTACAGGAGTACCAGCTTATAATTGGACTTAAAAACTGGATCATCTGGGCTGCCTATTTCTTCACATTCTTCTTTTTTTATATCATTATTATCTCTATGATATGTGTTTTATTCTCTGCCAAGGCAAGTGTCTATTTTTGTGCTATCCAGTAGAAATACCAGGAGTCACATATGTACTACTGGTTTTTTTAGTAGCCAGTAGAAATTTTTAAAACCAGAAAGAATGGGCAAAATTATGTTAATGATATTTTAAATTTAACCTAGTATGTATAAAATATTATTTGAATATGCAACCAATTCAAAAAGTAAGAGGTTTTTTACATTCTTTTTTTTACATTTTATTTATTTGAGAGAGAGAGAGCAAGAGAGAGAGAGCACGAGCATGGGGCAGGTGAGAGGGAATAGCAGACTCCCCACTGAGCGGGGAACCTGATACAGGGCTATATCTTCCAGGACCCCAGAATCATGACCTGACCTGAAGGCAGATTCTTAAAACGACTGAGCCACCCAGGCACCCCTACATTTTTTTGTACTGTCTTCCTACTCCTGTGTATGTTTTATATTTACAGCACATCTGAATTCATATATTTTATTTTCCTTAGAAATATTTGATCTGTATTAGACACTGCCTTCATTTTTCAATTTAAATGAAGATACCTAAAATTAAATGAAGATAAAAATTTAGTTCCTCTGTCACACTAGCTACATTTTAAGTGCTCAATAGCTACATGTGTTTAATGGCTTCTGTGTTAGACATCTTAGTTCTAGTTGATTACAGCCTGCCGTAACTATCCTTTGGGAGGCAAAAAGTAATTATAGTGTGAACTGCTTGGTCTCGGGTGCTAGGAGGATGAAATATAGATTTTATTTATTTCTGCTGTGGAAACTCAGAGGCTGCTGTATCTCTGAGAAAAACATAAACCCTTCTGTAAGAAGTAAGTTACTTAGTTAACTTTCATCCCATTGAGTTTCAGTCACTGAGCAGTGATCTAGCTCATTAGCGCTATCATTTTCTCCTTCTTATGTTTATGTGACAGTATTTATGGTGTACCTTACATGATGTCATAATTGGTTTTTTGTAGATTTTCAGTGAGCCAATCTTTCGCTTCAGTGACTGTAGTTTCATCTTTGTCTTTCTTATGTGTTATGCCATTGCTTCAATATTCTTTGCCTTTATGATTAGCACATTCTTCAATAAAGGTAAGTCTAAGACTCATTCTATAACAGATTTTTGGGGTATTTGTTTATTAAATTCCACTGTAATTAATGTACAGTGTTATATTAGTAATAATTATGTACATTACTCAGTGCACATCACAATAAGTGTGCCCTTAATCCCTTCACCTGTTTCACCCATCCCTTCAAAAGTTAAAAATAAATCTACCCTATGATTCAGTAATCACACTACTGGGTATCTATCCCAAAATACAAAAACAGTAATTCAAAGGGATACATGCACCCCTGTGTTTATAGCAGCATTCTTTACAATAGCCAAGATGTGAAAGCAGCCCATGTGTCCGTCAATTGATGAATGAATAAAGAAGATGTATACATACAATGGAATATTATTCAGCCATAAAAAATAGTGAAATCTTGCCATTTGCAACAACATGAATGGAGCTAGAGAGTATAATGCTAAGCAAAATGAGTGAGTCAGAGAAAGACATATGCCATATGATTTCACTCACATATGAATTTAAGAAACAAAACAAATCCAGCAAAGGGAAAAAAGAGTGATAAACCAAGAAACAGACTCTTAATTATGGAGAACAGACTGATGGTTACCAAAGGGGACATGCATGGGGGATGGAGGAAATAGGGGATTGGGATTAAGGAATACATATATCATGATGGAAAAAAAAATAAAATTAAAAAATAAATTAAAAAGATAGATAAAATATAAAAATAAATAAATAAAGTGAAATATCTGCACTGTCATATTCATTATAGCATTATTCACAATAGCCAAGCCATGAAAGCAACCTAAATGTCCTTCAGTGGGTGAATGGCTAAAGAAAATGTGATATATACATTCAAAGGGATATTTTTCTGCCTTATAAACAAAGGAAATTCTGCCATTTGTAAAAACAGAGACCTAGAGGACATTATGTTGTGAAACAAGCAAGACACAGAAAAACAATACTACATGATGCCACTTATATAAGGAACCTAAACTAGTCATACTTTATAGACAGTATAGAATGATGGTTGCCAGGCAGTTGAGGGAAAGGGAAGCAGGGACATATTAGTCGAGGGGGACAGAGTTTCATTATGCAAGATGAAGAAGTATCTTAGAGATCTACTATATAATATAGTGCCTGTAGTTAACAATACTTAAAAAATTTGTTAAGAGGTACATTTTATGCTAAGTATTCATATCACCAAAAAAGTAATAATAATAATGAAGAGAGCAGAGGGGAAAAAAAGAGGACAGAGGGAAATTTGGGGAGGTGATAGATATGTTTATAGTATAGATTGTGTTGTATTCACAAGTATTTACAGGTATACACCTACCTCCAAACTTATCAAGTTGTTTACATTAAGTATGTACAGTTCTTTACATGTCAGTTATACCTCAATAAAGTGATTTAAAGAAAGAAAAAGTTTATATCATTGTATTGTAATTTGATTTGAGTGTTTTTTATATTTGCCTTATTAACTTTATTTTTTGTTTCAAGATTTTATTTAAATTCTAGTTAGTTAACATATAGTGTAATTTTGGTTTCAGAAGTAGAATTTGGTGATTCATCACTTACATTTACAGCCCCTGCTCATCAAGCAAGTGCCCTCCTTAATACCCATCATCCATTTAGCCCATCCACAACCCACCTCCTTCCCTCAACCCTCAGTTTGTTCTCTATAGTTAACAGTCTTTTATGGTTTGCCTCTTCCTCTTTTTCTTTCCCCCTTCCCCTGTGTTCATCTGTTTGGTTTCTTAATTCTACATGTGAGTGAAGTCGTATGGTATTTGTCTTTCTCTGACTTCTTTCATTTAGTAGTTCCATCCATGTCATTGCATAGGGCAAGATTTCATTCTTTTTGATGGCTAAGTAATATTCCACTGTGTGTGTGTGTGTGTGTGTGTGTGTGTGTGTGTGTGTACACCACACCTTCTTTATTCATCAGTCAGTAAACATTTGGGCTCTTTCCATAGTTTGGCTATTGTTGATAATGCTGCTATGAACATTGGGGTTCATGTACCCCTCTGAATCTGTATTTTTATACCCTTTGGGTAAATACCTGGTAGTGCAATTGCTGGGTTGTAGGATAGTTCTATTTTTACCTTTTGGAGGAACCTCCACACAGTTGTCTGGAGTGGCTGCACCAGTTTTCATTCCCACCAACAGTGTAAGAGGGTTCCCCTTTCTCCATATCCTTGCCAACATCTGTTGTTTCCTGTGCTGTTAATTTTAGCCATTCAGAGAGGTGTGAGGTGGTTTCTCATCATGGTTTTGATTTGCATTTCCCTGATGCTGAGTGATGTTGAGCATCTTTTCATATGTCTCTTAGCCATCTGGATGTCTTCTTTGGAAAAATGTCTATTCATGTCTTCTGCCCATTTCTTAACTGGATTGTTTTTTGGTTGTTGAACTTGGTAAGTTCTTTATAGATTTTTAGGTACTAACCCTTTATCAGATATGTTGTTTGCAAATATCTTCTCCCATTCTGTAGGTTGCCTTTTAGTTTTGTTTCCTTCAACATGCAGAAACCTTTTATCTTGAAGTCCTAATAGTTCATTTTTGCCTTTGTTTCCCTTGTCTTTGACGAGGTGTCTAGCAAGAAGTTGCTATGGCCCAGGTCAAAGAGGTTGCTGCCTGTGTTCTCCTCTAGGATTTCAGGGGTTTCCTGTCTCACACTGAGGTCTTTCATCCATTTTGAATTTATTTTTGTATATGGTTTGAGAAAGTGGTCCAGTTTCATTCTTCTGCATGTGGCTATCCAGTTTTCCCAGCACCATTTGTTGAAGAGACTGTCTTTTTTCCATTAGATATTCTTTCTTGCTTCGTCGAAGATTAGTTGACCATGATTTGAGTGTTTTTGCTTTCTTCCTCAATGTTGATTTTATGTCGTCTCAATAATAATCTTAACAAGAATCTTTTTCTAGCCTATAGGATCCCCTACTTATGGATCTAAACATACCCAACTCTCAGTAGTTATCAGTTTATTCAGCCATTCTTTATTTTGGACATGATGATTTAGATTGGAAGCATATGTTTAAAATTTCATAAAGAGTTTTTTATTCTACCCAATACTTCACACTCTGGAAACTCTGATAATTATTAATAGTTATTAATAATGATTGTGTGCATTTATAATTTCTCAAGCAGAGTGCTCATGAATAAATCTTAGTTTAAATGGCTGTAAATATCCTACACATTAACTGTTAATTCATTTATTTCACACATATTCAGGGAGACATGCTGTGTGCCAGATATTGGTGATACAAGGATGAAAAAGAAAGACAAACATTCTTCCCTCATAGAGCTTACATTCTATTCCCTGTACTGTAGTAGAAAAAGTTATTCGTTATTTTGCATATTGCTTTAGAGTGATCTTGTAATTTCCTTATTATCAGTCCGTTTGGCTGCTTCTGCTGGAAGTCTCCTATATTTTGCCAGTTTCTTTCCATTTAATGCCATTACTCAATTCTACGGAGAACTGACCCTCACCAAGAAGGTGGCTGCCTGTCTCAGCTCAAATGTTGCATTGGCACTGGGGATTAGTCGTCTACTCAAGTTGGAGTTAAGACGTAAGTGCTTGCCCTGCAAATTTTCCCTTTGCTGTTTGATTCCTTGAAAGGTGGGTGGGACAGTGGGTAAGAAAGTAAGAAAATGTTATACAAATTATTTATCCCTAGATTTATTTATTGTAAAGACAGTTGTGTGTACTAAAAAAAAATCAGATTTTTGAAAAATTAGAAGTTCCTTATCACTCCACAATAAGCTTCCAGTTATACTCTGAAATAAAGTAGTTTTAAATCGATTCTACTGCTTGCTTTATTTACATAATAATATGTTAGACCTCTTCTCACATAGAGAAATGCTAATTTTTACACAGTTGTTTAATATTCCATTGTGAAGAGGTACTATAATTAATTTGTCTCAAGCAATGTATATTTAACTGGTTTCCAATTTCTTGCTATTACCATAATAGTACACATATATTTGTTCAAACAGTATGCATACTAATGTAAATAATTTTTTCAATATAAAAATACTATCTTATAAGATATTCATAGGTTAATTTTGATTGCTATTACTACCGTGATAACTCAGTAAGCACAGAGTAGATACTTCTGTTGGTTTTGAGCTACGAACTTAATTTTATTTATTTTCCATATGAAAATCAAACTATTACTATCATTTATTGGATAGTTTGTTGATCTCTACTGCTTTCAAATTCCACCTTTGTTTTATGTTGTTTCCATATGTGCATATATCTGTTTCCTTCTTTTTTTAATAATAACTTTTTATTATGTTAGTCACCATACAGTATATCTTTAGTTTTTGATCTAATGTTCCATGATTCATTATTTGCGTATAACACCCAGTGCAATATTTGCCCTCCTTAATACCCATCACCGGTCTATCCCAATCCCCCCCCTCCCCTCCAAAGCTCTCAGTTTGTTTGCCAGAGTCCACAGTCTCTCATGGTTCATTTCCACTTCTGTTTACCCTCTCTTCATCTTCCCTTCCTTCTCCTACCGATCTTCCTATTTCTTATGTTCAATAAATGAGTGAAACCATATGATAATTGTATTTCCCTACTTGACTTACTTCACTTAGCATAATCTTCTCCAGTCCCGTCCATGTTGCTGCAAATGGTGGGTAATCGTTCTTTCTGATGGCTGAGTAATATTCCATCGTATATATGGACCACATCTTCTTAATCCAGTCATCTGTTAAGGGGCATCTCGGCTCCTTCCACAATTTGGCTATTGTGGACAATGCTGCTATGAACATTGGGGTGCATGTGGCCCTTCTCTTCAATACGTCTGTATCTTTGGGGTAAATACCCAGTAGTGCCATTGCCAGATCATAGGGTAGCTCCATTTTTAACTTTTTAAGGGACCTCCACGCTGATTTCCAAAGTGGCTGTACCGACTTGCATTCCCAGCAGCAATGTAGGAGGGATCCCCTTTCTCCACATCCTCTCCAGCAATTGTTGTTTCCTTGTCAATTTTGCCATTCTAACTGGTGTAAGGTGGTACCTCAATGTGGTTTTGATTTGAATTTCCCTGATGGCTAATGATTTTGAACATTTATTCATGTGTCTGGTAGCCATTTGTATGTCTTCATTGGAAAAGTGTCTGTTCATATCTTCTCTCCATTTTTTGATTTGTTTATTTGTTTCTCGTGTATTGAGTTTGAGAAGTTCTTTGTAGATCTTGGATACCAGTCCTTTATCTGTAGTGTCATTTGCAAATATATTCTCCCATTCCGTGGGCTGCCTCTTAGTTTTTCTGACTGTTTCCTTGGCTGTGCAGAAACTTTTAATCTTGATGAAGTCCCATGAATTCATTTTATCTTTTGTTTCTCTTGCCTTTGGGGATGTATCATGAAAAAGGTTGCTTTGGCCGATGTCGTAGAGGTTGTTGCCTATGTTCTCCTCTAGAATTTTGATGGATTCCTGTCTCACATCGAAGTCTTTCATCCATTTGGAGTTTATTTTTGTGTATGGTGTGAGATAGTGGTCAAGTTTCATTCTCTTGCATGTAGCTGTCCAATTTTCCCAGCACCATTTATTGAAGAGACTGTCTTTTTCCCACCGGATGTTTTTTCCTGCTTTATCAAATATTAGTTGCCCAAAGAGCCGAGGGTCCATTTCTGGGCTCTCTATTCTGTTCCATTGGTCTATGTGTCTGTTTTTGTGCCAGTACCATGCTGTCTTTGTGATCACAGCTTTGTAGTACAGCTCGAAATCCGGCATTGTGATGCCCCCAGCTTTGTTTTTCCTTTTCAACAGTTCCTTGGAGATTCGGGGCCTTTTCTGTTTCCATACAAATTTAAGGACTGTTTGTTCCAGTTCTTTGAAAAATGTCCTTGGTATTTTGATCGGGATAGCATTGAAAGTGTAGATTGCTCTGGGTAGCATGGACATTTTAACTATGTTAATTCTTCCGATTCATGAGCATGGAATATCTTTCCATCTTTTAATGTCATCCTCAATGTCTTTCAAGAGTGATTTATAGTTTCTAGAATATAGGTCCTTTACGTCTCTGGTTAAGTTAATTCCAAGGTAACGTATGGTTTTTGGTGCTATTGTAAATGGGATGGATTCCCTAATTTCTCTTTCTTCGGTCTCGTTATTCGTGTATAGAAATGCAACTGATTTCTGAGCATTTATTTTGTATCCTGCCACGTTACTGAATTGCTCTATAACTTCTAATAGTTTGGGAGTGGCTTCTTTTGGGTTTTCCATATAGAGTATCATGTCATCTGCAAAGAGAGACATTTTGACTTCTTCTTTGCCAATTTGAATACCTTTGATCCCTTTTGTTGGTCTCTGTGTCTGTTTTTGTGCCAGTACCATGCTGTCTTTGTGATCACAGATTTGTAGTACAGCTGGAAATCCAGCCATGTGATGCGCCCAGCTTTGTTTTTCCTTTTCAACAATTCCTTGGCGATTCGGGGCCTTTTCTGGTTCCATACAAATTTAAGGACTGTTTGTTCCAGTTCTTTGAAAAATGTCCTTGGTATTTTGATCGGGATAGCATTGAAAGTGTAGATTGCTCTGGGTAGCATGGACATTTTAACTATGTTAATTCTTCTGATCCATGAGCATGGAATATCTTTCCATCTTTTGAAGCTGGAACAGCAACAGAGGGACAGGCCTAATCCACGCACGAGAAAGCAGTTGATCAAGATTAGAGCAGGTATCAATGAATTAGAAACCAGGAGCACAGTAGAGCCGATCAACAGAACTAGAAGCTGGTTCTTTAAAAGAATAAATGAGATCGATAAGTCGCTGGCAAGACTTACTCAAAGGAATAGAGAAAGGACCCAAATTAATAAAATTATGAATGAAAAGGGAGAGGTCACAACCACACCAATGAAATTGGAAGGATATTAGAAACTTTTATCAATAGCTTTATGCCAATAAATTAAACAACCTGGAAGAGATGGATGCATTCCTGGAAACCTATAAACTACCAAGACTGAAACAGGAAGAAATTGATTTTTTAAACAGGCCAATTAATTATGAAGAGATTGAAGCAGTGAACAAAAACCTCCCCAAAAACAAGAGTCCAGGGCCTGACATATTCCCCAGGGAATTCTACCAAACATTCAAAGAAGAAATAATACATATTCTCCTGAAGCTGTTTCAAAAAATAGAAACAGAAGGAAAACTACCAAACTCATTCTATGAGGCCAATATTGCCTTGATCCCCAAACCAGCCAAAGACCCCATCAAAAAGGAGAATTACAGACCGATATCCCTGATGAATATGGACGCCAAAATTATCAACAGGATCCTAGCTAATAGGATCCAAGAGTACATTAAAAGGATTATCCATCATGACCAAGTGGGATTCATCCTTGGGATGAAAGAGTGGTTCAACATTTGCAAATCAATCAGTGTGATAGATTTTATCAACAAGAAAAAAGCCAAGAATCATATGATCCTCTCAATAGATGCAGAAAAAGCATTTGACAAAATATAGCATCCTTTCCTGATTAAAACCCTTCAGAGTGTAGGGATAGAGGGTACATTCCTCAATCTCATAAAAACCATCTATGAAAAGCCTACAGCAAATATCATTCTCAATGGGGAAAAGATGGAAGCCTTTCCCTTAAGATCGGGAACACGACAAGGATGCCCACTCTTGCCATTATTCTTCAACGTAGTATTAGAAGTCCTTGCAACAGCAATCAGACAACAAAAAGGGATAAAAGGTATTCAAATCGGCAAAGAAGAAGTCAAACTGTCTCTCTTCACAGATGACATGATACTCTATATGGAAAACCCAAAAGAATCCACCCCCAAACTACTAGAACTTATAGAGCAATTCAGTAATGCGGCGGGATACAAAATCAATGCTCAGAAATCAGTTGCATTTCTATACAGGAACAATGAGACTGAAGAAAGAGAAATTAGGGAATCCATTCCATTTACAATAGCACCAAAAATCATACGTTATCTCAGAATTAACTTAACCAGAGATGTAAAGGATCTATATTCTAGAAACTACAAATCACTCTTGAAATACATTGAGGAAGGCACAAAAAGAAGGAAAAATATTCCATGCTCATGGATCGGAAGAATTAACATAGTTAAAATGTCTATGCAACCCAGAGCAACCTACAGTTTCAATGCCATCCTGATCAAAATACCAAGGACATTTTTCAAAGAACTGGAACAGAGAGTCCTTAAATTTGTATGGAATCAGAAAAGGCCCCGATTTGCTCATAGCTTTATAACAAGTCTTAATATGTTACTCTTATCCCCACACCTTGTTCTTTATTCTTGTCACTTTGCTTTCCACTTGAACTTTACGATCACTTTATCAAAATCTCTGAAAAATCTTACTGGGATTTAGTAGAAATTTCATTACATTTATTCATTAATGAAGATGATTGTGGACTTAATTTTTTCCCCTGTGAACAAAAGCCTACACCCAGTGAATAGCCAGTTAGAAGAATATACATATGATTTCTGTATGGATACTTGCATTTTTCTTTCTTTAGGCATGGAACATTAAAATTTCACTGGAAATTTTATATAGATGTGGGATTTTCATTGGGTTAGTCTGCAACAGGATGTATACTTTTTGGTTTTCTAATTGAATTATGTTTTATTGGGTTATTTATTTATTGTTTTCTATATTATTTTCTCTTTCATGAACTCCTATTGTATTCTGGGTGGGAGGTTTTTCAATGTACAGCAGACTTCCTAAAATTTTCATTCTACCATTTTTGTTGTTTTTTTCTTATTTGTTGTTCACTGCCTCTCAAAATGGCTTTCATTTTGATAATTTTTAATTCTACTAAATACTTTTGCTTAAACTATTACCTTTTTATAGCTTTTTCAAAAACAAGTGCTGATGAATACTCTCATGGTGCTGATCTATAGGAAAAGGAGGCTGAAGCTGAAGAAAGGACAAGTTTCATTGTCCATATTCATGAAATGTCTTTGAATTAGGAGTTCACTGCAAGCCCCCATGCTTTTTCAGTTGTGCTACACTGTGTCGAGAAATAGAAGAACTAGAACAAAGGATAACTTTTTTTTGGATGACTTTTTCCCTTCTATCAGAACTTTATTTATTTATTTATTTACTTTTTTACTTATTAATTTGAGAGAGAGAGTGTGTGTCCACGTGTGTGAGCAGGGGAG
>NW_024424452.1:22726465-22766003 GCF_017311325.1 Ursus maritimus | reverse complement strand
GGGTACATTCCTCAATCTCATAAAAACCATCTATGAAAAGCCTACAGCAAATATCATTCTCAATGGGGAAAAACTGGAAGCCTTTCCCTTAAGATCAGGAACACCAAGGATGCCCACTCTCGCCATTATTATTCAACATAGTACTAGAAGTCCTTGCAACAGCAATCAGACAACAAAAAGGGATCAAAGGTATCCAAATCGGCAAAGAAGAAGTCAAACTGTCTCTCTTCGCAGATGACATGATACTCTATATGGAAAACCCAAAAGAATCCACGCCCAAACTATTAGAAGTTATAGAGCAATTCAGGGGCGCCTGGGTGGCACAGCGGTTAAAACGTCTGCCTTCGGCTCAGGGCGTGATCCCGGAGTTCTGGGATCGAGCCCCACATCAGGCTCCTCCGCTATGAGCCTGCTTCTACCTCTCCCACTCCCCCTGCTTGTGTTCCCTCTCTCGCTGGCTGTCTCCATCTCTGTCGAATAAATAAATAAATACATAAAAATCTTTAAAAAAAAAAAAAAGAAGTTATAGAGCAATTCAGTACTGTGGCGGGATACAAAATCAATGCTCAGAAATCAGTTGCATTTCTATACATGAATAATGAGACTGAAGAAAGAGAAATTAGGGAATCCATTCCATTTACAATAGCACCAAAAATCATACGTTATCTCAGAATTAACTTAACCAGAGATGTGAAGGATCTATATTCTAGAAACTACAAATCACTCTTGAAAGAAAGACATTGAAGAAGACACAAAAAGATGGAAAAGTATTCCATGCTCATGGATCGGAAGAATTAACATAGTTAAAATGTCCATGCTACCCAGGCAACCTACAATTTCAATGCTATCCCGATCAAAATACCAATGACATTTTTCAAAGAACTGTAACAAACAGCCCTTAAATTTGTATGGAATCAGAAAAGGCCCCGATTTGCTCATAGCTTTATAACAAGTCTTAATATGTTACTCTTATCCCCACACCTTGTTCTTTATTCTTGTCACTTTGCTTTCCACTTGAACTTTACGATCACTTTATCAAAATCTCTGAAAAATCTTACTGGGATTTAGTAGAAATTTCATTACATTTATTCATTAATGAAGATGATTGTGGACTTAATTTTTTCCCCTGTGAACAAAAGCCTACACCCAGTGAATAGCCAGTTAGAAGAATATACATATGATTTCTGTATGGATACTTGCATTTTTCTTTCTTTAGGCATGGAACATTAAAATTTCACTGGAAATTTTATATAGATGTGGGATTTTCATTGGGTTAGTCTGCAACAGGATGTATACTTTTTGGTTTTCTAATTGAATTATGTTTTATTGGGTTATTTATTTATTGTTTTCTATATTATTTTCTCTTTCATGAACTCCTATTGTATTCTGGGTGGGAGGTTTTTCAATGTACAGCAGACTTCCTAAAATTTTCATTCTACCATTTTTGTTGTTTTTTTCTTATTTGTTGTTCACTGCCTCTCAAAATGGCTTTCATTTTGATAATTTTTAATTCTACTAAATACTTTTGCTTAAACTATTACCTTTTTATAGCTTTTTCAAAAACAAGTGCTGATGAATACTCTCATGGTGCTGATCTATAGGAAAAGGAGGCTGAAGCTGAAGAAAGGACAAGTTTCATTGTCCATATTCATGAAATGTCTTTGAATTAGGAGTTCACTGCAAGCCCCCATGCTTTTTCAGTTGTGCTACACTGTGTCGAGAAATAGAAGAACTAGAACAAAGGATAACTTTTTTTTGGATGACTTTTTCCCTTCTATCAGAACTTTATTTATTTATTTATTTACTTTTTTACTTATTAATTTGAGAGAGAGAGTGTGTGTCCACGTGTGTGAGCAGGGGAGGAAGAGCAGAGGGAGAGAGAGCATTTCAAGCAGGCTTTACACCCAGCATGGAGCCCACTGTGGGGCTCAATCTCATATGACCCTGAGATCATGACCTGAGCCAAAATCAGGAGTTGGACACTTAACCAACTGAGCCACGGAGGTGCCCCAGAACTATATTTAACCAAAACCTCTTTTTCTTCTGCTTTGTAGTCAGCATCCATCTCTAGTCAATATTTTTCCAGATTTGTTTACCCTGATGGTAGTTTAAATGTGAATTTAGTATGAAGGGATAGAAAAATAGGATCTAATAGGCTTGCTTTTTTCTTGCCTTTTTTATTATTATTTTTGTTTCATTCATTGACCTTGTCTCAGTCATTCCTATTTATTTTTGTAGATTCTGAAGGGAGGTCAGAAGAACCCAGTATTACTACATATTCCATCATTTTCTTAGATGACTTAAATAATAAGGGTATTAACATATAGATAATTCACAGTGACAGGATTTAGAGTATCAACCCTTTTTCTTTGCTGTTTCACAGAGCTGTCATCTATGGTATCTCCTTTTTATTTCAGAAATTGGTATTAGATGGGATAACATTTGGACACCAGTCAACCTTGAGGATAATCTCATGTTTGGCCATATTTTGTTAATGCTTTTACTTGATGCTTTCTTGTATGGCCTTGTGACCTGGTATATAGAAACTGTCTTTCCAGGACAGTATGGCGTGCCCCAACCATGGTACTTTTTTCTTATGGTGAGTACTAATGCTGTTGTTATTGCAAAAGCCATAGTCCTTATGCATTTATTTCATATAATATTTATAGTCAAATCAAAAGGTCAAATGCAGAATCATTTTCCTGTGCATACCAGCCATATGAAAATGCTAGCCATTTCTTGATCTCTTAAAGCCTTCCACATATGCAAATGCACAATATCTGTGGATAAGACACTGAATCCCCATACATTTAAAAACACTTGAGTAATAGAAATCTTCTTCAGCCACATGATACATAGTGGATTAGACTGGAGGATAAAGAAACCTGAAAGTCTGCAGAAGTTGTTCCCAGCTAAATAATACGTGATGATTTCTTAGATCCTAGTGAGTAGAGGATTGGGTATTTCCCATATCTCTGTTCTTACCACCTGTTTACTTTCAAGGATTAGACCAGTTTACTTAGAGTGGAAGAGCTGCTGCATCTTGCCCTCCATAACTATTACTGAATAATATATAGTACAAAGAATGCGTTCTGACTGAGTGTGATAAAATGCATTGGCTGTGACTTCATTGTTGAGTAATTCAGTTTTGACCCTACTTCCTGAACAGTAACATTTCAAAATGATTTTTGCTTCTAATTCCTGGAGATATAAATCATACATAATTTATTACAAAGTTCAATCCCTTAAAGTATGCAATAGCCACAGAGTAAACCAAGCCAAAGTGTTTTCAAGTTCTTATAGTACTTCATTTTTCACATTAAAATTTTTAATTCTGATGAAATTCGTATTTTAAAATTAACCATTTTGAAGTGGAAAAATACCAGTGGAATTTAGTGCCTTTACAATGTACTTGCATATGTCTAGTTCCAAAATATTTATTACCCAAAAATAAAACCTTCTATCCATTAAGAAGTCACATCCCATTTTTCCATATCCCAAACTCCTAGCAACCACAAATCCGCTTTCTTTTTCTATGACTTACTATCCTGGATGTTTCATATAAATAGAATCATATAATAGGTGACTATTTGGCTTCTTTCACTTAACATAATGTTTTTGAAGTCTATCCATTAATATGTATCAGCACTTCATTCTTTTTTATTACTGAATAATATTCCATTGTTTGTATATAGGACAATTCCTTTATCAACCTGTAGAAATGTAGGGCATCTTTTGGCTGTTCGAATAGTGCTGCTACGAATATTTGTCTATTAAGTATTTGCTTGAGTGCCTGTTTCAGTTCTTTTGGGAATATACCTAGGAGTAGAACTGCTAGTACTTAGGATAATTCTGTTTCTTGTTTTTAGGAACCACTAAACTGTTTTCTGCAGTGGCTGCACCGTTTATACATTCCCACAAGCAATGTACCAGGGTTCTAATTTCTCCACAGCTTCAAAACCCTTGTTATTCTTTTCCCTTTATTGTAGCCATCCTCGTGGGTATAAAGTGTTCTCATGGTTTTGATATGCATTTCCCTAATGACTAATCATGTTGAGATATTTTCATGGGCTTGCTTCTTGGTCATAGGGTATGTTACTTATAGAAATGTCTATTCAAGTTCTGTGACTTTTTTAACTGGGTTGTCTTTTTATATATTCTTGACAGTAGAACCTTACCAGATACATGATTTGCAAATATTTTATTCCATTCTCTGGGTTATCTTTTCATTCTCTTCATAATACTCTTTCATGCACAATAATTTTTAACTTTGATTAAAACCAATTAAAAAAAATTTTGTTGGTTGTGAATTTTGTGTCATATCTAAGAAGTTAATTGTGAGATCCAGAGTCATCAAAATTTACCCCTGTGTTTTCTTCTAAGAATTTGATGGTTTAAAAGGAATTTGATGATTTTATCTGTTAAATTTAGATAACTAATCAATTTTGAGTTGATTTTTATATAGTATAAGGGGGAGATTCAACTTCATTCTTTTGAATGTGTTAATCCTTTTGTCCCAATACCACTCTTTGAAAAGACTATTCTTTCCCCATTGAATGGTCTTAGCACCTTTGTTGAAAATCAGTTGGTCATAAATGTATGGTTTCATTTTTGGATCCTCAATTTTATTCCATTGGCCTATATGTCTATTCTTATGTCGGTACCACACTGTTTGATTACTATAGTTTCATAGTAAGTTTTGAAATCTGAAAGTGTGGGTCATCCAGCTTTTTCTCTTCTTTTTCAAGATTGTTTTGGCTACTAGGGGGTCCTGGAAGTTCCATAAGAACTTGAGAATCAGCTTTTCTATATCTGTAAAAGTAACCATTAGAATATTTATGGAAATTACAATGAATCTGTTGATTGCTTTAAGTAGTATTGCCGTTATTAAAAATATTGTCTTTCACAGGGTTTGGAATTTATTTGGAAGGGTCAGAGAAAGGCAAAATGAGACAGGAAACAAAAGCAGCTAGAAAAGATCATGTCAACACTGTGGACCCCTGGAGCCCAGTGATGCAGGGAACTCTGAGAATCAGTGCAGAGCACACAGTGATGATCTCAGAATCATCCCCCCCACCCAAAAAAATTGTCTTTCAGTCCATAAACTTTCTTTTTCTTTTTTAACTTTCTATTTATATAGTCTTCTTTAAATTCTTTCATTGAGGTTTTATAGTTTCAGTGTGTGAGTCATTCACCTCTCTGGTTAACTTTGTTCCTAAGTATATTATTCTTTTGGATGCTCTTGTAAATAGAACTGTTAGAATAGAATTTTCTTTTTGTATTGTTCATAGCTGGTATGTACAAACACAACTGATGTATACACGTTGTATGCATCTTTGCTGGATTTGTTTATTAGATCTAGTAGTATATGTAGGGGAGGGGTCTCGGGGCACTTCAATATGTAGAATCATGTTGTCTTCAAATATAGATAGTTTTACTTCTTTCTTTCCAGTTTGGATATCTTTTATTTCTGTGAATAGCAAGAATGAAAGCAGGTATCCTTGTCTTATTCCTGATTTTAGAGGGAAAGCTTAAGTCTTTCACTATTGAGTATGATGTTAGCTGTGGGTTTTTTCATAAATTCCCTAATGAATTTCAAGAAACTGTCCCTAGTTTTCCAAGTGTTTTTATCATGAAACACTTTGTCAGAGGTTTTATTTGCATCAGTTGAAATGATCATGCCCCATTTGTTCTATTAATGTGATATCTTTCATTGATTGGTTTTTGTATGTTAAACTATCCTGCATTCCTAGGATAAATCCCACTTTGCCATGATGAATATTCTTTTTGATATGCTATTAGATTTAGCTTACAAGTATTTTTGAAGATTTTAAAATCTATATTAGTAAGGGATATTGGTCTGTAGTTTATTTTCCTTGTGATGTCTTTGTCTGACGTTGGCATTTGTCTTTCAAGTAATGCTGAGCTCATAGAATGAGTTAGAAAGTATTCTTTTCTCTTAACACTTTTTGGAAGGCTTAGAGAACAGTTTTTTAAATTCTTGTTTAAATGTTTGATACCAGTGAAGACATCTGGTCCTGGACTTCTTTGTAGACAGGTTTTGATTACCAAGTCAGTCAGTTTATTCATTATAGATGTGTTCAGATGGAATGCCTTATTTCTGAAAGCTCATCTTGGTAATTACATTTTGGCTTTCTTTGTAGCACTCATACTGGTTTGGTGAACCAAAAATCAGAAGGAAAAAAGAAGAAATGAAAAGCTGTGGGGAAACCCCAAACAAGTATTTTGAGGCTGAACCTGCTAATTTGGTGGCAGGTATCCAGATCAAACATTTGTACAAGGTATTTGTTTCAAAGGTCTCTTTTTCCTGCAAAGACTGAAAGCCATATACTATACCCTGGATTTGTAACTGGCCATTTCTAGAAAACAAATAAGATGTTTAATAATGAATGGGTCATAATCAGTATAATTCTAATTTAAGAGACATTCATAGAACATATAGATATATCTTTACAATATAGGATTTACTTCACTCATTATGCTTCTAATCTCCTCTGGTAGGCTTGGCAACAAGTGATATTTGAATTTTGTAATAAATTCTGTGAAGAAAATAAACTTGATACAGTAGTAACATCTGAGTGTAAGTGGAGAGGATGACACTAAATGTAGCTAAAGGGAAATATCTCTGAGGAGATGACCTTTGAGTTGAGATTTGAAGAATGAATAGAGCTAATTCTTTGAAAAGCTAAGTAAGAGAAGAATACCCACAGGAGGCAAATAGCAAATTCAACAAACCTGAGGTGAGAAAGATCTTCATGTGTTTGAGGAACAAAAAGAAGACCAGTATATTTGAAGGCAAAAGAATGATAGTAAATGGCTTCTTTGGGAAGCCATTGATTGATTCAAAGCACTAGAGAATATGACATATGTGTTTTAAAGAACATTTTGGCTACAGTATGGAAAACAGGATGTTGAAAGGTGGGGAGTTGAGAAGGAGAAGAGTGGGGAAAGAAGACCGGATGGCGCTTTTTATAAGAAATAAGAATTGTATAAGGGTTGTGGAAGTATATATAAAGAGAAATGGACAGATCCAAGAGATTTCTAACAGAACTGAGAATATTGGGGGATGGGTGGACATTGAAGGAAGAGGAGTAAACTAGAATAATTCCTAGAATGACAAACTAGACTAAGATGTTAAAAACAGCAAGTCTGTTATTTACCAAGTTGTAGTAGATTTTCTTTTTTTTTTAATGTTTTTTTATTATGTTAGTCACCATACAGTACATCCCTGGTTTCTGATGCAAGGTTCGATGATTCATTAGTTGCGTGTAACACCCAGTGCACCATGCAATACGTGCCCTCCTTACTACCCCCACCAGCCCATTCCCCCACCCCCCTCCCCTCTGAAGCCCTCAGTTTGTTTCTCATAGTCCATAGTCTCTCATGCTTCATTCCCCCTTCTGATTACCGCCCCTTTCTTTATCCCTTTCTTCTACCGATCTTCCTAGTTCTTATGTTCCATAGATGAGAGAAATCATATGATAATTGTCTTTCTCTGCTTGACTTATTTCACTTAGCATTATCTCCTCCAGTGCCGTCCATGTTGCAGCAAATGTTGAGAACTCATTCTTTCTGTTAGCTGAGTAATATTCCATTGTATATATGGACCACAGCTTCTTAATCCAGTCATCTGTTGAGGGGCATCTCAGTTCCTTCCACGATTTGGCTATTGTGGACAATGATGCTCTGAACATTGGGGTGCATATGGCCCTTCTCTTCATTACGTCTGTATCTTTGGGGTACAGTAGTGCAATGGCTAGGTCATAGGGGTGCATATGGCCCTTCTCTTAACTATGTCTGTATCTTTGGGGTAAATACCCAGTAGTGCAATGGCTGGATCATAGGGTAGCTCCGTTTTTAACTTTTTAAGGGACCTCCACACTGTTTTCCAGAGTGGCTATACCAACTTGCATTCCCACCAACAATGTAGGAGGGATCCCCTTTCTCCACATCCTCTCCAGCAATTGTTGTTTCTTGCCTTGTCTATTTTTGCCATTCTAACTGGCGTAAGGTGGTATCTTAGTGTGGTTTTGATTTGAATTTCCCTGATGGCTAAGGATTTTGAACATTTTTTCGTGTGTCTGTTAGCCATTTGTATGTCCTCATTGGAAAAGTGTCTGTTCATATCTTCTGCCCATTTTATGATTTATCAAATGAACAAACATTCAATATTACAGGCATCCCAGAAGGAGAAGAGAGAAACAGAGAGGCAGAAAATTTATTTGAAGAAATAATAACTGAAAACTTTCCTAACCAGGGGAAGAAAACATACATCCAAGTTCAGGAAACTGAGAATTCCAAACAAGATGAACTCAAGGTCCACACCATGATACACAATAATTAGAATATCAGAGATTACACAGTTCCAAACTTCAGGCTATATTACAAAGCTGTAGTGATCAAAACAGCATGGTACTGGCACAGAAATGGACACGTGGATCAATAGAACAGAATAGAAAACCCAGAAATGAACCCACAACTCTATGGTCAGTTAATCTTTAACAAAGCAGGAAAAAACAGTCTCTTCAACAAATGGTGTTGGGAAAACTGGTCAGCTATATGCAAAAGAATGAACTTGACCACTATCTTACACCATACACAAAAATAAACTCAAAATTCATTAGAGACTTAAATTTAAGACAGGAAACCATAAAAATCCTAGAAAAGGGGCATCGGGGTAGCTCAGTCAGTTAAGTGTCTGACTCTTGGTTTCAGGTCAGGTCATGATCTCAGAATTGTGAAATTGAGCCCCTCATCAGGTTCCACCCATGAAGCCCGCGGAAGATTCTCTCTCTCCCTCTGTGTCTTTCCCTCCCCCACCCAGCTCATGTGCTGTGCTCTCTCTCAAAAAAAAATTCCCAGAAGAGACCACTGACATCAGCTGTAGCAACATCTTTCCTGAGGCATTGTTCTTTTATTTATTTTTTAACTTTTTTTCTTTAACTTACTTGTTTTTTATTGTTTCTATGCTTATACCTTTAACTCCTTTTTTCTCTTGCAGCATCTAACCTGCATATGTAAATTCATCAAGTATATTTTCATTTTAGAAATTACAATTTTTATCACTTCAAGTTCTGTTTCTTTTTAGTTATCTTTTTCTTTTTAATTTTTAATTCAGTTAGCCAACATATAATATATCAATAGTTTTTGATGTAACTTTCAGTAATTCATTAGTTGCATATGACACCCAGTGCTCATCACTTCATGTGCCCTCCTTACTGTCCTTCAACCAGTTACCCCATCCCCCCACCCACCTCCCTTTCCGCAACCCTCAGTTTGTTTCCCGGAGTCAAGAGTCTCATATGGTTTGTCTCCCTCTCTGATTTCTTCCCATTCATTTTCTCCCTGTCCCTATGATACCCTGTGCTATTCCTTATATTCTGCATATGAGTGAAACTGTATGGTATTGTCTTTCTCTGACTGACTTTATTTCACTTAGCATAATACCCTCCAGTTCCATCCATGTCAATGTAAATGGTAAATATTCATCCTTTCTGATGGCTGAGTAATACTCCATTCTATATATGAACCACATCTTCTTTATCCATTCATCCGTTGCAGGACATCTTGGCTCTTTTCACAGTTTGGCCATTGTGGACATTGGGGTGCATGTGCCCCTTCTTTTCACTACATCTGTATCTTTGGGGTAAATACCTAGTAATGCAATTGCTGGGTCATAGGGTAGCTCTATTTTTAAGGTCCTGAGGAACCTCCATACTGTTTTCCAGAATGGCTATACCAGCTTGCATTCCCACCAACAGTGTAAAAGGGTTCCCCTTTCTCCACATCCGGACCAACATTTGCTGTTCCCTATGTTGTTAATTTTAGCCATTCTAACTGGTGTAAGGTGGTACATCATTGTGGTTTTGATTTGTATTTCCCAGATGGGAAGTGATGTGGAGGATTTTTTCATGTGTCTGTTGGCCATTTGTACATCTTCTTTGGAGAAGTGTCTGTTCATATCTTCTGCCCATTTCTTGACTGGATTATTTGTTTTTGTTGTTGTTGTTGTTGTTGTTGTTGTTGTTGTTGTTGTTGTTTGGATATTGAGTTTGAGAAGTTCTTTATAGATCTTGGATACCAGCCTTTATCTGTACTGTCATTTGCAAATATCTTCTCGCATTCTGTAGGTTACCTTTTAGTTTCGTTGACTGTGTCCTTTGTCATGCAGAAGCTTTTTTGTCTTGATGAGGTCGAAATAGTTCATTTTTACTTTTCTTTCCCTTGCCTTTAGAGATGTGTATTGCAAGAAGTTGCTGTGGCTGAGGTCGAAGAGGTGGCTGCCTGTGTTCTCTTCTAGGATTTTGATGGATTCCTGTCTGACATTGAGGCCTTTCTTCCATTTTGAGTTTATCTTTGTTTATGGTGTAAGAAAGTGGTCCAGTTTCATTCTTCTGTATATAGATGGCCAATTTCCCAGCACTTTTTATTGAAGAGACTGGCTTTTTCCATTGGATATTCTTTCTTGCTTTGTCAAAGATTGGTTGACCATAGAGTTGAGGGTCCGTTTTTGGGCTCTCTGTTCTGTTCCACTGATCTATGTGTCTGTTTTTGTGCCAGTACCATGCTGTCTTGATGATCACATCTTTGTAATATAGCATGAAGTCAGCATTGTGATGCCCCAGCTTTGGTTTACCTTTTCAACATTCCCTTGGCTATTCAGGGTCTTTTCTGGTTCCACACAAATTTTAGATTGATTGTTCCAGCTCTGTGAAAAATGTCAATGGTATTTTGGTAGGGATTTCATTGAATGTATAGATTGCTCTGGGCAGCACAGACATTTTCACAATGTTTATTCTTCCAATCCATGAGCATGAAATGTTTTTCCATCTTTTTGTGTCTTCCTCCATTTCTTTCATAAGTGTTCTGTAGTTTCTAGAGTATAGGTCCTTTGCCTCTTTGGTTAGGTGTATTCCTAGGTATCTTATGGGTTTGGGTGCAATTGTAAATGGGATCGATTCCTTCATTTCTCTTTCTTCAGTCACATTGTTAGGGTATAGAAATGCAACTGATTTCTGTGCATTGATTTTATATCCTGCCACATTGCTGAATTGCTATATAAGTTCTAATAACTTGGGGGTGGAATCTTTTGGGTTTTCCACATGGAATATCATGTCATCTGCAAAGAGGGAGAGTTTGACTTTTTCTTTGCTAGTCTGAATGCCTTTTGTTTCCTTTTGTTGTCTGATTGCTGAGGCTAGGACTTCTAGTACTATGTTGAACAGCAGTGGCGAGAGTGGGTATCCCTGTCATATTCCTGACCTTAAGGGAAAAGCTCTCAGTTTTTCCCCATTGAGAATGATATTTGCTGTGGGCTAATGATAGATGGCTTATATGATGTGGAGGTATGGTCCCTCTATCCGTATATTTTGAAGAGTTTTAATTAAGAAACAATGCTGTATTTTGTCAAGTGTTTTTTCTTCATCAATTGAGAGGATCATATGGTTCTTGTCTCTTCTTTTATTAATGTGATCTATGAAATTGATTGATTTGCAAATGTGGAACCACCCTGGCATCCCAGGAATAAATCCCACCTGGTCATGGTGAATAATCTTTCTAATGTAGTGTTGGATCCTATTGGCAAGTATCTTAATGAGAATTTTGTCATCCGTGTTTATCAGGGATATTCTGTAATTCTTTTCTATGGGGTCTTTCTCTGGTTTGGGGATCAAGGTAATGCTGGCCTCATAGAATTTGGAAGTGTTCCTTCCAATTCTGTTTTTTCGAACAGCTTCAGAAGAGCATATATTAGTTCTGCTTAGAATCTCAAGAATTTCTGGGCATGCTCTTGTGTATCACCAAACTTCTGGCTGAAATCATGGCATCAGTTTTTCTGATCGTTGATGGCAACTTTATGAGGTTTCCTAGCCCTTACTACAATTGAATAAGCCCATAATTAACTATATTACACTCTTCATACATGGAAGATAGAGAGGCCTCCATTTTCCTTACCAAATGTGGATACTACTGTGCCTTCACACCTATTTGCCTGATATACAAACTCAGCACACCTACAAAAGTTGTTCATTATTCACAACATTAACTTTTTTCACAAGTTCGATAGTATGATGTTGCTTCTCTTTTTTTTTTTTTTTTTTGACTTCTTTGTTGAAGTATAATTGACATATAGTGTTACGTTAGTTTCAGGTGGACAACATAGTGATTTGACAAGTCCGTATGTTACGCTGTGCTTACAACCAGCATAGCCACCATCTGTCACCCTACAATGCTATTATAGTACCATTGACCATATTCTCTGTGCTGTACCTTTCATGCCTATGACTTGTTATTGCATAACTGGAAACCTGTACCGCCTACCTTCACCTGTTTTATATTGTTGTTTCTTCTAAGGATAGAGTATATGAGTGTTCTGTCTTTCATAAGTGATAGTGACATATAACAAGTTACTCTTTCTTTTCTCTCACAGGAATTTGGTGACAAAGTAGTAGTAAACAACATGTCTTTGAATTTATATAAGGGACAAATCACTATTCTTCTAGGGCAAAATGGGGCAGGAAAAACCACAGCCTTGTCTCTTCTAATAGGTATGTATTCAGCTCTGTTTAGAGCAGAAGTCAGGTTCTTTCTGAGGCTTCAAACCAAACATGGTGGTATGGAATATGTTGTCATTTCAGTGTTGCAGATTTATTACACTTTAATTATTTACAACCGAGATCTCTTGGTAATGTAATAAATTCTTTCATTTATTCAATGAAAATATTTATATGCCAGTTCTTTTCATAGGAATTGGTAATACAGTGGTGATTGTTGTCACACTCAATTTTGTACGCTGGTGGAGATACAGGAAAGAAACTTGAAACTTAACATCATAAGTATGAAAGGAGATGTTATATGTGGGATGCTGTTCATCTAATAGAATGACACATAACCTGTTGGGGGGCTGAGAAAAAGGGCAGTGTCATCAAATCTGAGACAAATATGATATATAAAGATCTGCGAATGGAATCAAGAATATTATAGACCTAAGCAAAGACTAGGAGACTTAAAAGCAGGGAACCGACTAGATCAGAGATGGAATTTGAATAATAGCAAAAGATAAATCTAAAGGAATAATCAAAAGGTCAAATGAAAGGTTTGGGGGAAGCCATGCTATGAAAATTAGAATTTATGCTGACCGCAGTGAGAAGCCATGGAAGAATATTTTATATAGGTTTATATGTTAGATGCACTGCATTCACCAGAAAGGAAGAATGGATAGGGAATACCAGGACGATTAAAATCATGAATCCCACGTGGTGTGTGAGGTTAGCATAAGTTCTGAGGCTGGAATAGGGCTGAGCCCAGCAGTTGAGATACCATAGCCTCTCCTTTGAAACTAAAATGATGCCAAAACTAGCTGAGGGAGGGCAGACACCACCCACATTCTCTGATATTTTATATATTTGAACTGATTACCTGTAAGTTTCAGTTAAACCTCTTCTTAACAACATGACTACCCCGATAGTATCACAAAGTTGTAATTTGAATTATCATTAACCTAATGATAATATATGCATTATACATAGTTGATATGCTTTACATAAGTTATCTTGAAACACCCTCGATGTTCTGCATATAATCTCAGAACACATATAATACACTTTTCTGGAGTTAAAATGGAGGAGGAGTAGGGGACCGCTTTTTCAGCCGGTCCCCTGAGTCGAGCTGGATAGATACCAGAACAGCCTCAACATCCACGGAATCAGCCTGAGACGCAGGAAGATACATCTGGAACTCTACAAATGAACATCTCCAGCGCTGAGTATTGAGGTACAAAGCGGGGAGCCGTGAAACCACGCACAGATATCGGAAGATAAACGGAAGGGGGAGGGAGCCGCCACATTCGGCCCAGGGAAGCGGTAGCCACGTGCACGGAGGAGCAGGCAGACTCGTGGACCAGCACCCGCGAGACAGCAGACTGAGAATGTGAGCCGGGGAACGCGCGTGACCAGACTGAGGACTGGAGCTTTGGAGCACACGGGGGCAGCTGGCGGCTGGCGGTGTTAGAAACAAAAAGGACAGAGACACGCAGGCCCTGAAAGTGAGGGCTGGGATGCCGGATGTGGGGCACATATCCTGGGATGCTGCAGGGTTGAGCAGCACCAACAGAAACAGAGTTAAAGTGGCCAGAACATCAGTGGAGAACGGTCCGCGATCCCTCTGTTCTGAGACAGAGGCTGAGATTTGGCCATTGCTGCTCTGACTCTCAGAAGAGGCACAGCAAACCGCCAGGGAAAGCCGCCAGAGAACAAAAGCCTGGAAATACCAGCACACAGTGTGCCCACCCCCACCCCCCCTCGCAGGGGACACGGAGACTCTACCCAAACAGGGTTGCCTGAGTATCGGTGCGGCAGACCCTCCCCCAGAAGGCAGGCTGAAAAATCAAGAAGCCCACATCCCTAAGGTCCCTATAAAACAAGGGCGCACGGCCTGGGTCCCGGTCAATAATTTGGGCTCTGGACAACCCCGCAACCTCTCTTCATCAGAATGACGAGAAGGAGAAATCCCCCCCAGCTAAGAAAAGACAATGAGTCTGTGGCCTCTGCCACAGAACTAATGGATATGGATATAACCAAATTATCAGAAATGGAATTCAGAGTAACAATGGTCAAGATGATGTGTAGACTTGAAAAAAGTATTAACAAAAATCTTAATGAGAATATAGAATCTCTAAGGGCAGAAATGAGAGCGAATCTGGCAGAAATTAAAAATTCTATGAGCCAAATGCAGTCAAAACTAGAGGCTCTGACGGCCAGGGAGAATGAGGCAGAAGAATGTATCAGTGAATTGGAGGATGGGTTAGTAGAAGAGAAAGCTAAAATAGAATCTGGACTCAAAAAAATCCACGCTCAGGAACGTAGGTTACGGGAGATTACTGACTCAATGAAATGTTCCAGTGTCAGAATCATCGGCATCCCCAAGGGGGTGGAGAAAAACAAATATCTCTAGAAGAGATATTTGAACAAATTGTAGCTGAAAACGTCCCTAATCTAGCAGGGAAACAAAAATTCGTGTCCAAGAGGCATAGAGGACCCCTCCTAAGCTCAACCACGACAAACCTACACCACGTCATGTCATAGTGCATTTGCAAATATTAGATCCAAGGATACAGTATTGAAAGTGGCCAGGGCAAAGAAATTTCTCCCATACCAAGGCAAAGGTATCAGAATTACGTCAGACCTGGAATGAGAGAAAGGATTGGGGGGGGCATTTTTAAAGCTCTTTCAGAGAAAAACATGCAGCCAAGGATCCTTTATCCAGCAAGGCTGTCATTCAAAATTGATGGAGAAATAAAGACCTTCCAGAATCGCCAGTCATTGACCAATTTTGTAACCATGAAACCAGCCCTACAGGAGATATTAAGGGGGGTTCTATAAAAGTAAAAAGGCCCCAAGAGTGATACAGAACAGAAAGTCACAATCGATAGAAACAGAGACTTTACTGACAACATGGCATCATTAAAATTATCTCTCTCAATAACCAGTCTCAATGTAAATGGCCTAAATGCTCCCATAAAGTCCACAGGGTTGCAGATTGGATAAAAAGACATGACCCATCCATTTGCTGTCTACAAGAGACTCATTTTGAACCTAAAAATACATTCAGACTGAAAGTAAAGGGATGGAATACCATCTTTCAGGTCAATGGACCTCAAAAGAAATCTGGGGTAGCAATTCTCATATCAGACAGATTGGATTTTAAACTAAAGACTATAGTTAGAGACACAGAGGGGCACTATATTATTCCTGAAGGATGTATCCAACAAGTGGATAAGACAATTATAAATATCTATGCCCCCAACAGGAGAGCAGCAAGATACACAAGCCAACTCTTAACCAGAATAAAGAGACATATAGATAAAAATACGTTAATAGTAGGGGACCTCAACACTCCACTATCAGCAATAGACAGATCACCTAAGCAAGAAATCAGCAAAGAAACAAAAGCTTTGAATGCCATACTCGACAAGTTGGACCTCATAGATATATATAGAACACTACACCCCAGAACCAAAGAATACTCATTCTATTCTAATGCCCATGGAACAATCTCAAGAATAGACCACATTCTGGGTCACAACACAGGTATCAACCGATACCAAAAGACTGAAATTATTCCCTGCATATTCTCAGACCACAATGCTCTGAAATTGGAACTCAACCACAAAGACTCAAACACTTGGAGACTAAGAACCATCCTGCTCAGAAATGACTCGATAAACCAGGAAATCAAAAATCAATTTAAACAACTTATGGAGACCAACGAGAATGAAAACGAAACGGTCCAAAACCTATGTGATACTACAAAGGCAGTCCTAAGGGAGAAATACATAGCCATCCAAGCCTCACTCAAAAGAATAGAAAAATCTAAAAGGCAGTTTTTATATTCTCACCTCAAGAAGCTGGAACAGCAACAGAGGAACAGGCCTAATCCACGCACGAGGAAGCAGTTGACCAAGATTAGAGCAGAAATCAATGAATTAGAAACCAGGAGTACAGTAGAGCAGATCAACAGAACTAGAAGCTGGGTGTTTGAAAGAATCAATAAAATAGACAAACCACTGGCAAGACTTATCCAAAAGAATAGAGAAAGGACCCAAATTAATAAAATTATGAATGAAAAAGGAGAGGTCACAATCAACACCAATGAAATTGGAAGGATTATTAGAAACTTTTATCAACAGCTTTATGCCAATAAATTAAGCAATCTGGAAGAGATGGAGGCCTTCCTGGAAACCTATAAACTACCAAGACTGAAACAGGAAGAAATTGATTTTTTAAACAGGCCAATTAATTATGAAGAGATTCAGTCAGTGATAAACAGCCCTCCAAATAACAAAACCCCAGGCCCGGATGGTTTTCCTGGGGAATTCTACCAAACATTCAAAGAAGAAATAATACCTATTCTCCTAAAGCTATTTCAAAAAATAGAAACAGAAGGAAAGCTACCAAACTCATTCTATGAGGCCAATATTACCTTGATCCCCAAACCAGGCAAAGACCCCATCAAAAAGGAGAATTACAGACCGATTTCCCTAATGAATATGGACGCCAAAATCCTCAACAAGATCCTGGCTAATAGAATCCAACAGTACATTAAAAGGATTATCCATCATGACCAAGTGGGATTCATCCCTGGGATGCAAGGGTGGTTCAACATTCGCAAAACTATCAGTGTCATAAATTTTATCCAGAAGGAAAAAGCCAAAAATCATATGATTCTCTCAATAGATGCAGAAAAAGCATTTGACAAAATACAGCATCCTTTCCTGATTAAAACCCTTCAGAGTGTAGGAATAGAGGGTACATTTCTCAATCTCATAAAAGCCATCTATGAAAAGCCTACTGCAAATATTATTCTCAATGGGGAAAAGCTGGAAGCCTTTCCCTTAAGATCAGGAACACGACAAGGATGCCCACTCTCGCCACTATTATTCAACATAGTACTAGAAGTCCTTGCAACAGCAATCAGACAACAAAAAGGGATAAAAGGTATCCAAATCGGCAAAGAAGAAGTCAAACTGTCTCTCTTCGCAGATGACATGATACTCTATATGGAAAACCCAAAAGAATCCACTCCCAAACTATTAGAAGTTATAGAGCAATTCAGTAACGTGGCGGGATACAAAATCAATGCTCAGAAATCAGTTGCATTTCTATACACGAATAACGAGACCGAAGAAAGAGAAATTAGGGAATCCATCCCATTTACAATAGCACCAAAAACCATACGTTACCTTGGAATTAACTTAACCAGAGACGTAAAGGACCTATATTCTAGAAACTATAAATCACTCTTGAAAGACATTGAGGAAGACACAAAAAGATGGAAAAATATTCCATGCTCATGGATTGGAAGAATTAACATAGTTAAAATGTCCATGCTACCCAGAGCAATCTACACTTTCAATGCTATCCCGATCAAAATACCAAGGACATTTTTCAAAGAACTGGAACAAACAGTCCTTAAATTTGTATGGAAACAGAAAAGGCCCCGAATCTCCAAGGAACTGTTGAAAAGGAAAAACAAAGCTGGGGGCATCACAATGCCGGATTTCGAGCTGTACTACAAAGCTGTGATCACAAAGACAGCATGGTACTGGCACAAAAACAGACACATAGACCAATGGAACAGAATAGAGAACCCAGAAATGGACCCTCGGCTCTTTGGGCAACTAATCTTTGATAAAGCAGGAAAAAACATCCGGTGGGAAAAAGACAGTCTCTTCAATAAATGGTGCTGGGAAAATTGGACAGCTACATGCAAAAGAATGAAACTTGACCACTCTCTCACACCATACACAAAAATAAACTCCAAATGGATGAAAGACCTCGATGTGAGACAGGAATCCATCAAAATTCTAGAGGAGAACATAGGCAGCAACCTCTACGACATCGGCCAAAGCAACCTTTTTCATGACACATCCCCAAAGGCAAGAGAAACAAAAGATAAAATGAATTTATGGGACTTCATCAAGATTAAAAGTTTCTGCACAGCCAAGGAAACAGTCAGAAAAACTAAGAGGCAGCCCACGGAATGGGAGAAGATATTTGCAAATGACACTACAGATAAAGGACTGGTATCCAAGATCTACAAAGAACTTCTCAAACTCAATACACGAGAAACAAATAAACAAATCAAAAAATGGGCAGAAGATATGAACAGACACTTTTCCAATGAAGACATACAAATGGCTAACAGACACATGAAAAAATGTTCAAAATCATTAGCCATCAAGGAAATTCAAATCAAAACCACACTGAGATACCACCTTACGCCAGTTAGAATGGCAAAAATAGACAAGGCAAGAAACAACAATTGTCTGAGAGGATGTGGAGAAAGGGGATCCCTCCTACATTGTTGGTGGGAATGCAAGTTGGTACAGCCACTCTGGAAAACAGTGTGGAGGTCCCTTAAAAAGTTAAAAATTGAACTACCCTATGATCCAGCCATTGTACTACTGGGTCTTTACCCCAAAGATACAGATGTAGTGAAGAGAAGGGCCATATGCACCCCAATGTTCATAGCAGCATTGTGCACAATAGCCAAATCGTGGAAGGAACCACGATGCCCTTCAACTGATGACTGGATTAAGAAGCTGTGGTCCATATATACAATGGAATATTACTCAGCTATCAGAAAGAACGAGTTCTCAACATTTGCTGCAACATGGACAGCACTGGAGTAGATAATGCTAAGTGAAATAAGTCAAGCAGAGAAAGACAATTATATGATTTCTCTCATCTATGGAACATAAGAACCAGGAAGATCGGTAGGGGAAGAAAGGGATAAAGAAGGGGAGGGTAATCAGAAGGGGGAATGAGGCATAGAGACTATGGACTATGAGAAACAAACTGAGGGCCTCAGAGGGGAGTGGGGTGAGGGAATGGGATAGACCGGTGATGGGTAGTAAGGAGAGCACGTAATGCATGGTGCACTGACTGTTATACGCAACTAATGAATCATCAAACTTACATTGAAACCAGGGTTGTACTGTATGGTGACTAACATAATAAAAAAAACATTAAAATAAAAAAAGTAATGCACTTTTGCATCTCTGTGTGCTCATGCCCTTTCTCTCAATGGTAGTGCCTGAACCACCCGTCCACCTATTGAAATCCTATTCATACACCAAGACGGAGCTGAGAAGCAAACCCACTGGGAGCAAATTGTCAGAGATGGTAGCTCCAAGTTCTAGTCCCTTCCTAGACAAGATAGATAAGAAAGCACAAAATGTCAGAACCAATTTTGCCAGAGCTCTGGAAATAGGCAAACACTTACAGCAATTAAACAAGACTAAATGAAGATGGAGGCAACTTAGAAGCAAGAGGTAAGAATGATATCAGAAATATGGTGAATTTGGAAGCTCCGGGCCCTCATCCCCATAGAGACACTAAGTTAACAACAATAAACAGACAAACATACTTTTTTAAAAACTCCAGAAACCAGTTTGGATGCTGCAACATGCAAATGTATGCATGACCAATACCAAAAAGTGCAGGAAGCTTATGGCATTATTTCACCCCAACTCCTTCCCCAACATGGCATGGCACAATCAGGAGGAAATACCCCAATTCCAAGCTCCTCCCTTGGGACAGAAAGAAAAGACTAGGATTTGTATCCAATGTTCTGGCTTGTCTGGGGGCTTCCTGAAGGGTTTCTGACTTGGCTAATGGAGAACTAATGGGAGCCGCAACGTGGTATGGATGCCAAGTTGGAAGTCATGGAAGAACAGAGGCAAATGCTGCAGCACTTTAAAGTATTTTAAAGCAGCAGGAAATCTGCAATTCCCCATTCAGGTGCCAAGGAAACAACAGAATACAGGCAGAGAACTGCAAAAGAAACGCAATCTCCAAGCTGCTTAAGGCAATTAAGACAGTTTGAAGCAGTCATATATAATAGAATGAAAGCATATGCACGACCTCAAAGACCTATCCCCAGAAAATGTTTTAAGGTCCTAAAACCTCTAGCTGGGATGACAGGTGAAGGACTTCCCCTGCATGAAGCCAGTCCATAAAGACGGTGAGAGATGTCTGTTTTTTAAATGTTAAAATCTCAACAAAACATAACAAGGCATAAAAAAAAAAAAACTCACAAGGAAACCTGCCCCAAAATAACAAAATAAAACCCCAGAACATGACCCTTAAGAAACACAAATCTCTGAATTACCTGTCAAAAAGTCATTTTAAGATGTTCAATGATCTAAAAGGGAACACAGATAGACAAGAAAATGAAATGATGCATGAACAATTAAAATACTAACAGAGGTTGAACTAATTTTTTAAAAACCCAAACAAATCCTGGATATGAAAAATATAACTAATTAGAAAATTTTTATTAGAGGGTTTCAACAGTAGAGTTGATCAGGCAGGAAAATGAATTAGCAAACTTGAAGATAGGTTATTTGCAATTATCAAGTCAGAGGAGTGAAAAGAAAAAAGAATGAAGAAAAGTGAAGAGAGCCTAAATGACTTACGGAATATCACCATGTGGGCCACTCTGTGCACTATGGAAGTCCCAGAAGATAAGCAAAAGAAAAAGAGAAAGGGACAGAGCATTTATTTGAAAAAATAATGACTGAAAACTTGCCAAATTTGAGGGGAAAAAATGGACATACAAATTCAAGAAGGTCAGCAAATTACAAGTAGAATAAACTGAAAGAAACCCATAAATGAGACACATTATAATCAAACTAAAAATTCAAAGAATGAAAATCCTGAAAGAAGCAAGAGAAAAGTGACTCTTCAATTGCAGTTGATGCTCTTCAAGATTTTAAGAGGATTTTTTAGTGGAAACCTGGAAGGTCAGAAAGTAGTAGGATATTATATTCACAGAGCTGAAAGAAAAAAACAACTACAACCAAGAAAACTACATCTGTTAAAACTTTGAAAAGAGGGAAAATTCAGATTTTCCTAGTTAAGCAAAAGCTGAAATAATTAATTACCACCAGACCTCTCCTATAAGAAATTATTATAAAGGGAGTCATTCAAGTTGAAATTCAGGACACTAGACAGATACAAAGGCATATAAAAATATAAACTTCTCTAATAAAGGTAAATATGTGGACAAATATAGAAATGTAATTTTGGTGCATAAATTCACTTTTAACTCATAGAACTTAAAAGCATAAAAATAATTATAAACCTATGTTAATGAGTACACAGTATATAAAGATGTAATTTGTGACATCAGAAACATAGTGGAAGGACAAGGCTATAAATAAAGTTATTGTCATCATAAAATTGATCATTATAATTTTATTTTTTTTTAATATTTTATTTATTTATTTGACAGAGATAGAGACAGCCAGCGAGAGAGGGAACACAAGCAGGGGGAGTGGGAGAGGAAGAAGCAGGCTCATAGCGGAGAAGCCTGATGTGGGGCTCGATCCTGGAACGCCGGGATCACGCCCTGAGCCGAAGGCAGGCGCTTAACCACTGTGCCACCCAGGCGCCCCTGATCATTATAATTTTAAGATATTTACATTAATCCCTATGGTAGCCACAAAGAATACCTATAGATATCTATAGATATACACACAAAGGAAACAGGAAAGGAACCAAAGCATGGCAATATAAAAAACAAAAAGTGAAACACAAAGGAAGGCAGTAAAAGCAATAGTGAGAAGCAAAATGCTACAGACAGAAAGTAATAAAATGGCAAGAGTAAGTCCTTCCCTATCAATAATTACTTTTTAAATAAATGGATTAAATTATCCAATCAGGGGCACCTGGTGTCTCAGTTGGTTAAGCGTCAGCCTTCGGCTCAGGTTGTGATTCCAGAGTCCTTGGATCTAGCCCCACATCAGGCTCCCTGCTCAGTGGGGAGCCTCCTTATTCCTCTCCCCCTGCCCCACCCCCCGCTTGTCCTCTCCCACTCTCTCTCTCTCAAATAAATAAAATCTTTCACAATAAATAAATAACCCACTCAAAAGATATAGATTGACTAAATAGACTTTTTAAAGGATACAAATATATGCTATCTTTAAGAGAATCACTTGAAATCTAAGGACACACATAATCAAGTAAATAGATGAAAAATAAATGCAAATGATAATCAGAGTAGAGGTGATGATACCAAATCAAACACTATTGCAAAGGGGAAGAAGGTATCAAATCAACAGGAAAATATAACAATTATAAATATATATTTACCAAACATCAGAGTTCTTAAAAAACAAAGCAAATATTGGAGAAATAGAGAAATAGACAGTAGCACAATCATAGTAGGAGACTTTAATACTCCACTTTCAATAATTTTACAACTTGACAAAAACTCTATAAGAAAATAGAGATCTTTAACAACAATTGGACCCAACAGACATGTACTAATACTCAACCTAACAACAGCAGAATATACATTATTCTCAATAAGGCATAGTACATTCTCCAGGAGAGATCACATGTTTGTTTACAAAATAAATCCTAACAAATTTTAAAATAATGAAATTATACAAAGTATCTTTTCCAGTCACAATAGAATGAAACTACAAATCAATAGGAGAAGGAAAAATTGGAAAATCCACAAATATGTGGAAGTTAAACAACACACCTTTCACAACCAATGGGTCAAAGGAGGAATCACAAAGTAGAAAGTATCTTGAGAAAATTTAAAATGAAAACACAGTATACAAAACTTACAAGATGCATCAAAAGCAGTGCAAAAATGGAATTCTATCATTGTGAACACTTACATTACAAAAGAAGAAAAATCTGATATTAACAACCTAACTGCATACTTTAAGGAACTAGAAAAAGAAAAACTAAACCCAAAGATAGTAGAAGGAATAATATAATAACACTGTGGAGATAGAGAATGGGAAAATAATAGGAAAAAATAAAACTTAAGAATTGTTTTTTTGAAAAACTCAACAAAATTGAAAAAAATCAAATAATTAAAAATGAGATGTGGGATATTACAGCTTATGCCACAGAAATAAAATGGATCATAAGAAAATACAGTGAACAAGTGTATATTAGAAAACTTCATAACCTAGAAGAAATGGGTAAATTCTTAGACCCATGCAACCTACCAAGACTGAATTGTGAAGAAATAGAAAATCTGGATACACCTATAGCTACTAAGGGAATTGAACAGTAATGAAAACCCTCTCAAAAGAAAAGCTTAGGACCAGATGATTTCACTGGAGATTTCTACCAAACATTTAAAGGAAAATTAACACCAGTCCTCTTCAAATTCTTTGAAAAGATTGAAGAGGAGGGTACACTTACTACATCATTCTATAAGGCCTGTATTACCCTGATACCAAAGTCAGACTGGGACACTACAAGATAAGGAAACTATAGAACAATATCCCTGATGGACATAGATACAAAACTAAAAAAAAAAAAAAAACACACACACACAACAACAACAACAACAAATCTACAAAGCTAATTCAGCAATACATTAAATGGATTATTTTGGGTTTTCCATGTAGAGTATCATGTCATCTGTGAAGAGAGACAGTTTGACTTCTTCATTGCCTATTTGGATACCTGTTATCCCTTTTTGTTGCCTGATTGCTGTTGCAAGGACTTCTAGTACTATGTTGAATAATAGTGGCAAGAGTGGGCATCCTTGTCGTGTTCCTGATCTTAAGGGAAAGGCTATTAGCTTTTCCCCACTGAGAATGATATTCGCTGTAGTCTTTTCATAGATGGTTTTTATGAGATTGAGGAACGTACCCTCTATCCCTACACTCTGAAGGGTTTTAATCAGGAAAGGATGCTGTATTTTGTCAAATGCTTTTTCTGCATCTGTTGAGAGGATCATACGATTTTTGGCTCTTTTCTTGTTGATATAATCTATCACACTGATATATTTGTGAATGTTGAACCACCCTTGCATCCCAGGGATGAATCCCACTTGGTCATGATGGATAATCCTTTTAATGTATTGTTGGATCCTATTAGCTAGGATCTTGTTTGAAAAACAGTGTGGAGGTCCCTTCAAGTATATCAGTCTGTAATTCTCCTTTTTGATGGGGTCTTTGCCTGGTTTGGGGATCAAGGTAATATTGGCCTCATAGAATGAGTTTGGTAGCTTTCCTTCTGTTTCTATTTTTTGAAATAGCTTTAGGAGAATAGGTATTATTTCTTCTTTGAATGGTTGGTAGAATTCCCCAGGGAATCCGTCAGGCCCTGGACTCTTGTTTTTGATCACTGCTTCAATCTCTTCATAATTAATCAGTCTGTTTAATCAATTTCTTCCTGTTTCGGTCTTGGTAGTTTATAGGTTTCCAGGAAGGATTCCATCTCTTCCAGATTGCTTAGTTTATTGGCATATAGCTGTTGATAAAAATTTCTAATAATCCTTCCAATTTCAATGGTGTTCGTCGTGACCTCTCCTTTTTCATTCATAATTTTAAAGCTTATGCTAAGTGAAATAAGAGAATTATCATATGGTTTCACTCATTTATGGAACATAAGAAATAGGAAGATCGGTAGGAGAAGAAAGGGAAGAATGAAGGGGGGGTAAACAGAAGGGGGAATGAACCATGAAAGACTATGGACTCTGGGAAACAAACTGAGGGCTTCAGAGTGGAGGGCGGTGGGGGAATGGGATAGGCCGGTGATGGATATTAAGGAGGGCACATATTGCATGGTGCACTGGGTGTTATATGCAACTAATGAATCATGGAACATTACATCAAAAACTAAGCATATACTGTATGATGACTAACATAATAAAAAAATTATTTTAAAGAATCAGAGGCTCAACTGACTGAACCACCCAGTTGCCCCAATCTTACATTTTCATCACATCTACGCAGTACCTCATCTGGTTCACAAATATAGGAACAGTCTGATTGCAATGTGAATGTATTAGAATATAACAAATTATTTATATGTTTTTATTACCAATATAATCCAGACCCATTGTAGAAAATTTGTATACAAAAGCAGAAAAGAAAAAAATTTAAAAATAGCTAATCCCATTACATAGATGTAATTACTGATATTTTCCTGAACTATTCTGTAGGAGATAGTGCTAATTCTTTGAGTAATCCACAAGCAGGCTGAATTTAAGATACTAATTTGCTATATCTTATAATGCTCTCTCAACAAAGCTTAGCTGCTTTTATGTCTTCTGCTTACTCATAGGTTATTACCCTCCTACCAGAGGAGAGGTTTATATTCATGGATTTGACATGTCAAAGAATTTATTTGAGATTCGAAAACACTTGGGCTTCTGCCCACAGCATGACATATTGTTTAATGACTTGACACTCTTAGAAAACCTTTTTTTCTACTCTGTGGTAAGTCAGAAATGTTTTAAAATTATACAGTAAATTTATTTTTTTTTCTTTTGGTATATAGACATGTGAAGTTTAACACATTCAGCTAGCACCACAGAATATTTTCATCACCCCAAAACACTTCCTTGTGCTATTCCTTTGCAGTCATCCCTATCCCACCCTGGTAATCACTGGTCTATCCTTAATCACTAATGTCTTGTCTTATTGAGAATACCACATGAAGGAATCATATACTATGTAGCCTTAAAAGATTAGCTGCTTACACAGAGCATAATGCCTTCGAGATCCATCCATACTTGTATCAGTAGTATGTTTCTTTTCATTGCTGGGTAGTATTTCATGTTTAGATGTAATACAGTACACCAATTAAAGGACATTTGGGTTGTTTACAGTTTGAGTATGAATAAAGCTGTTCTGAATTTCATGTAAAGTGTTTTGTGTGTAAACATAATTTTTCAATTTCTCTCAGAACGAGATTACCAGATCATATTATAAGTGTTTATCTTTATAAGAAACTGCCAAACTGCTTTCTAGAGTTACTATACCATTTTTCACCCCCACCAGCAGTGTAGGAAAATTCCAATTGCTGCATATCCTTGCCAGAATTAGGTATTGTAATACTTTTTAACATTTTTTTTTAAGGGAGAGAGAGCGCAGCAGGGGTGGGGGGCAAAAGGAGAGGAAGAGAGAGAATCTCAAGCAGACTCCACACTCAGTGCAGAGCTTGATGTGAGGCTCAATCTTATGACCCTGAGATCATGATCTGAGCTGAAATCAAGAGTCTGATGTTTAACCAACTGAGCCACCCAGGCACTCCTATACTTCTTAACATTTTAACCATTCTAATAGATGTGTAGTTGTATATCATCCTGGTTTTAATTTGCATTTCATGAATGGCTAATGGTGTCGATTATCTTTCATGTGCTTATTTCCCATTTTTATACCCTCTTTGATGAAATATTTGTTCAGGCCCTTTGTCCATTTAAAAAACTGGGTTTATTTTGTTATTCAATTTTTGACAGTTCTTTATATATTCTGGATATACGTCTTTTGTTGGATAATGTGCTTTGCAAATTTTTCCCTATTTCTGTAGTTTGTCTTTTCATTTTCTTGGCAATGCTTTCTACAGAGCAAAAGTTTTTAATACTGAAATCCAATTTGTCACATTTTTTATCACATTTTTCTTAAAGGATACTGCCTTTGCTGACTTTTCTAGAACTCTGTGCCTAACCCCAAGACATGAAGATTTATTCTATATTTTCTTCTAATTTTTTTGATTTTTATGTTACACTTGGATCTATGGTCCACTTGTGGGTTAGTCTTTGCTTAAAGGTGTAAAATGTGGATCTAGGTTCATTGTTTTTGCATATAGATGATCAATTGTTCAAAAACCATTTTTCAAAAATACTGTTCTTTCATCTTTGAATTGCTTTTTGCATTGTCAAAGATCAAATGGTTATATTTCTGTGGACTTACTTATCAACTCTCTTTTATGTGCTATTGATCCACACTGCCCTGATTTGTATAGCTTTATAGTAATTCTTAATATGGGATAATGCTATTCATCCAACTATATTCCTTTTCTTTTTTTTTTAAGATTTTATTTATTTATTCGACAGAGATAGAGACAGCCAGCGAGAGAGGGAACACAAGCAGGGGGAGTGGGAGAGGAAGAAGCAGGCTCATAGCGAAGGAGCCTGATGTGGGGCTCGATCCCATAACGCCGGGATCATGCCCTGAGCCGAAGGCAGACGCTTAACCGCTGTGACACCCAGGCGCCCCTATATTCTTTTTCTAAGTGTTTAAGCTGTTATAGCTATTTGGCCATTCCAGATAAATTTGTGTATTATCGTTTATGTGTCTACAAAAGTTCTGCTGTGATTTTGATTGGTATTACATTAAACCTGTATATCACTTTGTAGAAAATTAACATTGTTACCATGTTGAGATTTCAAATCCTTGATCATGGTATCTCTATTAAGTTAAGTTTTTGGTATCATCACCATTTTTAGTTTTCAGTATACAAGTCCTATATTTTTTTTCATTATTTGGAGCCTTAAAAAGTTTTTTGATTTCCAGTTTTTCATTGCTTATACATAGAAAAATGATATTTATATGTTAACCTATTATTCTTTGACCTTACTAAGCTCACTTAATGGGTTTAGGAGGGGTTTTTTTTTGTAGACTCCTTGGTTTTGTGCATAGACCATCATATTGTTGGAGAATAGGGATAATTTCTTTGTGCCAGTATGTTTGCCTTTTATTTCTTTCTTTCTTTTTTTTTTTTTTGCATGCCACCCCAGCTGGAAACAGCATAGTGTTGTGGGTATCCTTGACTTGTTTCTGATCTCAGGGATAGCATTCTGTTTTTCACCATTAAAAATTTTTTGCAGATACCCTTTATCACTGTGAGGAAGTACCTTTCCTTGTTTTTTTAATTTTATTTTAATTCTGTTATAGTTAACATACAGTGTTATATTAGTTTCAGGTATACAACATAGTGATTGAACAATTCTGTGTATGAGGGTAGTGCTCATCACAATAAGTGTACTTTTAATCTTCTTCACCTGTTTCAGCCATCCCCCCTACTCACCCCCACTCTAGTAACCATCTGTTCTCTATAGTTAGAGACTTAAAAGACTCTTAAAAGAGTCTGTTTTTTCAGTTTGTCCCTTTTTTCTTTGGTCATTTGTTTCATTTCTTAAATTCCAGATATGAGTGAAATCATTTCATATTTGTCTTTCTTTGGCTGACTTATTTCACTTGGCACTATACCCTCTAGATCCATCCATGGTTTTGCAAGTGGCAAGATTCCATTCCCTTTTAATGCTGAGTAATATTCCTCTGTGTGTGTGTGTGTGTGTGTGTGTGTGTGTGTGTGTGTATCACATCTTCTTTATGTGATTCAGTGTTATTTAGTGCTCTGCCCGTGTAGCTTCTAAAATGATCTGCATTCTCTTTCTAATGTAAGCATTTATTGCTATGATTTTTCCTCTTAAGCACTCCTTTGTTGCACCACACAAATTTTGACTTGATTTTTTATATTTTCATTTTTATTCAGTTCAAAATATTTTCTGTATTCCTTGAGACTCTGTGACTCATCATTTACAAGTATGATCTTTAATGAAAAATGATGGAAAGTTGTCCTGCTTTCTTTCTGTTAGTTTAATTCTATTTTGGTCAGAGATCATATTTTGTGTAATTATAAGTGTTTTAAAATTGCTAGGGTTTTATGACTGAGGATATGGTCTATTGTAGTTACTATTCCATATGCTTTTGAAAAGAATATGTTTTCTGCTGTTTGGTTAGAATTTTCTGTAAACATCAGTTAGATTCAGTAACTTGATCTTGTTTAGTTCTTCCATATATTTGCTGATTTTTGTCTAGTAGTACTGTTACTTAGGAGTATTTCTGAAATATCCTATTATAGTCATATATTTTTTATTCTTCATTTCCATTCTAGTCATTTTTATTTCCTGTGTTTTAAGGTCTATTGTTATATGTATGCACATTTAGGATTATTATGTTTTATTATTCTATTATCAACATGTGATGTCTCTCTTTTGTCTCTGGTAGTTTTTTGTTGTTGTTCTGAAGTCAACTTTATCTGATATTAGTATAACCATTCCAGCTTCCTTTTGATTTGTGTTTTTTTATTAAGTTCAATTAGCAAACATAGTACATAACTAGTTTTTGACATAGTGTTCAATGATTCATTAGTTGCATATAACACCCAGTATTTTGTGTTTTCATGGTATATCTTCTAGAAACACTTTACTTTAAACTAACCTATATCATTAAATTTTAAGTGAGCTCCTTGTAGACATTGTATAAAAAAGTCATGTTTTCCATACAATCTGAAAATGTCTTTTAATTGATGTGTTTAGATAATTTAGTTTTAATGAACTACTAGTAAACTTATATTAAAATCTATCCTTTTACTATTCTCACTTTTTTCCCTCTGGTTACCCTTTCCAATTTTATTTTGGGTTGTTATTTTTTTAGTATTCCATTTCAGTTTGTCAATTGTGATTTTTAGTATATCTCTTGTATACACTTCCAGTGATTGCTCTAGACATTGCAAAATACAACCTTAGCTTTCACAATTATTTAGAATCAATATTTTCTGACTTTATTTGGAATGTAGAAACCTTACCACTTACTTGTGGGTTCTTTATCCCCCTCCCTTTATGCTATAGTTGTCATATATTAAATGTACAAATACTGAAAACATCAGACAATGCTATATTTTTCATTTAAAGCTATCTAGTGTGTTTAAAGAACCATAAGAAAATAATAGTTATTATACTTACTGTTTCTTTATCATTCATAATGTTTTGGGTTTTCTATATTATTTCTCTTGTGTTTGAAAAATATTCTTTATCAGTTCTTTTAGACCAGTACTCTTGGCTACAGTTTCTCTTAGTTTTCCTTCACTTGAAAGTACCTTTAATTTACTACCATTTTCCAAGAATATTTTTGCTCGACATAGAAATCTGGTTTAACAGTTCTTTTCCTTCAGCAGTTAAAAATGTTGCTCCCCTGCTTTCTGGACACCATGGTTTCTGATGAGACATACGAAGTCATCTGAATTATTCTCCTATAGATAATTTGTCATTTTTCTCTGGGCACTCTCAAAAAATATTTTTGTCTTTATTTCAGCAATTTGGCTATAATTTGTTTGGTGTGGATTTCTTTGAGTTTACCTGGATGGAGTATAGTCAGCTTCTTCAATCTGTAGGTTTGTGTCTTATTCCAAACCTAAGAAGTTTTCAGTCATTATTTCTTCAAATATTATTTCAACCATATATTCTTTCTTCTCTCCTTCTGGAACTTCAGTGACGTGAATGTTAGACATTTTGTTATTGTCCCGAAAGTCCCTTGGGCATTGTTTTTTTTTTTAAGTTTTTATTTAAATTACAATTAGTTAACAGACAATGTCATATTAGTTTCAGGTGTACAATTTAGCAATTCAAAACTTAACATATAATTGTTCATTTTTTTAATCATTTATCTCTCTGTTGTTCAGATCGGATAATTTTTATTGATCTCCCTTCAAGTTCACTGACCCTTTACTCTATAATTTCTATTCTACTACTACTGAGTATATCTAATGAGCTTTTTATTTTGATTATTGAATTTTTTTAGTTTTAAGATTTCCATTAATTTCTTTTTCTTTATTTTGATGATACTTTCTACTTTAATTCCAGCATCTGTGCCATCCTAACATTGCTATCTGTTGACTGTCTTTTCCTAAGTGAGTTGAGATTTTTGTGATTCTTTGTGTGCCAAGTAATTTTTGTTTTTATCCTGGAGGTTTTCAGAAGTAACTCATGAGACTGCATCTTGTTTATGTCTTATCTGTGGACTGTGGTTTTAGTGTCAGCTTTGAAGTCTGCAGTGATGATCCAGTCTCTCCCATGTATGTGTTATTCATTAGTCAATTCACACCTGGGTAGAGGTTTACTAATTAGCATAATTTTAAAGTTTGGTGATCCATGTATGTAAATGATGGGATGAATTAAACACATGTGTTCATAAACAACTTTACAGTAATACTTTCCTGCTCCTCTCTCCTGTTATCTCCCCAGTATTTCCTGGTTCCTGAAGATTCCTTTCTCAGTCCTCCAGCCAGAAATTTTCTACTTTCATGATTTTGCCACATACAAGTGGCTGGAAAATAGAGAAGGTGGTAAAAAGCAACTGGGTCTGACCCTGTCCTGTTGGAGCCATGACTCTACTTAACAGAAGATTTCCTTCTCTCAGAGTTTTGGCTTTTGCAGGATTCCTATTCCTTTCTACTCTTGCCACCATTCCTGCCACAAGACTCCTGATGGGTTGGGACACAAAAGGACAGCCAAAAAAAAAAAAAAAAGGAATTGGCCCTCCCACACTCTCTCAGAGCTTTAGGAGTGACTTCTTTTGCATTCCTTAAGCCAGAACTAGAGAGTTTCTCCTTAATCTTATTCCATCTGCACTATCAGTATTTGGATACTTTGTGTTCAGGCTAGGAGGATACACAAGGGGAAAAATGGTAATCCCAGTGCTGGCACAGTGATACTTCAAAATATGGTGTTCTTTCTGATCCAACTGTTGATGTTTACTTTTTATAGTTCTCCAGGTTTAATAATTGAGTTCAGTGGGAAATGAAATTGCGGGGCGGAGGGGGGGGTGTAGATGGTTTACTCCATCATACCTAGAAAATAGAACTGTTTCTTTTCTCCATTTCTGAGCTTCAGGTGTCTATAAATCTGAAAATAAATTCTTTTTTTAGGAATTCTCCTTTAGACTTAAAGGGAGACAATGGCAAAAATATGTAGCTGATGTGAGAAAAGAGATAGTATAAAATGTTTTAAGGGTACAGTAGCAAGAAACTTCATTTAGCTACATAAATATACAAAGAGAGTTATTATCTAAAAACTTTCCAAGGATAAAGATGGATGCACCATGTAAATTCTGCCTTCTCTTTTTTAGGTAAAAGGACTATATCAAAACGTTTATTCTATGGAAATTGACCATATGCTGTCTACTTTTAACCTGCTAGAAAAACGTAATACATTTTCAAGGTCACTGAGTGGAGGAATGAAGCGCAAACTCGCCATCATTATAGCACTCATAGGGGGCTCCCAGGTATTAAGGAAAAGAGAATGGGGGGGCGGGGAGGCACAAACCATGGGTTCCTGCCAAGTGGGCTGGAAAACTCAGCTGAGAAAACCCTGAGAGATGGTATGAATCTTAAAGAAATGCTGCCAATGATAATTAGAAGGAATTTGCATTATTTGGCTTAATTGTAATAATTATGGTTTGGGATTATTTTTTTCTAGGGTTTTTATCACTATGTACAGTCTAGATTCTGTATCTTAGCTTACGTGTGTTCTTCTCAAGTAGCAGTTATCTCACAAGTATCCTAGTATCTATTATCAATGGTCAAGGAATTCTTCTGGTTTTTAGGTGATGATACTCGATGAACCATCATCTGGCATGGACCCAGTCTCAAGGAGAGCCACCTGGGATCTCCTTCACCAGTATAAACAGGATCGCACCATCTTACTGACCACCCACTACATGGATGAAGCTGATCTCCTGGGTGACCGCATTGCCATCATGGTCAAGGGGACGCTGCAGTGCTGTGGCTCTTCTGTCTTCCTGAAAGAAATATATGGTTCTCTCTCCCTTTGCTCATTCTTGGGATATTGATGCCTTAGTAATATTCTTCTAACATGATTTTAATTATATGTTGTCTACATAGCCAAAATTTCAGTGGCTCCCTCTGTCCTACTAATTAGATCTCAACAATTCTGAGTAGTTTTTAAGGCCCTTTGCAACTTGGATCTTCCTTATATATATTTATCATTTGTTCTCCAACACATACATTCAGACTCACAAAATTCCTTTGTCAACCTACAAAGTCCCTGCTTATTTCTCCCATTTTGCACCTACTGACAGTTTTCTTTGTTCCTAGAATACAGTTGTGTCCAAATAGATTTATGTTGTTGAGTAACTAATTGGTTGATGAGAAGAGGAAATAGAGAAATCAGTCATCTCTGATCCTAATTTCTCATTTGCCACATAAGTATTAAATCCCCAATATGATGAGACAATGAGAGAACTCTAAAATATAATTTAATTTACAGTAAGGATGTAGTACAGAATGAAAGCATCATACAAGTAGAATAAAACAGTCGTTGACTTTAATAAGTATAGGACTTTTTTAGGAGATAAAACATATATCAAACAGTGCATTATTGAGGGCTGAAATTATAGTAATAGGAATTCAAAATTGGAGGGTATAAACATAAACGTAGATAATTAAGGATGAATTGGTTCATCATTATTCAGTATTTTGATTCATTCAACTCACATTAATTATTCTGTGCTAGTTATTGTGGTATCCACTTTACGTGTCATATTTAATATTCAAAACAACAACCTTATTTTATAGAATGTAAAACTGGGCCTTAGATTAAAAAAATTATCTAAAGTCCTATTTCTTTGTCCATTTAGATATTCAAAGTTTGTGGTCACCTTATGGGTTTGAGTTTGTGCAGTTGACTTGTGTGCCTAGGTTATGAGCCACATCATTTAAACAGCTATGCTTTTGATAAAGAAATCATTTATAATTTCTAACAGCATTCACTAATGTTACTAATTATTGATAAGCTAGTACATAATGCACAAATCAGTGTTTTAAAAGGTATAATACTTTGGAATGGTCCAGTCCCTTCTTACATGCTAAACTTTAAATATACTTAAATTGGCTTCTTACATCTTGATCAAAAGCCTAGGATTTTTGTTTGCTTCTTTGGTGGCATAGGAAATTCCATGTTGGTGTTAGCATTCAACTCTCACTACCTAACTTCTCTGCAAAAGGAGGCATTTTCTATTCAGTTTTAAGAGCATGAGACAATTGTGTCATGATTCCTGAGAAATGAAAAACAATTCATATATCAATTTGTAAGTAAAGCAAAAGTAGTTTTTTGTTCCAATAGCTAATAAATAGTGGATAAATCACTTTATTCTCAGGATGTAGTTACCTCTTTGTAAAATGTAATAATGTTTTCCATACTATAAGCCAAGTAAGTAACCCAGATTATCTGCTAAGGGATATATTTACTTAAAAACCTAATACTCACTTTTTTAATCTTAAAAACAAACATAAATGCAAATACAATGACCATTTGAAATATATTTAGAAATAATGATAGTTTTCTCTAATTCCAGAAAACAATTTCTCTGTATAGGGAAAACACTAAGTGTAATAGTTCTCTGATGTCTTTAAAGTTGCTAGTCAAAAATCATATTCTCAGGCTTTCCATGGTTCTCTGTCTAAAATTTAACAACCTTTCAACACTTAATATATTCCTTTTCTGCTTATTTTTTTCTAACACAATACATATTTTAACTTATTCCTCTTTATTATTATCTGCTCCTTTGACTAGAAAGTAGCTCTTCTTAGGAAGGCAGAAATTTTTATATGCTTTGTTCACTGCTCTATCCCTAGGGCCTAGTTAATGCCTGATACACAGTGGACAACCAGTGATAATAAATGAATATTTATCAAAATTACAGTTTCAAGGGTAATAAGTAGCCAGATTACAGGGGCTTTTCTTCATATAGCTACTGCTTCTGATTATATATACTAAGTTATTGTTCACCAAGAAAATTATAGAGGACGTTGATATTTATTCAATATCTTTGTTCTTGGAGCAGCATTTGGAAGTTTTAGGTGTGAGCCTTCCTTGGGTCATAACAAAGTATCTCGTGACATTCCATGTCTTTTTTGTGGGCCTGGGTAACTTGAACCATGAAGAGCCAGGTTTGGAATTACAAGGAGATTAGAAAAGTATGAAAATGCTTCATGTGGTCTTTTAAATTATTTCTCTCAGGTGCTGGATATCAGATAGTCATGGAGAAAGAATCACATTGTGATGTTGAAAAGATCTCAGCAATAATTCACTCTCATATTCCAGATGCCACTGTGGAAAACTTTACTGGAGCTGAATTATCGTTTATCCTACCCAAAGAATATACACAGAGGTAAAGAGTCAAAGTTCTATATAGATGATTTGGGTGACCAGAAATCATTTTTAACTTTCTGTCTTTAGCAAACTTAGTGAGTAATATTTTGCCAAAAAGCCAGGTGTTCAATTACAACTGTCTGTTGCTGACTAGATTTGAAAAGTTTGCAGCTGAAGACTTCTCTCATTAAACAAGAGGATTTTCTCATAAGTTCAAGTTCACACAAGGCTTGATTTTTTTAAGAGTTTATTTAAATTCCAGTTAGTTAACATACAGTGTAATATTAGTTTCAGGTATATAATATAGTGATTCAACACTTACACAGTGCTCATCGCAACAAGTTCACTCCTTAAACTCCATCACCTATTTAACCCAGCCCTCTACCCACATCCCCTAGGTAACCATCAGTTTGCTCTCTACAGTTAAAGAGTCTGTTTCTTGGTTTGCCTCCCTCTCTTTTTTTTTCCTTCGCTCATTATTCATTTGTTTTTTAAATTCCACATATGCAAAGAAAACAAAACATTAACTCCAAGGAATACATGCACCCTCATGCTAATAGCAGCATTATCAACAAGAGCCAAATTGTGGAAAAAGCCCAATATTCACTGACAGATGAAGGGATAAAGAAGATGTGGTGAGAAGAGTTAAGATGGCAGAGGAGTAGGGGAATCCTAAATTTTTCTCATCCCTCGAATACAACTATATAGTTGCATAATTCTGAACACCCGAGAAACCGACCGACCTGAGAAGACACATGCTGCAAGTCTACAAGTAGAAAAGTGACCATCCTTTGGAAGGTAGAAGTTGCAGAGACTTGAAATTAGTGTGATATAGCTGAGAATACGGTGGAGGGGAGCGAGCCTGCTTAATGAGGCTACCACAAAGTTTTACAAGCAGCAGAGTGCAGAATCAGAACTTTTAGACGTCTGCTATAGTGAGGGACATGCCTGGCTTAAACGTGCTCAGGTGGTGAAGCAGGGTGGAATCCCAGGTGTGACAGTGTGGTCTGAGGATCCCTGGGGTCACAAGAAGAACAGGTGGTGCCTGAGTGCAGCAGAGTTCCCAGGCATAGGAGCATGGAAGCCAGCTGAGAACGGTGAGTCTAGGTGTCACCTTTCTGCTCTGTGTTGCCATGAACTGTGAACTGCTGTGCATTTGTGTGACTGCTTTCCTGAGACGGGTCCAGCAAAAGGCAGAAACATGCAAGACCCTCCCCAGGATGAACAGTGTGGGTCCACACTGGGGGAGTCCTTAAAATTTAGAGTTTTGAAACTCAGGTGCCTAAGATAAAAACCCTCAGTCATAGGCCGGGTGAACGGAGTTCTGATGGAAACTGAGGAGACAAGAGTGACTGACTGCTTTTCTGTGAAGGCTTACTGAAGAGTGAGGGTTGTGAATCTTCAGCTCCAGGGCTACTAGAGAGCAGGGCACAGCCATATTCACCCCAACCATCAGTGATGAAAGCCTTCAGGGTGCAAAACAGCGCCACCTAGTGGAGTCCAGAGCCCCTTACACCAATCCCGGCCTCCCTGCAAACTGGAGGCCCATTTCCACTAAGGCAAGTCCACCTAAGAATCAGTGCAACAGGCCCCTCCCCCAGAAGACCAGCAAAAACAACTCTGCCACAGTTTACTGATCATAGAGGGCTGCAAACTTCAGCTCTTTGGGAAAACAGTATATAGCATTCTTTGTATTTTTATTCTTTAGTCTTTTACTATTATTTTTTGTTATTTTTTCAATTCTTTTTCTTTTTTTAATTTTTATTTTTATATATACTTTATATATTTATTTTTTGTTTCCCTTCATTGTATCTTATTTATATATATGTTTGTGGGTGTGTGTGAGGTAGGTGTGTGTGTGTGTGTGTATTTTTTTCTTTCTACTTTTGGGATCTAGTTTATTTTAACAAACAGACCAAAACACATGCAGTATCCAATTTGTTTTTGTTTTGTGTTGTTTTTTTCTTTTTCTTTATTCTTTCCTAGACAGAATGGCAAGGTGGAGGAATTCGCCCTGAAAGTAAGAACAGGAAGTAGTACAGCCAGGGATTTAACCAATACAGATATAAATAAGATGTGTGAACTAAAATTTAAAGCAATTATAAAGATACTAACTGAGCTTGAAAAAAAGCATAGAAGACAGTAGAGAATCCCGTACTATAAAGATAAAAGAACTAATATCTAGTCAAACCAAAATTAAAAATGCTATTACCAAGAAACAGTTCTAAGTGGAGACCATAAAAACAAAGGTGAATGAAGCAGAACAGTAAATCAGTGATCTAAAAGATAAAATTATGGGGCTCGTGGTGGCTCAGATGGTTCAGTGTCTGCTTTTGGCTCAGGTCATGATCCCAGGGTCCTGGGATCAAGCCCTGCAAGGGTCTCCCTGCTCAGGGGGAGCCTGCTTCTCCCTCTCCCTCTGCCATCCCTCCCCCCTGGCTTGTGCTCTCTGGCCCTATCTATCCCTACACTCTGAAGGGTTTTAATCAGGAAAGGAGGCTGTATTTTGTCAAAGGCTTTTTCTGCATCTATTGAGAGAATCATATGATTTTTTAATTTTTCCTTCTGGATAAAATCTAAGACACCGATCGATTTGCGAATGTTGAACCACCCTTGTATCCCACGGATGAATCCTACTTGGTCATGATGGATAATCCTTTTAATGTACTGTTGGATTCTATTAGCCAGGAACTTGTTGAGGATTTTGGTGTCCATATTCATTAGGGAAATCGGTCTGTAATTCTCCTTTTTGATGGGGTCTTTGCCTGGTTTGGGGATCAAGGTAATATTGGCCTCATAGAATGAGTTTGGTAGCTTTCCTTCTGTTTCTATTTTTTTGAAATAGCTTTAGGAGAATAGGTATTATTTCTTCTTTGAATGTTTGGTAGAATTCCCCAGGAAAACCTTCCGGGCCTGGAGTTTTGTTATTTGGAAGGCTGTTTATCACTGACTCAACCTCTTCATAATTAATTGGCCTATTTAAAAATCAGTTTCTTCCTGTTTCAGTCTTGGTAGTTTATAGGTTTCCAGGAAGGACTCCATCTCTTCCAGTTGCTTAATTTATTGGCATAAAGCTGTTGATAAAAGTTTCTAACAATCCTTCCAATTTCATTGGTGTTGGTTGTGACCTCTCCTTTTTCATTCATAGTTTTATTAATTTTGGTCCTTTCTCTCTTCTTTTGGATAAGTCTTACCAGTGGTCTGTCAATTTTATTGATTCTCTCAAAGAACCAGCTTCTAGTTCTGTTGATCTGCTCTACTGTACTCCTGGTTTCTAATTCATTGATTTCTGCTCTAATTTTGGTCAACTGCTTCCTCGTGCGTGGATTAGGCCTGTCCCTCTGTTGCTGTTCCAGCTTCTTGAGGTGAGAATATAAAAACTGCATTTTAGATTTTTCTATTCTTTTGAGTGAGGCGAATGAGTATTCTTTGGTTCTGGGGTGTAGTGTTCTATATATATCTATGAGGTCCAACTCACTGAGTATGGCATTCAAAGCCTTTGTTTCTTTGTCGATTTTTTGCATGGGTGTTATGTCTATTTCTGATAGTGGAATGTTGAGGTCCCCTACTATTGACGTATTTTATGTATATGTCTCTTTGTTCTGATTAAGAGTTGGCTTGTGTATCTTGCTGCTCCCCTGTTGGTGGCATAGATATTTATAATTGTCATATCCACTTGTTGGATACATCCTTTAAGAATAATATAGTGCCCTTCTGTGTCTCTAACTATAGTCTTGAGTTTAAAATCCAATCTGTCTGATATAAGAATTGCTACCCCAGCTTTCTTTTGAGGTCCATTGACCTGAAAGATGGTATTCCATCCCTTTACTTTCAGTCTGAATGTATCTTTAGGTTCAAAATGAGTCTCTTGTAGACAGCAAATGGATGGGTCATGTCTTTTATCCAATCTGCAACCCTGTGGCGTTTTATGGGGGCAGTTAGGCCATTTACATTGAGAGTGATTATTGAGAGATATGATTTTAATGATGCCATGTTGCCTGTAAAGTCTTTGTTTCTATTGATTGTGACTTTCTGTTCTGTATCACTCTTGGGGCCTTTTTACCTTTATAGAACCCCCCTTAATATCTCCTGTGGGGCTGGTTTCATGGTTACGAAATTGGTCAATGACTGGCGATTCTGGAAGGTCTTTATTTCTCCATCAATTCTGAATGACAGCCTTGCTGGATAAAGGATCCTTGGCTGCATGTTTTTCTCTGAAAGAGCTTTAAAAATGCCC
>NW_024424452.1:22718363-22726455 GCF_017311325.1 Ursus maritimus | reverse complement strand
GATGATTCTGACATTGGAACGTTTCATTGAGTCAGTAATCTCCCGTAACCTACATTCATGAGAATGGATTTTTTTGAGTCCAGATTCTATTTTAGCTTTCTCTTCTACTAACCCATCCTCCAATTCACTGATACGTTCTTCTGCCTCATTCACCCTGGCCGTCAGAGCCTCTAGTTTTGACTGCATTTGGCTCATAGAATTTTTAATTTCTGCCAGATTCGCTCTCATTTCCGCCCTTAGAGATTCTATATTCTCATTAAGATTTTTGTTAATACTTTTTTCAAGTCTACACATCATCTTGACCATTGTTACTCTGAATTCCATTTCTGATAATTTGGTTATATCCATATCCATTAGTTCTGTGCTAGAGACCACAGACTCATTGTCTTTTCTTTGCTGGGGGGGATTTCTCCTTCTTGTCATTCTGATGAGGAGAGGTTGCAGGGTTGTCCAGAGCCCAATTTATTGACCAGGACCCAGGCCATGTGCCCTTGTTTTATAGGGACCTTAGGGATGTGGGCTTCGTGATTTTTCAGCCTGCCTTCTGGGGGAGGGGCCTGCCGCGCCGATACTCAGGCAATCCTTTGGGTAGAGTCTCCGTGTCCCCTGCGAGGGGGGATGGGGGTGGGCACACTGTGAGCCAGTATTTCCAGGCTTTTGTTCTCTGGCGGCTTTCCCTGGTGGTTTGCTGTGCCTCTTCTGAGAGTCAGAGCTCAGTGGCCGAATCTCAGCCTCTGTCTCAGAACAGAGGGGTCGCAGACTGTTCACTGATGTTCTGGCCACTTTAACTCTGTTTCTGTCGGTGCTGCTCAACCCTACAGTGTCCTGGGATGTGCACCCCACACCCGGCATCCCAGACCTCACTTCCAGGGCTGGCGCGTCTCTGTCCTTTTTGTTTCTAACACCGCCAGCTGCCAGCCGCCCCCGCGCACTCTGGAGCTCCGGGTCTCAGTCTGGTTCCAGCGAGCACACCGGAGCTCCGGTTTTGAGTCTTGTTGTGCGTTCCCTGGCTCACGGTCTCAGTCTGCTCTTTCGTGGGTGCTGGTCTGCACGCGAGTCCGCCCACTCCCCCATGCAGGTGGCTACCGCTTCCCGGGCCCGAACGCGGCGGCTCTCTCCCCCTTCCGTTTATCTTCCAATATTTGTGCGTGGTTTCACAGCTCCCTGCTTCGTACCTCAATACTCAGCGCTGGAGATGTTCATTTGTAGGGATCCAGATGTATCTTCCTGCGTCTCAGGCTGATTCTGTGGATGTTCAGGCTTGTCTGGTACCTATCCAACTCGACTCAGGGGACTGGCTGAAAAATCAGTAGGGGTAGGGGTCCCCTACTCCCCCGCCATCTTCTGAATTTGTACTTTAAAACATTCCTGCAGAGAAAAATCCAGGGCCAGATGGCTTCACTGATTAATTCTACCAGATGTTTAGTGGGGAAAAAAATACACAAACTCTTTTTTGAAAATATGAGAAAAGGAACTATTCTTCAATTCGTTTTATCAGGCCAGTATTACCCTGTTACCAAAATCAGTTAAGTACATCATAAAAATAGTCTCATTATACAATAATCTTTAACATGAGGGATTGTACTGAGAACATTCAAAAGGAAGTTTGAAAATGACCTTAAAATATGTGAAGAGTTGTCATAGGAAAAGGGGTCAGATTGAACTGAGAGCTTAAGAGTAGAACAAACAATCAACATTAGGTAAAGTTAGATGAAAATGGAATTCAGCCTAAAATGTGGAGAAAATTTGGAAGATGGAGAGTTTTTAGTTTACCATCTCTGAGGGTAATCACACATAGGCTTTTGATAGTCCCTCATTGGGAATTAGAGAGGTTTTTATAAGAAGTAAATGGGTTTTTGGAGATCTTTGTAACCTAAAATAATATTAACTCATTCTTCTAAAATTATTTGTTAGAATCATGATGTAATTACACTACAATTAGCAAAACTTCCACACAACTGCCTAGCTGGTAAATCTTTCTCAGTGTCCAGCTTCTACTTCACTAAATCCATTTTTTGTTATTTATAACTACTGTAATTTGATATAGGAATTTTCCATTTGATATAGGAATATGTGAACAAATTAACTTTTATTCCGTAGCTATAGTCCTTAATACTTACAAAAAGTAAATTGGTATTTTTTTAGGACAACGAAAGATCAACTTACAGTGGGGACAAATTTGCTAAAGTAAATATCTCTTCTTTATTTCTGTTTATTTCACTGTAAGTATCACAGTGAAGAATAATCTACTAAACATTTTTCCCATGGCTAACCAACAGTATTTAAAAATACATCTAACAAAAATCCCAAACAACCTAATTCAGAAATGGACAAAGGAATTGAATAGACATTTCTCCAAAGAAGACATACAAATAGCCAACAAGCACATGAAAAGATGTGCAACATCACTAGTCATTAGGAAAACGCAAATAAAAAGCACAAGAATTAACAAATGCTGGAAAGGATGTGAAGAAAGTGCAAGCCTGTACACTGTTATTGGAAATGTAAAATGGTGCATCTGCTATGGAAAACACTATGACAGCACATTAAAAAGTTAAACATAGAGGGGCACCTTGGTGGCTCAGTCAGAAGTGGCTGACTTGATTTTGGCTCAGGTCATGATCACAGGGTCCTGGGATGAGCCCTGCATAGGGCTCCCGACTTAGCAGGGAGTCTGTTTCTGTCCCTCTCCCTCTGCCCCTCACCCCTGCTCACTCTTCTCTGTCTCTCACATAAATAAAATCTTTTTAAAAACTTAAACATAGAATTACCATATGATTTGGCAATTCCGCTTCTAGGTATATACCCACAATAATTGAAAGTAGGAACTCGAACAGGTGTTTGTATACCAATGCTCATAACAGCATTATTCACAAAATCCAAAAGATAAAAACAACCCAAATGTCCCACAAATAAATGGATAAATCACATGTTGTGTTATTCATACAATGATTATTATTCAGCCTTAAAAAGGAATGAATTCTTACACATGCTACAACATGGTTGAATCTAGAAAGAATTATGCTAAGTGAAATAAGTCAGACACAAAAGGATTCCATTTTATATGAAGCACATACAGTAGGAAAACTCATATTGACATAATGTAAAAGTGAAGCTGAAAAAAGGAAGGAAAAGAGAATTACTGTTTAATGGGTGCAGAGTTTTAGTTTAGGATCTTAAAATAGTTCTGGAAATGGATGGTGGCAATGGTTGTGAATGTGCTTAATGCTGCTTGAATTGATGAAATAATAAATGTAATGTTTCTTACATTTTACCACAATAAAAAAGCTTTTAAGAAAACAATAGGGAAGAATATATTTGGAAATAAAATTAAGTATTAAATGAAAGTGTTCACATATTTTAAAAATTCAACTTACTAGAAAATAAAATGAACAACAAAAAAGAAAGTGTATCTAGAACTAGTGCTAGTTCATTCTTCTCCTCTTCCTCTCCTTTCAGGTTTGAAGCTCTCATTAATGACCTGGAAAATAAACAAAAAGAGCTGGGTATTGCCAACTTTGGTGCTTCAATCACTACCATGGAAGAAGTCTTCATTAAGTGAGTAATAATGACCCTTAAAAAGAAACAACAACTAACTTCCACCCTTAAAATGTCAATTGGAGAGCAAAGCCTACCCTTTTTGTATTGGAATGAAATAATCACAGTAAACGGATTTTTTCAAATATATTAATATTTTATGTTAATTCATTTCCATATATTCAGCTGAGAGTATGTAAAGATTTTGGGCTTCGGCCTTGATACCTGTGTCTTTGTGGTAGATAATTTAGGAGTTAGTCAAGAAAAAGAAAGAATTGGGGCGCCTGGGTGGCACAGCGGTTAAGTGTCTGCCTTCGGCTCAGGGCATGATCCTGGCGTTATGGGATCGAGCCCCACATCAGGCTCCTCTGCTATGATCCTGCTTCTTCCTCTCCCACTCCCCCTGCTTGTGTTCCCTCTCTCGCTTGCTGTCTCTATCTCTGTCGAATAAATAAATAAAATCTTTAAAAAAAAGAAAAAGAAAAAGAATTAATATCTATGTCATCATAGGAAAAGTTCTAGTTCTAACTTGGAGTCTATAATAGAAATCACTTAAAATTTTTAACCTAACCATGTTTTCATAGTTTGTTTAATTGATGCATGGTTTGTTTTGTTTCTTGCACTGTAAAAAAGTCCAAAATGAAAATGTCCAGGGAGTTCAGGCTGTCAGTAGGCAAAATAAGCTGATTATCTTTCAAAAGAGTTCACAAAATGTCCTTTTTCTGATAAGGTTATGACAGAGCTAGGTCTAAACTTCATTCTCTCAGACTCAGTGTTTTAATATTGTCCATGTCTCAGGGTTGACTTGGTGTAATTTACTCACATGAAGTAGGTTTGCAGAAGACTGATATATATAAGTTAAAATGCCACTTAATTTATGATAAACAACTTGTAATAGGCATAATTCATAATAAGAAATTGCCTCTTGGCTTTTCAATCAAATGTTCTATTGTCTGTCTCTAGGCAAGCTACAGAGGGAGCAAAATTATAATGAGGAACTTCCTTTGTGAATACAACTAGAACAAGCTCTATAAGCGCAGAGAACAAGTCTGTTTTGTTCATTGACTATACTTGGGGCCATAAATAGTGTCACATAATAGATACTCAAAAAGGTTCTTGGATGAATAAATGAATGAACTGATACTATTTAAAGTCATTATCTGCACAATAGTTGCTTTACCTGCCACTGGGAGTTACCTGCCACTGGGAATTAGTTCAAAACCTTAGACCAACACCATGGTATCTGGGTTATCTTTCTATTCAGGGCTTCTGCCTATTATTTTCTTTCAAAATCTTTATTTAAATTTTAGTTAGTTAACATACAGTGCAATATTTGTTTCTGGAATAGAATTCAGTGGTTCATCACTTACATACAACACCCAGTGCTTATGACAAGTGCCCTCTTTAAAACCCAGCACCCATCTAGCCCGTGCCCCACCTACCTCCCTCTGTCAGCCCCCAGTTTGTTCTCTATCCTTAAGAGTCTCTTATGGTTTGTTTCCCTCTCTCTTTTTCCTTTCCCCTCCTCCTCCCATATGTAGATTGCTCTGGGCAACATAGACATTTTCACAACATTTATTCTTCCAATCTGTGAGCATGAAAAGTTTTTTCATCTTTTTGTGTCTTCCTCCATTTCTTTCCTAAGTGTTCTGTAGTTTCTAGAGTATACATCCTTCACCTCTTTGGTTAGGTTTATTCCTAGATATCTTATGGGTTTTGGTGCTATTGTGAATGGAATCTATTCCCTCCCTGACTTCTCTTTCTTCAGTCTCATTGTTTGTGTATAGAAATGCAAGTGATTTCCCAGCATTGATTTTGTATCCCGCCACATTACTGAATTGTTCTATGAGTTCTAGTACTTTGGGGGTGGAGTCTTTTGGATTTTCCATATAGAGTATCATGTAATCTGAGAAGAGAAACAGTTTGACTTCTTCTTTGCCAATTTGGATACATTTTATCCCTTTTTGTTGTCTGATTGCTGTTGCAAGGACTTCTAGTACTATGTTTAATAATAGTGGCTCCTGTTCCTGATCTTAAGGGAAAGGCTTTCAGCTTTTCCCCATTGAGAATGATATTCGCTGTAGGCTTTTCATAGATGGTTTTTATGAAATTGAGGAGTGTACCCTCTATCCCTACACTCTGAAGGGTTTTAATCAGGAAAGGATGCTGTATTTTGTCAAATGCTTTTTCTGCATCAATTGAGAGGATCATATGGTTCTTAACTCTTTTCTTGTTGATGTGATCTATCACACTGATAGATTTGCGAATGTTGAACCACCCTTGCATCCCAGGGATGAATCCCACTTGGTCGTGATGGATACTCCTTTTAATGTACTGTTGGATCCTATTACCTAGGATCTTGTTCACAATTTTGGCGTCCATATTCATCAGGGATATCGGTCTGTAATTCTCCTTTTTGATGGGGTCTTTGCCTGGTTTGGGGATCAAGGTAATACTGGCCTCATAGAATGAGTTTGGTAGTTTTCCTTCTGTTTCTATTTTTTGAAACAGCTTCAGGAGAATAGGTATTATTTCTTCTTTGAATGTTTGGTAGAATTCTCTGGGGAATCCGTCAGGCCCTGGACTCATTTTTTTGAAAGATTTTTGATCACTGCTTTGATCTCTTCATAATAAATTGGTCTGTTTAATCAATTTCTTCTTGTTTCAGACTTGGTAGTTTATAGGTTTCCAAGAAGGCATCCATTTCTTCCAGAGTGTTTAACTTACTGGCATATAGTTGTTGATAATAGTTTCTAATGATTCTTCCTATTTCTTTGGTGTTGGTCGTGATCTCGCCCCTTTCATTCATAATTTTATTAATTTGGGTCCTTTCTCTATTCTTTTGTATAAGTCAGGCCAGTGGCTTATTGATCTCATTTATTCTTTCAAAGAACCAGCTTCTAGTTCTGTTGATCTGCTCTACTGTGCTCCTGGTTTCTAATTCATTGATCTCTGCTCTAATCTTGATCAACTACCTTCTCGTGCGTGGGTTAGGCCTGTTCTTCTGTTGCTGTTCCAGCTTCTTGAGGTGAGAATATAAAAACTGCATTTTAGATTTTTCTAATCTTTTGAGTGAGGCTTGGATGGCTATGTATTTTTCCCCTTAGGACTGCCTTTGCAGTGTCCCATAGGTTTTGGACCGATATGTTTACGTTCTCATTGGTTTCCATGAATTGCTTAAGCTCATCTTTAATTACCTGGTTTACCCAATCATTCTTAAGCAGGATGGTTCTTAGTTTCCAAGTGTTTGAGTTTTTTCCAAATTGTTCCTTGTGATTGAGTTCCAGTTTCAAAGTATTGTGGTCTGAGAATATGCAGGGAATAATCTCAGTCTTTCGGTATCGGTTGAGACCTGTTTTGTGACCCAGTATATGGTCTACTCTGGAGAACGTTCCATGTGCATTCGAAAAGAATGAGTATTCTGTTGTTCTGGGGTGTAGTGTTCTGTATATATCCATAAGGTCCATCTGGTCTAGTATGTCATTCAAAGCTCTTGTTTCTTTGTTAATTTTCTGCTTAGGTGATCTTTCTATTGCTGAGAGCAGAGTGTTGAGGTCCCCTACTATTTTTTTTATTTTAATGTTTTTTTATTATATTATGTTAGTCACCATACAGTACATCCCTGGTTTCCGATGTACCGCTTGATGCTTCATTAGTTGCGTAAAACACCCAGTGCACCATGCAACACGTGCCCTCCTCACTACCCATCACCAGTCCATCCATTCCCCCACCCCCCTCCCCTCTGTAGCCCTCAGTTTGTTTCTGAGTCCATAGTCTCTCATGCTTCATTTCCCCTTCTGATTACCCCCCCTTTCTTTATCCCTTTCTTCCCCTACTGATCTTCCTAGTTCTTATGTTCCATAGATGAGAGAAATCATATGATAATTGTCTCTCTCTGAGGTCCCCTACTATTAATGTATTATTATCTATATGTCTCTTTATTCTGGTTAAGAGTTGGCTTGTGTATCTTGCTGCTCCCCTGTTGGGGGCATAGATATTTATAATTGTCACATCCACTTGTTGGATACATCCTTTAAGAATAATATAGTGTCTTTCTGTATCTCTAACTGTAGTCTTTAGTTTAAAATCTAATCTGTCTGATATGAGAATTGCTACCCCAGATTTCTTTTGAGGTCCATTGGCATGAAAAATGGTTCTCCATCCCTTCACTTTCAGTCTGGATGTATCTTTAGGTTCAAAATGAGTCTCTTGTAGACAGTGAACGGATGGGTCCTTTTTTTTTTATCCAATCTGCAACCGTGTGGAATTTTATGGGAGCATTTAGGCCATTTACATTGAGACTGAATATTGAGAGATATGATTTTAATGATGTCATGTTGCATGTAACGTCTTTGTTTCTAAGATGGTTACTTTCTGTTCTGTATTCACTCTTGGGGCCTTTTTACTTTTATAGAACCCCCCTTAATATCTCCTGTAGGGCTGGTTTCGTGGTTACAAAATTGGTCAGTGACTGGCGATTCTGGAAGGTCTTTATCTCTCCATCAATTCTGAATGACAGCCTTGCTGGATAAAGGATCGTTGGCTGCATGTTCTT
>NW_024424452.1:22661049-22718353 GCF_017311325.1 Ursus maritimus | reverse complement strand
AGCTTCTAGTTCTGTTGATCTGCTCTACTGTGCTCCTGGTTTCTAATTCATTGATCTCTGCTCTAATCTTGATCAACTACCTTCTCGTGCGTGGGTTAGGCCTGTTCTTCTGTTGCTGTTCCAGCTTCTTGAGGTGAGAATATAAAAACTGCATTTTAGATTTTTCTAATCTTTTGAGTGAGGCTTGGATGGCTATGTATTTTTCCCCTTAGGACTGCCTTTGCAGTGTCCCATAGGTTTTGGACCGATATGTTTACGTTCTCATTGGTTTCCATGAATTGCTTAAGCTCATCTTTAATTACCTGGTTTACCCAATCATTCTTAAGCAGGATGGTTCTTAGTTTCCAAGTGTTTGAGTTTTTTCCAAATTGTTCCTTGTGATTGAGTTCCAGTTTCAAAGTATTGTGGTCTGAGAATATGCAGGGAATAATCTCAGTCTTTCGGTATCGGTTGAGACCTGTTTTGTGACCCAGTATATGGTCTACTCTGGAGAACGTTCCATGTGCATTCGAAAAGAATGAGTATTCTGTTGTTCTGGGGTGTAGTGTTCTGTATATATCCATAAGGTCCATCTGGTCTAGTATGTCATTCAAAGCTCTTGTTTCTTTGTTAATTTTCTGCTTAGGTGATCTTTCTATTGCTGAGAGCAGAGTGTTGAGGTCCCCTACTATTTTTTTTATTTTAATGTTTTTTTATTATATTATGTTAGTCACCATACAGTACATCCCTGGTTTCCGATGTACCGCTTGATGCTTCATTAGTTGCGTAAAACACCCAGTGCACCATGCAACACGTGCCCTCCTCACTACCCATCACCAGTCCATCCATTCCCCCACCCCCCTCCCCTCTGTAGCCCTCAGTTTGTTTCTGAGTCCATAGTCTCTCATGCTTCATTTCCCCTTCTGATTACCCCCCTTCTTCTTCCCTTTCTTCTCCCACTGATATTCCTACTTCGTATGTTCCATAAATGAGTGAAACCATATGATAATTGTCTTTCTCTGCTTGACTTATTTCACTTAGCATTATCTCCTCCAGTCTCTTTATTCTCATTAAGAGTTGGCTTGTGTAATTAGCTGGTCCCCTGTTGGGTCATAGATATTTATAATTGTTAGATCGTCTTAGTTGGATACACCCTTCAAAAATAATATAGTATCCTTCTGCATCTCTGACTACAGTCTTCAGCTTAAAATCTACTTTGTCTGATATGAGAATTGCTACCCCAGATTTCTTTTGAGGTCCATTGGCATGAAAAATGGTTCTCCATCCCTTCACTTTCAGTCTGGATGTATCTTTAGGTTCAAAATGAGTCTCTTGTAGACAGTGAACGGATGGGTCCTTTTTTTTTTATCCAATCTGCAACCGTGTGGAATTTTATGGGAGCATTTAGGCCATTTACATTGAGACTGAATATTGAGAGATATGATTTTAATGATGTCATGTTGCATGTAACGTCTTTGTTTCTAAGATGGTTACTTTCTGTTCTGTATTCACTCTTGGGGCCTTTTTACTTTTATAGAACCCCCCTTAATATCTCCTGTAGGGCTGGTTTCGTGGTTACAAAATTGGTCAGTGACTGGCGATTCTGGAAGGTCTTTATCTCTCCATCAATTCTGAATGACAGCCTTGCTGGATAAAGGATCGTTGGCTGCATGTTCTTCTCACTTAGTGCTCTGAATATGTCTTGCCAGCTTTTTCTGGCTTGCCAGGTCTCTGTAGACAGGTCTGATGTTATTCTGATACTCCTCCCTCTATAGGTGAGGATTCTCTTCCCCTGGCCACTTTCAAGATTGTATCCTTGGATCTAATATTTGCAAATTGTACTATTATGTGACGTGGTGTTGGTCTGTTCTCATTGATCTTGGGAGGGGTTCTCTCTGCCTCCTGTACATGAATGCTTGTTTCCTTTGCCAGATTAGGGGAGATCTCAGCTACAATTTGTTCAAATATCTCTTCTGGACCTCTCTCTTTGTCTACTCCTTGGGGATCCCAATGATTCTGACATTGGAACATTTCATTGAGTCAGTAATCTCCCGTAATCTACTTTCTTGAGATTGGATTTTTTGAGCCAAGTTCCCATTTTTCCCTTCTTTTCTATCATCCCATCTTCCAACTCACTAATTTCTTCTTCTGCCTCATTTACCCTGACCGTCAGAGCATCCAGTTTAGACTGCATTTGATTCCTAGCATTTTTAATTTCTGCCAGATTCACTCTCATTTCCACCCTTAGAGATTTTGTATTCTCATTATATTTTTGTTAGTATTTTTTTCAAGCCTACACATCATCTTGACCATTGTTACTCTGAAGTCCCTTTCTGATAATTTGGTTATATCCGTATCCATCAGTTCTGTGGCAGAGACCATAGTCTCTGTCTCCTTTCTTTGCGGAGGATTTTTTCTCCTTGTCATTCTGATGAGGAGAGGTTGCGGGGTTGCCCAGAGCCCAAATTATTGACCAGGACCCAGGCAGTGTGCACTTGTTTTATAGGGACCTTAGGGATGTGGGCTTCTTGATTTTTCAGCCTGCCTTCTTGGGGAGGGGCCTGCCGCACTGACACTCAGGCAACCCTGTTTGGGTAGAGTTGCCCCATCCCCTGTGTGAGGGGTTGGGGATGGGTGCAATGGGAACCGGTATTTCTGGGCTTTTGTTCTCTGGCGGCTTTCCCTGGCAGTTTTCTGTGACTCTTCTGAGAATCAGAGCTGCAGTGGCTGTATCCTAGCCTCTGTCTCAGAACAGAAAGATCGCAGTTTGCTCTCCACTGAGCTCTCTTGGCCACTTTAACTCTGTTTCTGTCGGTGCTGCTAAAAACCCCGCAGCGTCCCGGGTTGTGTGCCCCACAGCCACTCTCCCAGTCCTCGCTCCCAGGGCCAGGACGTCTCTGTCCTTTGTGCTTCTAACACTGCCAGCCGCGCCAGTTCCCACGCGCGCTCCTGAGCTCCCTGTTTCTGTGTGGTTCGCATGCTCCGGAGTGCCGGTTTTCAGTCTGGTCGTGTGCACTCCCGAGCTCCTAGTTTCAGTCCAGTTCCACTGAGTGCTCCGGAGCTCCGGTTTTCAGTCTGGTCATGCGCGCGTGTGCGCTCCCGCACTCCCGGTCTCAGTCAGCTTTCTCGGAGGCTACTGGTCCAAGAATGCCCGTTCCCCAGTTCAGGTGGCTACTGCTTCCCAGCACCCAAGCACGGTGGCTCCCTCCCCCTTCCGTTTATCTTGCGATATCTGTGCGCAGATTCATGGCTCCCTGCTTCGTATCTCAATACTCAGTGCTGGAGATGTTCGTTTGTAGAGATCCAGATGTATCTACCTAATCTTGGGCTGATTTCGTGGGTGTTCGGGATGATCTGGTAGATATCCAGCTTGATTCAGGGGACCAGCTGAAAAAAGTCCCCTACTCCTCTGCCATCTTTTTTCTTCCCTCCTCTTTCTCAAATGCTTTTCCTGCATCTATTGAGAGGATCATTTGGTTCTCATCCTTTCTTTTATTAATGTGATGTATCAGGTTGATTGATTTGCGAAGACCTGCTGCATACCTGACCTGTCTTTCTTTACAGGTCAAGGACTTTTTTTTCCTTGCTGCTTTCAGGATTCTGTCCTTGTCCATGTATTTGTGAATTTGACTGTGATATGTCTTGGTGACGGCCATGTTTTGTTGAATTTAATGGTAGTTCTCTGTGCTTCTTGGATTTGACGTCTGGGTTCTTCCACAGATGAGGGAAGTGTTCAGCTATAATTTGCTTAAATTAACCTTCTGCCCCCTTTTCTATCTTTTCATCTTCTGGGACACCTATGATATGAATGTTATTCCATTTTCATAAGTCACTGAGTTCCTTAAGTCTACCTTCATGATCCATTACCTTTATTTCCCTCTTCTTTTCATTTTTTCATAATTTTATCTTCTATATCAGTGATTCATTCCTCCAATTCATCCATCCTTGTTGTGGTGGCATCCATTTGGGTTTGTATTTTTAATTTAGGCTTGCTGAGCTTTTAGCTCTTTTATCTCTGTAGTAAGGGGTTCTCTGGTGTCTTCTATGCTTTTTGAAAGCTCAGCTAGTATCCTTATAATTGCTGTTTTAAATTCTATTTCAGACTAATATATTACTTCCATCTGTACTGATTAAATCTCTAGCCATCATTCCTTCCTGGTCTTTCGTTAAGGGTGAATTTCTCCATCTTGTCATTTTGAAGGTCAGAAAGAAAGAAAGAAAGAAAGAAAGGAAAACAAAAGAAAAAAATGTTCAATTAAAAAATAAAGAAGCTAGGTATGTTTTAGTCTGCTCGTTAAGACAATCTTCAGAGAAAAAGAAAAAAATTAAAAAATAAAAATAATAAAATAAAATTTAAAAATTGACCTTTCCATATCTAAGCAAACAAAAAAACCCAGAAAACAGAAAAAAACAAAAGAAACTAGATCCTTTTCCCACAAAACTGAAGCTTTGCTGCACTCTATGATCAACAGACATGCTGCACAGGAATGGTTTGCACTAGTCTTCTGGGGGAGGGGCCTGCTGCTCCAGTTCTCTGGTGAATTTTTTAATAGTTTTTTTATTATATTATGTTAGTCACCATACAGTACATCCCTGGTTTCTGATGTAAAGTTAGATGATTCATTAGTTGCATATAACACCTAGTGCACCATGCAATACGTGCCCTCCTTACTACCCATCACCAGCCTATCCCATTCCCCCACCCCCTCCCCTCTGAGGCCCTCAGTTTGTTTCTCATAATCCATAGTCTCTCATGCTTCATTCCCCCTTCTGATTACCCCCCTTTCTTTATCCCTTTCTTCCCCTACCGATCTTCCTAGTTCTTATTTCCATAGATGAGAGAAATCATATGATAGTTGTCTTTCTCTGCTTGACTCATTTCACTTAGCATTATCTCCTCCAGTGCCGTCCATGTTGCAGCAAATGTTGAGAACTCGTTCTTTCTGATAGCTGAGTAATATTCCATTGTATATATGGACCACAACTTCTTTTTTTTATGTTTTTTTATTATATTATGTTACTCTCTATACAGTACATCCCTGGTTTCTGATGTAAAGTTCGATGAATCATTAGTTGAATTTAACACCCAGTGCACCATGCAATATGTGCCCTCCTTACTACAAATCACCAGTCTATCCCGTTCCCCCACCTCCCTCCCCTCTGAAGCCCTCAGTTTGTTTCTCATAGTCCATAGTCTCTCATGATTCCTTCCCCCTTCTGATTACCACCCCTTTCTTTTTTTTTTCTTTTTTTCTTTTTTTAATAACAATTTATTATATTATGTTAATCACCATACAGTACATCCCCAGTTTGATGTAAAGTTCCATGATTCATTACTTGCATATAACACCCAGTGCACCATGTAATACATGCCCTCGTAAATACCCATCACCAGCCTATCCCAGTCCCCCACCTCACTCCCCTCTGAAGCCCTCAGTTTGTTTCCCAGAGTCCATAGTCTCTCATGCTTCATTCCCCCTTCTGATTACCCCCCCATTCTTCTTCCCTTTCTTCTCCTACTGATCGCCCTACTTCTTTTTTTTTAATTTAATGTTTTTTATTATATTATGTTAGTCACCATACAGTACATCCCTGGTTTCTGATGTAAAGTTCAATGATTCATTAGTTACTTATAACACCCAGAGCACCATGCAATATGTGCCTTCCTTACCACCCATCACCACTCTATCCCATTCCCCAATCCCCCTTCCCTCTGAAGCCCTCAGTTTGTTTCTCATGGTCCATAGTCTCTCATGCTTCATTCCCCCTTCTGATTACCCCCCTTTTCTTTATCCCTTTCTTCCCCTACCGATCTTCCTAGTTCTTATGTTCCATAGATGAGAGAAACCATATGATAATTGTCTTTCTCTGCTTGACTTATTTCACTTAGCATTATCTCCTCCAGTGCCGTCCATGTTGCAGCAAATGTTGAGAAATCGTTCTTTCTGATAGCTGAGTAATATTCCATCGTATATATGGACCACATCTTCTTAATCCAGTCATCTGTTGAAGGGCATCTCGGCTCCTTCCACAATTTAGCTATTGTGGACAATGCTGCTATGAACATTGGGGTGCATATGGCCCTTCTCTTCACTACGTCTGTATCTTTGGGGTAAATACCCAGTAGTGCAATGGCTGGATCATAGGGTAGCTCAATTTTTAACTTTTTAAGGGACCTCCACACTGTTTTCCAGAGTGGCTGTACCAACTTGCATTCCCACCAACAATGTAGGAGGGATCCCCTTTCTCCACATCCTCTCCAACAATTGTTGTTTCTTGCCTTGTCTATTTTTGCCATTCTAACTGGCGTAAGGTGGTATCTCAGTGTGGTTTTGATTTGAATTTCCTTGATGGCTAATGATTTTGAACATTTTTTCATGTGTCTGTTAGCCATTTGTATGTCTTCATTGGAAAAGTGTCTGTTCATATCTTCTGCCCATTTTTTGATTTGTTTATTTGTTTCTCGTGTATTGAGTTTGAGAAGTTCTTTGTAGATCTTGGATACCAGTCCTTTATCTGTAGTGTCATTTGCAAATATATTCTCCCATTCCGTGGGCTGCCTCTTAGTTTTTCTGACTGTTTCCTTGGCTGTGCAGAAACTTTTAATCTTGATGAAGTCCCATAAATTCATTTTATCTTTTGTTTCTCTTGCCTTTGGAGATGTGTCATGAAAAAGGTTGCTTTGGCCGATGTCGTAGAGGTTGCTGCCTATGTTCTCCTCTAGAATTTTGATGGATTCCTGTCTCACATCGAGGTCTTTCATCCATTTGGAGTTTATTTTTGTGTATGGTGTGAGAGAGTGGTCAAGTTTCATTCTTTTGCATGTAGCTGTCCAATTTTCCCAGCACCATTTATTGAAGAGACTGTCTTTTTCCCACCGGATGTTTTTTCCTGCTTTATCAAATATTAGTTGCCCAAAGAGCCGAGGGTCCATTTCTGGGCTCTCTATTCTGTTCCATTGGTCTATGTGTCTGTTTTTGTGCCAGTACCATGCTGTCTTTGTGATCACAGCTTTGTAGTACAGCTCGAAATCCGGCATTGTGATGCCCCCAGCTTTGTTTTTCCTTTTCAACAGTTCCTTGGCGATTCGGGGCCTTTTCTGTTTCCATACAAATTTAAGGACTATTTGTTCCGGTATAGAAATCAACTGATTTCTGAGCATTGATTTTGTATCCCGCCACATTACTGAATTGCTCTATAACTTCTAATAGTTTGGGAGTGGATTCTTTTGGGTTTTCCATATAGAGTATCATGTCATCTGCGAAGAGAGACATTTTGACTTCTTCTTTGCTGATTTGAATACCTTTGATCCCTTTTTGTGGTCTGATTGCTGTTGCAAGGACTTCTAGTACTATTTTGAATAATAATGGCGAGAGTGGGCATCCTTGTCATGTTCCTGATCTTAAGGGAAAGGCTTCCAGCTTTTCCCCATTGAGAATGATATTTGCTGTAGGCTTTTCATAGATGGTTTTTATGAGATTGAGGAATGTACCCTCTATCCCTACACTCTGAAGGGTTTTAATTAGGAAAGGATGCTGTATTTTGTCAAATACTTTTTCTGCATCTATTGAGAGGATCATATGGTTCCTGAGTCTTTTCTTGTCGATATGATGTATCACGGTGATCGATTTGCAAATGTTGAACCACCCTTGCATCCCAGGGATGAATCCCACTTGATCATGATGGATAATCCTTTTAATGTACTGTTGGATTCTATTAGCCAGGATCTTGTTGAGAATTTTGGTGTCCACATTCATTAGGGAAATCGGTCTGTAATCCTCCTTTTCTTTCGGGTCTTTGCCTGGTTTGGGGATCAAGGTAATATTGGCCTCATAGAATGAGTTTGGTAGCTTCCTTCTGTTTCTATTTTTTGAAATAGCTTTAGGAGAATAGGTATTATTTCTTCTTTGAATGTTTGGTTGAATTCCCCAGGAAAACCTTCCGGGCCTGGAGTTTTGTTATTTGGAAGGCTGTTTATCACTGATTCAATCTCTTCATAATTAATTGGCCTGTTTAAAAAATCAATTTCTTCCTGTTTCAGTCTTGGTAGTTTATAGGTTTCCAGGAACGACTCCATCTCTTCCAGATTGCTTAGTTTATTGGCATAAAGCTGTTGATAAAAGTTTCTAATAATCCTTCCAATTTCATTGGTGTTGGTTGTGACCTCTCCTTTTTCATTCATAATTTTATTAATTTGGGTCCTTTCTCTATTCTTTTGGATAAGTCTTACCAGTGGTCTGTCAATTTTATTGATTCTCTCAAAGAACCAGCTTCTAGTTCTGTTATCTGCTCTACTGTACTCCTGGTTTCTAAATCATTGATCTCTGCTCTAATCTTGATCAACTGCTTTCTCGTGCGTGGATTTGGCCTGTCTCTCTGTTGCTGTTCCAGCTTCTTGAGGTGAGAATATAAAATCTGCCTTTTAGATTTTTCTATTCTTTTGAGTGAGGCTTGGATGGCTATGTATTTTCCCCTTAGGACTGCCTTTGCAGTATCCCATAGGTTTTGGACCATTGCGTTTTCATTCTCATTGGTCTCCATAAATTGTTTAAATTGATTTTTGATTTCCTGGTTTATCGAATCATTCCTGAGCAGGATGGTTCTTAGTCTCCAAGTGTTTGAGTTTCTTCCAAATTTTTCCTTGTGGTTGAGTTCCAATTTCAAAGCGCTGTGGTCTGAGAATATGCAGGGAATAATTTCAGTCTTTTGGTATCGATTGAGACCTGTTTTGTGACCCAGAACATGGTCTATTCTTGAGAATGTTCCATAGGCATTAGAATGGAATGAGTATCTTTGGTTCTGGGGTGTAGTGTTCTATATATATCTATGAGGTCCAACTCGTCAAGTATGGCATTCAAAGCCCTGGTTTCTTTGTCGATTTTTTGCATGGGTGTTCTGTCTATTTCTGATATATTTTTATCTATATGTCTCTTTATTCTGGTTAAGAGTTGGCTTGTGTATCTTGCTGCTCCCCTGGTGGGGGCATAGATATTTATAATTGTCATATCCACTTGTTGGATACATCCTTTAAGAATAACGTAGTGCCCTTCTTTGTCTCTAACTATAGTCTTGAGTTTAAAATCCAATCTGTCTGATATGAGAATTGCTACCCCAGCTTTCTTTTGAGGTCCATTGACCTGAAAGATGGTATTCCATCCCTTTACTTTCAGTCTGAATGTATCTTTAGTTCAAAATGAGTCTCTTGTAGACAGCAAATGGGTGGGTCATGTCTTTTTATCCAATCTGCAACCCTTTGGCATCTTATGGGAGCATTTAGGCCATTTACATTGAGACTGAATATTGAGAGATATGATTTTAATGATGCCATGTTGCCTGTAAAGTCTTTGTTTCTATTGATTGTGACTTTCTGTTCTGTATCACTCTTGGGGCCTTTTTACCTTCATAGAACCCCCCTTAATATCTCCTGTGGGGCTGGTTTCGTGGTTATGAAATTGGTCAATGACTGGCGATTCTGGAAGGTCTTTATTTCTCCATCAATTCTGAATGACAGCCTTGCTGGATAAAGGATCCTTGGCTGCATGTTTTTCTCTGAAAGAGCTTTTAAAATGCCCCCCCCCCAACCCTTTCTCTCATTCCAGGTCTGTGTAGACAGTTCTGACGTAACTCTGATACCTTTGCCTTGGTACGTGAGAAATTTCTTTTCCCTGGCCGCTTTCAATACTGTATCCTTGCATCTAATATTTGCGAATTGCACTATGACGTGACGTGGCATAGGTTTGTCGTGGTTGAGCTTGGGAGGGGTCCTCTCTCTGCCTCTTGGACACGAATGTTTGTTTCCCTTGCTAGATTAGGGATGTTTTCAGCTACAATTTGTTCAAATATCTCTTCTAGACCTCTGTTTTTCTCCACCCCCTCGGGAATGCCGATGATTCTTTTTTTTTTTTTTTAAAGATTTTATTTATTTATTTGACAGAGATAGAGACAGCCAGCGAGAGAGGGAACACAAGCAAGGGGAGTGGGAGAGGAAGAAGCAGGCTCATAGCAGAAGAGCCTGATGTGGGGCCTGATCCCAGAACGCCGGGACCACGCCCCGAGCCGAAGGCAGACGCTCTACCGCTGTGCCACCCAGGAGCCCCAATGCCGATGATTCTGACATTGGAATGTTTCATTGAGTCAGTAATGTCCCGTAACCTACATTCCTAAGCGTGGATTTTTTTGAGTCCAGATTCTATTTTAGCTTTCTCTTCTACTAACCCATCCTCCAATTCGCTGATACGTTCTTCTGCCTCATTCACCCTGGCCATCAGAGCCTCTAGTTTTGACTGCATTTGGCTCATAGAATTTTTAATTTCTGCCAGATTCGCTCTCATTTCCACCCTTAGAGATTGTATATTCTCATTAAGATTTTTGTTAATACTTTTTTCAAGTCTACACATCATCTTTACCATTGTTACTCTGAATTCCACATCTGATAATTTGGTCATATCCATATCCATTAGTTCTGAGGCAGAGGCCACAGACTCATTGTCTTTTCTTTGCTGGGGGGGATTTCTCCTTCTCGTCATTCTGATGAGGAGAGGTTGCAGGGTTGTCCAGAGCCCAAATTATTGACCGGACCCAGGCTGTGCGCCCTTGTTTTATAGGGACCTTAGGGATATGGGCTTCTTGATTTTTCAGCCTGCCTTCTGGGGGAGGGGCCTGCCGCACCAATACTCAGGCAATCCTGTTTGGGTAGAGTCTCCGTGTCCTCTGCGAGGGGGGATGGGGTGGGCATACTGTGAGCCCGTATTTCCAGGCTTTTGTTCTCTGGCGGCTTTCCCTGGTGGTTTGCTGTGCCTTTTCTGAGAGTCAGAGCAGCAGTAGCCGAATCTCAGCCTCTGTCTCAGAACAGAGGGATCGCGGACTGTTCTCCGCTGATGTTCTGGCCACTTTAACTCTGTTTCTGTTGGTGCTGCTCAACCCTGCAGCGTCCCGGGATGTGGGCCCACACCCGGCGTCCCAGCCCTCACTTCCAGGGCCGGCGCATCTCTGTTTTGGTGTTTCTAACACCGCCAGCCGCCAGCCGCCTCCACCCCCACACGATCCCAGAGCTCCTGGTCTCAGTGTGGTTCCAGTGAGTACACCGGAGCTCCATTTCAGTCTGGTCATGCGCGTTCCCTGGCTCACGGTCTCAGTTTGCTCTCTCGCGGGTGCCGGTCCTCGAGTCGCCCCCTCCCCCGTGCACGTGGCTACCGCTTCCCGGCGCCCAAACGCGGTGGCTCCCTCCCCCTTCCATTTATCTTCCGATACCTGTGTGCGGTTTCACGGCTCCCCACTTCGTAACTCAATACTCATCGCTGGAGATGTTCATTTGTAGAGATCCAGGTGTATCTTCCTGCCTGTCATGCTGATTCCGTGGATGCTCACAATGGTCTGGTACCTATCCAACTTGACTCAGGGGACTGGCTGAAAAAGGGGTCCCCTACTCCTCTGCCATCTTAACTCCTCCCCCCCTACATCTCTTACTACAGTCTTTGGTTTAAAATCTAATTTGTCTAATATGAGAATTGCTGCCCCAGCTTTCTTTTGAGGTCTTTTGGCAAAATAAATTGTTCTCGATCTCTTTGCTTTCAATCTGGAGATGTCTTTAGATTCAAAATGAGTCTCTTGTAGACAGCATATGGATGAGTCCTATCTTTTTACCCATCTCCAACCCTGTGTCATTTCATGGGAGCATTTAGGCCATTCACATTGAGGGTAACTATTGAAAGATATGAATTTGGTGCCACCATATTGCCTGTGAAGTCCCTGTTCTATAGATTGTCTCTATTAATTTCTAGTCTGTGTTACTCTTGGAGTCTTTCTTCTTTATAGAATCCCCCTTAAAATTTCTTACAGGGGTGACTTGGTTGTCATATATTCTTTCAATTTCTACTGGTCCTGGAAGCTGTTTGTCTCTCCATCCATGCTGAATGACAGCCCTCCTGGATAAAGTATCCTTGGCTGCATGTTCTTCTCATTTAGTACCCTGAATATGTCTTGCCAGCCCTTTCTGTCTTGCCAGGTCTCTGTGGATAGGTGTGACATTATTCTAATGTTCCTCCCTCCGTAGGTAAGAAATATTTTTCCCCTAGTGCTCTCAGGTTGGCTTCCTTGGTTCTAAGATTTGTTATATGCCAGGGCATTGGTCTGTTCTCATTGATCTTGGGAGGGTTCCTCTCTGCCTCTTAGACATGAATGCTTGTTTCCTTCCCCAGATTAGGGATGTTCCTAGCTATGATTTGCTCAAATATGCCTTTTAGTACTCTCTCTCTCTCTCTCTCTCTCCACCCCTCAGGGATCCCAATAATTCTGACATTGGAACATTTCGTGGTGTCATTAATCTCTCTAAGTCTGATCTCATGGGCTTCTAGCTGTTTATCCCTATCCTCCTCAGCTTCTTTCCTTTCTATCACCTTATCTTCTAGATCACTAATTCATTCTTCTGCCTCATTTTCCCTGGCTGTTAGAGTATCCAGTTTGGACTGCATCTCATTCATAGCATTTTTAAGTTCAGCCTGATTAGATCTCATTTCTACCCTCAGAGATTCTATATTGTTGCTAATGATTTTCTCAAGCCTAGCTATTGACTTAATAATTGCTACCCTGAAGTCTATCTCTGACATCTTGCTTATGTTCATATCCATTAGGTCTGTGGCAGAGGCCACAGTCTCTGCTTCTTTCCTTTGTTTGGAGTTCCTCCTCCTAGTCATTCTGTTGAGGGATGCTTGAGGGAATGTACTGAGTCCAAAATATAAACCACGACCCAAGCAAGATGCACTTGGGAAAATCCAGAGCAGTCAGAAGCCACTGCTGAAAACATAAAGCCAAAATGAAACACAAGAATAAAATTTATAAAATTTAAAAAATTTAGAAAAAAATTAAAAATTTTTTAAAAGGGGGGTGGGGGGGCGCCTGGGTGGCTCAGTCGTTAAGCGTCTGCCTTCAGCTCAGAGCATGATCCCAGCGTTCTGGGATCGAGCCCCACATCAGGCTCCTCTGATGGGAGCCTGCTTCTTCCTCTCCCACTCCCCCTGCCTGTGTTCCCTCTCTTGCTGGCTCTCTCTCTCTCTCTGTGTCAAATAAATAAATAAAATCTTTAAAAATAAATAAATAAAATATTTAAAAATAAATAAATAAAAATAAAAGGGGGGTGAGGGGAAGGGGGCTATAATCTCTCCGCATGGACAAAGTAGGGTGTTTCAGTTGTTCCTGGGTGTATTTTGTTCTGTTTATGAGAGGACACTACTTCCCAAAATTACAGGGAAAGTAAAACTTGTATATATAAAAAGGTAATATTGAATAGGGAAAAAAGGACTACATGGAAGCATATATCTATAAAAAATATATATAGGTGTGAAAAAGTACAAGTTGAAAAGCTACTATGAAATATGATATGTTAAACATCTGGTTGAAATGAGAAAAAGGTAAAAAGAAAAAACATAGAAGAAGCGTAAGAGAAAGAATAAAAAGGAAAAGAGAGTTGTATCTGAAAACTAAACAAGCAGTGAGGAAACGACAGGAGCTCAATATACTACTTTCCCTTGGTGTTGGGATTTTACAGTTTTATGCGGACCCTTGGGGTTGTTGTTCTCTTGGTCTTCCAGCTGGTCTTCTGGGGGAGGGTCCTGCTACACTTTCTCAGGCAACCCTGCTTGGGCAGAGTTGCCCTGCCCCCTGTTAGGGGGCTAAGCTCTGCGGAAACTGGTTTTTTTTGAGGTTTTGTTCTCTGGCGACTTTCTGTGCCTGTTTTGAGGGTCAAAGCAAAAATGGCTGCACCCAGACCTCTGTCCCAGAGCAGAGAAATCCTAGTCTCTTCTCTTCACTAAGCCCTCCAGAGCACAGTCTCCATTTCTGTATGCGCCTCTGAAAACCACAGCCACCCGCGGTGCACGGCCACAACACTAACCCCGGGACCAGTGTGTGTCCCTGTCCTTGGTGCTTCTAAACCGCGAGTGGCTGTGGGCTCATGGGGGCTCACGTGCACGGACCCACATGTCCTGGATCTTATTGGGGGGCTGCTCTAAAGCCCTTTCCCTGCCACTACCACTCTGTGAGTTTTTGCCTGTTCCCAGCACAGGACGCTTTGCACTCCAGTGTTATATCACTTTTCAGGTGCCAGCTTATGCAGGCTCTCTCCCCCTTCTGATTATCTTCCAATATCTCCCCGCAGATTCATGACTCAGCCTTTCCTACCTTGAGACAGGTAGTGTTTTTCTGCTTGTAGATATCATTTTCTGGGTGTTCAGAATGGTTTGGTAGATATCCAGCTAAATTCAGGGGACCATTTGCAACAGGGTCTCCTACTCCTCTGCCATCTTGTCTCTTCTATCATCTGTTTATTTTTTAATCTGATTGTGTGTGTGTGTGCATGTGTGTGTGCGCATGTGTGTGTGCACATGTTGTGTTATGTAAGTTCTTTCTGTATTTTTAATATTAAACACTTATTAGATTTGTCATTTGCAAATATCTCCTTCCATTCACTAGGTTGCCTTCTTGTTGTGTTGATGGCTTCCTTTGCTGAGCAGAAGCTTTTTATTTTGGTTTAGTCCCAATAACTTATTTTTGCTTTTGTTTTCCTGTCCTCAAGAGATATATCCACATATATGTTGCTAAGGCCAATGTCCAAGTGATGACTGCCTGTTTTATTTTAGGAATTTTATGGTTTCAGGTCTCAAATTTAGGTATTTAATCCATTTTGAGTTTATTTTTGTGTATGGTATAAGAAAGTGGGCCAGTTGCATTCTTTTGTATGTAGCTGTTGGGTCTTCTCAACACCATTTATTGAAAAGACAGAATATATTGTATATTCTTGCCTCCTTTATTGTAGGTTAATTAACCAGATAAGTGTGTATTTCTGAGCTCTCTGGAGGACATTATGCTAAGTGAAATAATCCAGACAGAGAAAAATGAAAACTGCGTGATCTCACTTTTATGTGGTGTCTTAAAAAAGTTGAACTCATAGTAAGAAAGAATAGAATGGTGGTTACTAGGTGCAGGGAGGTGGGGAAAGTGAGAAATGTTGGTTGAAGGGTACAAACTTTCAGATATGAGTTGGTTTTGGAGACCTGCTGGTCACCACAAGTACTGTGTGATGACTGTATTTAATAATACATTGTAAATCTGAAATTTGATGAGAGAGTAAATCTCAAGTGTTCTTACCACAAAAAAGTAAGTATGTATAGTGATGGATATGTTAATTTGCTTGATTATGGTAATCATTTTATAATATATACATATATCAAAACATGTTCTATACCTTAAAACATATAATTTTTATTTGTCAATCATACTTCAAAAAGTTGGGGGGGAAACCTGGAAAATAAGAAGATAAAAAGAAAACAAATGGTCTAAATATAATCCATTTGCCACTTTTAAGAGACTGTATGTATGTTTGTGCCTTTTTATAAAGGTATGTGGAAAATATCAGTACTGTCTCTAGGTAGTGGGAATATTTTGCCTTGAGCTTATTTATATTCTCTGATGTTTTCCTAATGGAAATTTATTACCAATAAATAAAATATGAAGACAAAAAAAAAACTTGAGAAAGATTAAAGAGAAAAATATTTAATGATTATATTTTAAAATCAAAATAGTCCTCAGACTTTTAGTATCAAACAAAAAACATGCTACAAGAATATCTTAAAGAATATCTTAAAGCAGGTTTTTGAATATGTATTTAATGTATGGTTTTTTTAAGGTACAGAAGTCTTAACAATCTACACATTGCTTTTGATTGTGTAGTTCAGAATTTATTAATGTTCTTTTTCATACAAATGCTAACAGGAAGGTATTAAAAAGATTTTGATAATTCTGTGGTTTAGAAAAAATACACCTGGGGCACCTGGGTGGCTCAGTTGGTTAAGTGTCTGCCTTCAGCTCAGGTCATGATCCCAGGGAGCCTGCTTCTCCTCCTGCCCCTCCCTCTGCTCATGCTTGCTCTCTCTCTCTCTCTCTCTCATACACACAAATAAATAAATAAAAATCTTTAAAAATAGGAAAGAAAAGAAAAAGTACACTTTTCAAATCATATATTTTCTACTAAGGGTTTTACCCCTTTGACCAATGTAATTAAACTTTCCCGTCTCTCAATATACTGTGACATACTGTTTCTTCCATTTTTCTTCTTAGAATTTTTCTCCTTAGATTATAATTACTCCTGTATATCTCTTCACCTCTTTCAAGTATCCACACACAAAGAGCCAGTTTTATACATAGGCAATAGTAGAAAATGTAAGGACTTAAAAAAAAAAAAAAAAAACCTCTGTTATTTAAATGTCCCCATCATTTTACAAAACAAAGAACATTTAACCCCCCAAAGTAGAGTTATTATCTTTGACTAGAGGTTTTAAGTTCAGCTTATGAAACATACAATATATTGTAACTTTTTTTCTCATGTTTTCTCAGAATGGTATAAACTTCGCTGTGGATTGTCAGCAACCCTCTGATTTATTAGGAGCCACTATTATCGTGTTGTCTTTATACAATACACCTTACGATCAGTGAGAAAGATCAAGGAGTCTTCCAAATTTGGAACCTTGTTTGATTTTCCCTAAATAAAATAGATTGAGGCTTTAGTCAAAATGAAATGTTTTGTGCTTTTTGTTGTTTGTGTGTTTGTAGGGTCAATAACCTGGCAGATCCCCAAATGGATATTCAGGATACCCACTCTCCTCCCTTGAAGGGCGAAAAAATAAGACAAGACATGAAGTGGAATAAGAATATGCCCAGATATCATGAGAGAGCTGTTTTTTCTAGATTGAATGAAATTGCTACTATTAAATTTAACACTGGGGTGAGCAAATTCACTAAGAATGTAAACCTAGTATGTCTGGCTTGGGTATAATACGTGCACTTGTTTAATATTTGAACTTAAAAGATGTTTGGAGTTTAGACATAGAAGATCCAGCCAGATATGGACCAGTGTGTGTTACAACCCCATTAATTTCCTGATGCAGGAGAAGTGAGTTCTGGATAAAGATCACAGCTGCTACTTTCACCATTAATTCTCAGAATCACTTTGAAAAGTTCTCATTTGTTTTCTTATAAATTTCCCCTTTGTTCAGTTCTAAGACAAGACCGGAAATTATTGCTGTTATAATCAGAAGATATTGATTGACCAGATTAGGGGTATTTTCTCATGATGAACCAGAGTTTGTATATCAAAACTTAACAAAGCATAATAGTTATATACAAATTTTATGGGGATGTTTCCCTTTAAAGTTGATAAATAGATCATGGTTTAAATAAAAGAAATATATATAATTTTGTTTTTCTCATCAGAATGACAAGTATATTAGTGAATAAAATAATCTTAAGATTTTCAATGTAGTTAGATCAGAAACTAGATATTAATCTTTCACCTTAATACCTTACACAAATAGAATGTTATGATATTTTTTCTTGGGCTCAAGGATATATTTGTATTATGTGTGTATATTTAGTGTGATAAAAATTTGGAGCATTTATATTAATGGGTTTCACTATGAATTTCCTCCTTGGGTCACCACCCATCGTAATGCTATGTTTCTCTCCTCTTTTTAGTTTGCACTTTACTGCCAGCAGTTTCATTCCATGTTTATAAAGAGGGCACTATTCACTTGGCGCAATTGGAAGTTGATGTTGCTACAGATATCAGTAATTTTGGTTTTCACTACGTATCTCTTAAGAACTATATACTCACAGTATGACCTGCCCATGAGAGAAATGGACTTGAGTCAGTATGGTCGAACAATTGTGCCTTATTCAGTTTCAGGGAATTCTGATTTGGCTCTGAATTTCATAAATAATCTTGAGATTTTTCTGAAACGTAAGAATCAAGAACTTCGGGAAGTGCAAGGTAAGACCCATAGGAAAAAAAAGAGACTGCCGCTTTATGAAGACCCATTTGTATTACTTACAAAGAAGGGGCTTAACTATGCTATTTAGCTACCCATTTCTTTCTTTTCCTACTAATTACCAGTATCTTAAAGGCAGCTAAATCAGAGACAAAAAAACAAAAGAGTATACTTCAAGACAACTGGTGACAAAAGTTAACAACTAATGGAGACATTTGGCTGTAGGTTGTCTCTCAGCTAATTGCATCATCTTTGAAAGGATGAGTTAAAGAGCCAAAATACTACATCGCTGTGAAATTTAACACAGAATTTTTATTCTGATCAAGATACAGAAATATTTCTCTAAGCTCTCAAAGTGAAATGTTGATTCCAAGATCTGAAGTTTGCCCTTCAGTCTACTATGTTCATCTCTTAAAGACAAGTGACAGAAGATTCCAAGATCTGAAATTTGCCTTTCATTCTATGTTCATCTTTTATTTTTTTTATTTAATAATATTTTTTAAATTATGTTATGTTAGTCACCATACAGTATATCCTTAGTTTTTGATGTAATGTTCCATGATTCATTATTTGCGTATAACACCCAGTGCACCATACAATATGTGCCCTCCTTAATACCCATCACCAGCCTATCCCAATCCCCCACCACCCTCCCCTCTGAAGCCCTCAGTTTGTTTCCCAGAGTCCACAGTCTTTCATGGTTCATTCCCCCTTCTGTTTAACCCCCCTTCATTCTTCCCTTCCTTCTCCTACCGATCTTCCTATTTCTTATGTTCCATAAATGAGTGAAACCATATGATAATTCTCTTATTTCACTTAGCATAAGCTCCTCCAGTCCTGTCCATGTTGCTGCAAATGTTGGGTAATCGTTCTTTCTGATGGCTGAGTAATATTCCATTGTATATATGGACCACATCTTCTTAATCCAGTCATCTGTTGAAGGGCATCTCGGCTCCTTCCACAATTTAGCTATTGTGGACAATGCTGCTATGAACATTGGGGTGCATGTGGCCCTTTCTTCACTACGTCTGTATCTTTGGGGTAAATACCCAGTAGTGCAATTGCTGCATCATAGGGTAGCTCAATTTTTTACTTTTTAAGGGACCTCCACACTGATTTCCAAAGTGGTTCTACCAACTTGCATTCCCACCAACAGTCTAAGAGGGATCCCCTTTCTCCACATCCTCTCCAATATTTGTTGTTTCCTGCCTTGTCAATTTTTGCCATTCTAACTGGTGCAAGGTGGTAGCTTAGTGTGGTTTTTATTTGAATTTCCCTGATGGCTAATGATTTTGAACATTTTTTCATGTGCCTGTTAGCCATTTGTGTGTCTTCTTTGGAAAAGTTCTGTTCATATCTTCTGCCCATTTTTTTATTTGATTATTTGTTTCTCATGTATTGAGTTTGAGAAGTTCTTTGTAGGTCTTGAATACCAGTCTTTTATCTGTAGCGTCATTTGCAAATATCTTCTCCCATTCCGTGGGCTGCCTCTTAGTTTTTTTGACTGTTTCCTTGGCTGTCAAAAAAACTATGTTTGTCTTTTAAAAACAAGTGGCAGAGACTTAATAGATTTACTCCTCAGAACTAATTTTTAGAAAGTAGTATAAATAGTTATGCTTAATTTGTTCAGTGCTTACCTTTGGTAAAAACCATACTAAACACTTTCTCTGCTTTATCTTTCTTAATGATAAAAGCAACCCTTTTATGTAGCTTGTTATCTATTCCTTTGTAGCAAATTACCCTAAAACCCAGTGAATGGAAAATTTGAATTTTTTGGTATGATGGAATGAACTTCTCTCACAAAAGCAACAAGGATACTTGAAAAACAGTTTTATAAATCAGCCAATTAAGAACACTGGAAATTAACCAAGAGCACAGAACAATTTAAAAGGTGTCTAGTCCAAAAAAGCAAAACAAAACAAAACTACCAAACCTCTATAAAAAGAGTAAGGTCTGTGGCATTTTAACTTAGAACTATTCCTATCACTCTCCCCCCTCAGCTCAGTGAAATGATAGCCATGAAAAGGCATTGAAGTTGATTGAAAGAACTGATCTATTTAGAGCTGTGTTAAAAGCCCATCTCTAGAGCACTGTCAATTTAACTAAAATAACAAGTCCCTGAAAGACTCCATTCCCAAGGGATTGTTCCTGTTGGATTTGAATCAGGGCTCAGCATTTTTGGAAAAAGCCCTATCTGCAGGGCATTAATAAAAACAGCAGCAGTCTTCTGGTAACATCATCACAGTTGGCTAAGGCTGTGATTTCAGTTGAGCCAAACAAGAGTCTGGCCAAAAATTAATATTGAAGGAATACCTGGAGAGCTAGATAACGAAAATGAACTTTGAAATGTTCTTATATTCCTGAGGATATAGAAGGCTCAGAAAGTATGTATGTGTATATGACCAAAAATGACCTAGGAAAGAAGACTCCAGTCAGAAACCTCTAGTGGATATTGAGACCTGGTCAAGTAAGTACAAGTTGAGGCTGACTTGTAAACTGCCTTAAATTTGAAGTGTGCCTTTATACACAGATTCCTTTAGCAAAGATGGAAAACTTTACTGGTTCTAGGCATTTTTTTCTTTTTTTATTATAAATATTTTTTATTCACCATACAGTGCATCTCAAGTTTTTGATGTAAAGTTCCATGATTCATTACTTGTGTATAACACCCAGTGCACCATGCAATACGTGCCCTCCTTAATACCCATCACTAGCCTATCCCTAACCCCCATCCCCTCCCCTCTAAAGCCCTCAGTTTGTTTCCCAGAGTCCATAGTCTCTCATGGTTCGTTCCCCCTTCTTTTTACCACCCCTTCCTTCTTCCCTTTCTTCTACCAATCTTCCTGCTTCTTATGTTCCATAAATGAGTGAAACCATATGATAATTGTCTTTCTCTGCTTGACTTATTTCGCTTAGCATTATCTCCTCCAGTGCCGTCCATGTTGCAGCAAATGTTGAGAAATTGTTCTTTTTGATGGCTGAGTAATATTCCATTGTATATATGGACCACAGCTTCTTAATCCAGTCATCTGTTGAAGGGCATCTCGGCTCCTTCCACAATTTGGCTGTTGTGGACAATGTTGCTATGAACATTGGGGTGCATATGGCCCTTCTCTTCACTACGTCTGTATCTTTGGGGTAAACACCCAGTAGTGCAATGGCTGGGTGTTTTTAACTTTTTTTTTAACTTTTTAATTTTTTTTTTATTTTTTTTAACTTTTTAAGGGACCTCCACACTGTTTTCCAATGTGGCTGTACCGACTTGCATTCCCAGCAACAATGTAGGAGGGATCCCCTTTCTCCACATCCTCTCCAACATTTGTGGTTTCCTGCCTTGTCAATTTTTACCATTCTAACTGGCGTAAGGTGGTATCTCAATGTGGTTTTGATTTGAATTTCCCTGATGGCTAATGATTTTGAACATTTTTTTGTGTGTCTGTTAGCCATTTGTATGATGTACCATATGACTGGGTTATTCATTACACTTCAGATCAACTATGTTCTTTCACTTCACAGCCTCAAGGCTGTCATGTCAATTAAACTGGACCATCATATGGCATTGATAAGCACCTGCTTCAATGCAATTATTATCAAAATACCAGAAGACTTTTTGCAGAAATGGCAAGTCAGTTCTAAAATGTGTATGAAAATGCAAATGACCTACAATAACCAAAATAACTTTGAGAAAAGAATAAATCATGTTTGTTTTAGACAAGAATAGAGCAAGACATTCTTAGTAATTTGCTGTTTTTTCAAGTTATAGACTACGTGGTGAGATTATTGTAGGAATTAGTGATGGAGTGGAATTCTTGAGGATAAACAAAGATTTGAAATAGACACTGTGGGAAGCTGGAAAGGGAAGAGATAAAAGGAAAAATATTTTTCTTTCCTCTCCAACTTAAGTAGTAGGTGATTTATTACATGTTGACTCACTGATCAATTTCTTTCTTTATCCTAGGTGACATAACAAAACATATAATCGAAAACAAAGAATTTCGTGACTTCTCCATTACTGCACTTTCCATTGAGGTTGAGGAAAACAAAACAGTATTTACTATTTTGTTCAATAATGAGGCATACCATTCAGCTGCAGTATCACTGGCAGTGTTAGACAACATTCTTTTTATGTTACTTTCTGGCCCCAATGCTTCTATCAAAGTCTCCAACCAGCCTCAACCTCTCCCTCTTTATGGTCTTAACATAATGTATGTATGATTTTCCTTTTACTGGAATTGATCCTTAATATATCCCTTGCTATCTGGCCATATGCATTTAAAAATAGCTATTAAATCATCATTTTCTACTTATATTTCATAATTTCTTTCATTTATTTCATCCTCTGTAGGCCTGTAAGTGGACTACAAATAGTAATAAATTTGGCTTTTGGCATGGCTGTTGTGGTCGGTAGCTTTTGCCTTCAGACAGTGACTGAGAGAACTACTAGGGCAAAGCACATCCAGTTTGTGAGTGGGGTCTCTGTACTTACTTACTGGCTCGCTGCTCTTCTGTGGGATCTCATCTACTTCTCCATTCTCTGCTGCTTACTACTGGTGAGTGTTACTGATGTTGCATGAAGGCTTATTGTCATTTGTCAACCACAGGAAATTCCTATTCAATAATTTGTACCCTAAAATAAAACTTGTAAAGAAATTTGAAACTACTTTGGCTTATTATGCCAGAGAATATATTGTGGAAACTTCATTATGGAAATGTTCTCATTCATATTTTTTCAATTGGAGAAAACATATTTCTTTGAAAGTTCTCTCTTGGTCTTCCCATGCAATTGCTCAGCATTATGCCTTGTCCCAAGAACTATTCTAAAGAAATATGGGCTATCATTTGTCACTTGTCCCTCACTACTCATATAGATAAGTCACTGATGACTGATTCCCAGTGCTGAGCCCTCTGGTAAAATTGGACATCAGCACACAGTTTAGAATTGTGTCTTAAGTCAGACTTCCTGTTACTATTCACCACCAGAACACACACACACCCCACTCCCATACCACCACTTTTGTACACCAGATCCAAGCTGGTTGGGTCTGCAAAACAGAACTAGGGTTTTTTTTAATGTTTTTTTATTGTATTATGTTAGTCACCATACAGAACTAGTTTTTACTCAGACACCCAATTTTAGGCACTGAGGGTGTGCCAAAAAGAGCAAGCAAGGATGGTATAACATCTTTTAATGCAATGATTTTGCTCATTTGTGAACTTTGCAACTTTTTTTGTTTTGGATGCATATTTGAGGGTGAGGGAGAGGTAAAGCTAGATAGTTTCAAGGGGTGAGCACATGGATAAAAGAGGTAAAGTTCTGGGGTGCCTGGGCCAGTTAAGCATCTGCCTTCACCTCAGGTTGTGATCCCCAGGTCCTGGGATGGAGCCCTGGCTCTGGCTCCCTGCTCAGTGGAGAGCCTGCTTCTCCCTCTTCCTTTGTCCCTCCACACCCCCACCCTCGCTCGTGTGCACTCTCTCTCTCTCTCTCTGTCTCTCAAATAAATAAAGAAAATCTTTAAAAAAAAAAGGTGAAGTTTCTGTACAAGAGGTACTAGGGAAGAAGTAGTTTACTTCAGGCTCATAAGATAAGGCTTTTCTTTTTTAATGGGTAAAGTTATCGAAGTAATGAATAGTTCTATCTTCTAATGAAGGCAGGGCTTGCTGTTTTCTAAGTTTTCTGGCTTGACTTCTTATCGCACTGTGTCCTTCACCTTGCACTTACCTCTGCACTCTGTGTCTCAGGGAGTGTTCAAATACTGTGGAGTGGATGCATTTGTTGCAAATTACAACTTTCTGGACACAATGATGATCCTTATGCTGTATGGTTGGTCTGCTGTACCCCTCATGTATCTTGGAAGCTTCCTGTTTTCTAGTAGTACTGCTGCCTACATCAAGCTCACCCTCTTTAACTACTTTTCAACTATATTCAGTATCACCATTTATGTCATAAGACAACACTATGGTAAGGACTTCACACATTTTCCCTTTCTCCAGGAAATTCATTAAATAAATGAGGATGAAAGAGCTCAAGGATAAAAATATTAATTGCTAAGCACTTAACTTTCCAGGAATCTAAAAACCTGTGCTCTTTGGAAATCAGCAAATATTTATCAAGTGGGTATGTGAGAGATAGAGTTTGAATGAGAGTAGGAGGGCTAGAGGAAATAGGGAAGAGAAAGGAAGAAAGAAAAAGAGAGAATTTAAGTCCTTTAAAGAATCTAGACTCACTATCATTCTAGCCTCATGAAAGAAAGAGTTAGAAGAGTAAAAGATTACGAGTGTGCAGATTCACCCCCACACACCTCCACCTTGAGACATGGTTCTTCGGTTTTTACCATCTTTAGCACTTTGGAGCAAGGTGGGGAGACTGGAGAGAGGAAGGTGTTCTGGTATGACTCTTCCTTAATTTAATGAAGCACATAATCTTGAACCTCCTAAGGAGAATTTTCTTCAGAAGGAAATAATAAAATATGTAACAAATGTAGTCATCATTAAAGCAATTTATTCCTTTCAGGCCTGGTTTCGGCAGGATTCCAGGAGTAGGTTTTCTCCATCTTCCTTCTCTGATTATGAAATTTAAAGAAGGGAAGACTCTGCTGGTGATTATTACAAATAAGACTTGTTTGTTTTTAGAACATTCCCTTTTTAATTTCTTGTGAACATGAATTTTGGACTGAATTCATCCATTCAACCCTGTCTTAAGTGGCAGAACCCCATCAAAAGAGGCTTCCAGACTCATTCCCTAACTTTATGCCTTGGCCTTCCACAAAATGAAGTTTAGTGTGTGAACCAGAAATAGCTTTTTTATTGACAAGGCAAGAAACAACAACTCTTGGAGAGGATGTGGAGAAAGGGGATCCCTCCTACATTGTTGCTGGGAATGCAAGTTGGTACAGCCACTCTGGAAAACAGTGTGGAGGTCCCTTAAGAAGTTAAAAATCGAGCTATCCTATGATCCAGCAATTGCACTACTGGGTATTTACCCCAAAGATACAGACGTAGTGAAGAGAAAGGCCATATGCACCCCAATGTTCATAGCAGCATTGTCCACAATAGCCAAATTGTGGAAGGAGCCGAGATGCCCTTCAACAGATGACTGGATTAAGAAGATGTGGTCCATATATACAATGGAATATTACTCAGCTATCAAAAAGAACGATTTCTCAACATTTGCTGCAACATGAGCGGCACTGGAGGAGATAATGCTAAGCGAAATAAGTCAAGCAGAGAAAGATAATTATCATATGGTTTCACTCATCTATGGAACATAAAAAGTAAGAAGATCAGTAGGAGAAGAAAGGGATAAAGAAAGGGGGGTAATCAGAAGGGGGAATGAAGCATGAGAGACTATGGACTCATAGAAACAAACTGAGGGCTTCAGAGGGGCGGGGGTGGGGAAATGGGATAGGCCGGTGATGGGTAGTAAGGAGGGCACGTATTGCATGGTGCACTGGGTGTTATACGCAACTAATGAATCATGGAACTTTACATCAAAAACCAGGGATGTACTGTTTGGTGACTAACATAATAAAATAAAAAAAATATATTATTATATAAAAAAATGAATAGAAGTAACAGTAACCTGGTTTATGAATTTGCCTATGTTAATACTTTCAAAGCTTAAAATAACATTTGATGAATATAAAAAATTAATTGGCATAATAATGCACTATCTTTTTCACAGGGCAAAATATTTCATGAGTAAAACAAGTATTTGGACCATGTTAATTAAGTAGACATTAAGAATGATAAATATTAATTTTAAAATGCACAGCTTACCACAACGTTGTAGCTAAGAACAAGTTCTCGGGTAATTACCGGAACTCAGGTAATGCCTTCAGTAGATCTTGATGAAAAAGCTGAACAGTTTCCCTTAAGTACTAATATTATGTGGAAAATAGAAGCCTTATTTTTTCCATTATCAAACTTATTAAATATAATGCTAGCTCTTTGTCAAAGTAAGTCACTCTGTAGAATAAATCCTGAGATAAAAGCAAATAAAAATTGAAACAATAATTATCCCAGGAAAAAATTCCCTATGGTCTACTTACCACAGTGATTAAATTTGTTGTTAATTTCTAAAATGTATTTAGCTAATTACTCTAATAGAAATATTTGCTTTTTTTTATACTTCATGCCAACTATTACTTGAACTCACTGTTGATTAAGAAATTAAATATTTTATTATTTTTGGTAATTTTGGATGTTATAATACAAAAATAACCTAATTCTTTAATAAATAGGTTGTGTTTGATATCAAAAAAAAAGAAAGAAAGAGCTTTTTTATTCTTTTGCATACCTCTCCAAAGAGAGTAGTATTATGCCATGTGGGGAAGGCGTGAACCCCTGAATAGTAGGCTAAAAGTCAAGTAGGAGTTATGCATCATGCTCATTCCCTGAAATGATACTATTGTCAATCACTTTTATACTACCTGTAGATTCTACCAGTGGTCTGCCCTATTTATCTGTTACCCATTCTGTCTTGCGTGTATTTCCTTTCTAAATTTTTCCTCTACCAGTAACTTAAACCTTTGGACTACTGTACCAATATTGACTTATTTTCCCTGATACCAGGTGGAACTGAAGGTCATTTCTACATAGCAGGTTTTCCATCCCTTCTTCCTCAGTGAATCTTCTTTCCTATAAGCATCCAGACTATAAATTCCTCAGATTCTCCTAACAGAAGGTAAGAGTGGAGTTAGTAATATTAATCTTCATTATTATATTCATTTCTGAGACTTTATATTGTCTGGACATAGTGTATTATCTTAATCCAGAAGAATCAGTGTTTCCTTCCACCTGGGGCACACTAAAGCAGCAAACTTGATTTTGCTTTATCTGAAACCTAGATACTATGGGTTTTCTGAATTCCAGTATCTAATTATGAAGACTCTTCTCTTCAAGTGTGGTTTCATGGACCTGTTAGTTTACTTCTTGGATTAAAATAAAATTTGTTGGGGTGCCTGGGTGGCTCATTTGGTTAAGCATCTGCCTTCAGTTCAGATCATGATCCCAGAGTCCTGGGATTGAGCCCCGCGTCAGGCTCCCAGCTCAGCCGAGAGTTGGCTTTCCCTCTGCCCCTCCCCTAGCTCGTGTTCACACTTGTGCTTCTCTCTCTCTTTCTCTCCCTCTCTCGCCCCCTTAAATAATAAAATAAAATCTTTTATTTTTTTAATTTTTTAATTTTTTAAATTTAAATTCAATGAGCCAAAATACAGTACATCATTAGTTTCAGCTTTGTAATGTAGCATGAAGTTAGGCAACGTGATGTCCCCAGCTTTGTTTTTCTTTTTCAACATTCCCTTGGCAACTCAGGGTCTTTTCTGGTTCCATACAAATTTTAGGATTCTTTGTTCCAGCTCTGTGAAAAATGTCAATGGTATTTTGATAGGGATGGCATTGAAAGTGTAGATTGCTCTGGGCAGCATAGACATTTTCACAAAGTTTATTCTTCCAATCCATGAGCATGGAATGTTTTTCCATCTTCTTGTGTCTTCCTCCATTTCTTTCATAAGTGTTCTGTAGTTTCTAGAGTACAGATCCTCTACCTCTTTGGTTAGGTTTATTCCTAGGTATCATGGGTTTTGGTGCTATTGTAAATAGAATTAATTCCTTCATTTCTCTTTCTTCAGACACATTGTTAGTGTATAGAAGTACAGCTGATTTCTGTGCACTGATTTTGTATCCTGCCACCTTGCTGAATTGCTGTATGAGTTCTACCAATTTTTGAGTGGAGTCTTTATGGTTTTCCACATGGAGTATCGGGTCATCTGCGAAGAGTGAGAGTTTGACTTCCCCTTTGCAAATTTGAATGCCTTTTATTTCTTTTTGTTGTCTGGTAGCTGAGGCTAGGACTTCTAGTACTATGTGGAACAGCAGTGGTGAGAGTGGACATTCCCATTGTGTTCCAACATTAAGGGAAAAATCCCTCAGTTTTTTCCCATTGAGAATGTTATTCACTGTGGGCTTTTCATAGATGGCTTTTATGATATTGGGGTATGTTCCCTCTATCCCTACACTTTGAAGAGTTTTAATCAAGAAAGGATGCTGTATTTTGTCAAATGCTTTTTCTGCATCTGTTGAGAGGATCATATGGTTCTTGTCTTTTCTTTTATTAATGTGCTATATCATGTTGATTGATTTGCGAATGTTGTACCACTCTTGCATCCCAGAAATAAATGCCACTTGGTTGTGGTGAATAATCTTTTTATTTTTTAACGTTTTAAAAAATTATCCTTTTAATGTAGTGTTGGATCCTATTGGTTAGTATCTTGGTGAGAGTTTTGACATCCATCTTCATCAGGGATATTGGTCTGTAATTCTCTTTTTTGATGGGGTCTTTGTCTGGTTTTGAGATCAAAGTAATGCTAGCCTCATAAAATGAGTTTGGAAGTTTTCCTTCCATTTCTATTTTTTGAAACAGCTTCAGTCGAATAGGTATTATTTCTTCTTTAAATGTTTGGTAGAAATCCCCCTGGGAAGCCATCTGGCCCTAGACTTGTGTTTTTTGGGAGGTTTTTGATTACTAAGTCAATTTCCTTGCTGGTTATTAGTCTGTTCAGATTTTCTGTTTCTTCCTGTTTCAGTTTTGGTAGTTTGTAAGTTTCCAGAAATGTATCCATTTCTTCCAGATTGCCTAATTTACTGGCATATAGTTGCTCATTATATGTTCTTAGAATTGTCTGCATTTCCTTGGTGTTGGTCATGATCTCTCCCCTTTCATTCATGATTTTATTAATTTGGGTCCTTTCTCTTTTCTTTTGGATAAGTCTGGCTAGAGGTTTACCAATCTTATTAATTCTTTCAAAGAACCAGCTTCTAGTTTCATTTATCTGTTCTGTTCTTCTGGGTTTTCTTCATTGATTTCTGCTCTTATCATTATCATTTCTCTTCTCCCACTTGGTTTAGGTCTTACTTGCTTTTTCTCCAGCCCCTTTAGGTGTAAGTTTAGCTTGTGTATTCGGGATTTTTCTAAGTTTTTGAGAGGTTTGTATTGCAATATATTTCTCTCTTAGGATCACCTTTGCTGTATCCAAAAGGTTTTGAACAGACGTGTTTTCATCCTCATTAGTTTCCATGAATTGTTTAAATTCTTTAATTCCCTGGTTGACCCATTCATTCTTTAGTAGGATAGCCTCCATGTATTTGAGTTATTTCCAAATTTCCTCTTGTGATTGAGTTCCAGTTTCAAAGCATTGTGGTCTGAAAATATTCAGGTAATAATCCCATTCTTTTGGTATCAGTTAAAACCTGATTTGTGACTGGTATGTGATCTATTCTGGAGAAAGTTCCACATGCACTCATAAATAATGAGTATTCTGTTGTTTTAGGATGGAGTGTTCTGTATATATCTGTGAAGTCGGTCTGGTCCAGTGTGTCATTCAAAGCCCTTGTTTCCTTGTTGATCTTCTACTTAGATGATCTGTCCATTGCTGTGAGTGGAGTGTTGAAGTCTCCTACTATTAATGTATTATTATCAATGTGTTTCTTTACTTTGGTTATTAATTGGTTTATATAATTGGCTGCTCCCATGTTGGGGGCATAAATATTTACTGTTGTTAGATCTTCTTGTTGGATACACCCTTTAAGTGTGATATAGTGCCCCTCTTCATCTCTTATTACAGTCTTTGGTTTAAAATATAATTTGTCTGATATGAGGATTGCTACCCTAGCTTTCTTTTGAAGTCCATTAGTGTGGTAAATGGTTCTCCATGCCCTCACTGTCAGTCTGGAAGTGTCTTAAGGTCTAAAATGAGTCTCTTGCAGACAGCATATCGATGGGTCTTGCTTTTTTATCCAATCTGACACCAGGAGTCTTTTGATTGGAGCATTTAGTCCACTCACATTCAGAGTAATTATTGAAAGATATGAATTTAATGCCATTGTATTGCCTGTAAAGTCCTTGTCTCTGTAGATTGTTTCTTTCTGGTCTGTGTTACTCTTGGGCTTCCTCTTCACTTACAGGATTCCCCTTAATATTTCTTGCAGGGCTGGCTTGGTGGTCACATATTCTTTCAGTTTCTGTCTATCCTGGAAGCTCTTTATCTCTTCTTCCATTCTGAATGACAGCCTTGCTGGATAAAGTATTCTTGGCTGCATTTTCTTCTCATTTAGTACCCTGAATATATATCATGCCAGCCCTTTCTGGCTTTCCAGGTTTCTGTGGATAGGTCTGATGTTAGTCTGATGTTTCTCCCTCTGTAGATAAGGTGCCTCTTGTGTTGGTCTGCTCTCAGGATTCTCTTTTTCTTTAAAATTTGCAAGCTTCACTATTATATGTCAGGGTGTTGATCTATTTTTATTGATTTTGGGAGGGGTCCTCTCTACTTCTTGGACATGAATGCCTGTTTCCTTCCCCAGATTAGGGAAGTTCTCAGCTATGATTTGCTGAAATATACCTTCTGCCCCCCAATAATTCTGACATTAGTACATTTCATTAATTTCTCAAATCCTTTGTTTATGGGCTATTAGTTGTTTTTCTCTCTTTTCCTCGATGTCCTTCCTTTCCATCAGCCTGTCTTCTAGATCACTTTCTCTTCTGCCTCATTCACTCTAGCTGTTAGAGCAACCAATTTAGACTGCATCCCAGTTATAGCATTTTTAAGTTCGGCCTGATTAGATCTCATTTCTGCACTAAGAGATTCTCTACTGTCTTTTATGCTTTTTTCAAGCCCAGCTACTAACTTTATAATTGTTATCCTGAATTTCATCTCTGACATTTTACTTACATCCATAACGATTAGATTTTTGGCAGAGAACATTACCTTTGGTTATTTCTTTTTTTGTGAATTCCTCCTTCTAATCATTTTGCCCAGAGAAGAATGGGTTAGCAAGTGACCAGAATCAAAAATATCAACCACGACCCAAGCAAAATACACACTAGACAAATCCAAAGTGGTCAGAAACCAAAACAGAGAAGAAAACAAAACAAAACAAGAAAAAGGGGGGGAGGGGAGAGGAGATAGAATACAATCTCACAGGGTGGACAAAGCAGGGTGATCCACTTGTTCCTGAGTGAATTTTGATCAGTGTGTTAGGTGACACTAAATCCCAAAATTGCAGGGAAAGCAAAACTTATACAAAAATAAAATTGAATAGAGGGAAAAAAAGGCCAAAAATGAAGCATATATCTATAAAATGTAGATGTAAAAAATGAAAGTTGAAAAGCGACTTAAGGGGCGCCTGGGTGGCTCAGTCATTAAGCGTCTGCCTTCGGCTCAGGGCGTGATCCTGGTGTTCTGGGATCGGGCCCCACATCAGGCTCCTCCACTGGGAGCCTGCTTCTTCCTCTCCCACTCCCCCTGCTTGTGTTCCCTCTCTCGCTGGCTATCTCTCTCTGTGTCAAATGAATAAATAAAATCTTAAAAGAAAAGAAAAGAAAGAAAGAAAAAGAAAAGAGCCTTAAAGGGGCACCTGGGTGGCTCAGTCATTAAGCGTCTGCCTTTGGCTCAGGTCATGATCCCAGGGTCCCAGGATCAAGCCCCCCATCGGTCTCCCTGCTCGGTGGGAAGCCTGCTTCTCCCTCCCCCACTCCACCTGCTTGTGTTCCCTCTCTTGCTGTCTCTCTCTGTGTCAAATAAATAAATAAAAATCTTGAAAGAAAGAAAGAAAGACGACTTAAAAACAAAGAGTTGATAAAATAGGAAACTAGTTGAAATGGGAAAAAGAAAAAAAAGAAATGGAAAATTTTAGACTGAAATATAAATGAATCATGAGAAAAAAACTTTTGAGTTCTGTATACTATTTTCCCCTAGCACTGGAGTTTTACAGTCTTGTGGGATCCGTAAACTAGTTGTGCAACTGTTCTTCCCATTGGTTTTCTTGGGGAGGGGCCTGCTGTGCTCCTTCTCAGGTGTCTTTGCCTGAGTGGAGTTGCACTACCCCTTCCCAGGGGGCTGGGCTCAGTGTCAGCTATCCTCTGTGTGGCTTTTGTTCCATGAAGGCTTTCTGCGCCTCTTTAAAGGATCAGAATTAAAATGGCCATGCCCCAATCTCCAGCCCAAAGCTGAAAGTTCGTGGTCCCCCCTCTTTAGTAAACCCTCAGGGACAAATAGGCTTCACTTTTGTGTGTGTCAAACTCCTCAGACTCTTGCAGTTCATGCCCACAGCAGTCTGAGGGAACCATGTTCTTGCCCTTTGTGTGCCCTGGGGCTGACAGTGGTTGTGGACTCCTGCACATACCTGCTCCACCGCTCCCAGGGGATGGCTGAGTGGCGCCCTGCTGTCCTTTCTGTGGCTGCCGCCCTGAGAGCTATTACCCAGTAGTGGGTGCACCTGTTTGCCCCTCCCATGGGATGGCAGGTGGTCCGCACATTCCAGTCCTTTTCAGGGTGCTCAGGCAGAGAGTGGTCACCCAATTGACCCGGCTCATGGTTTATGGTGACCAAAGCTGAGAGTGCCCTCCTGGGCTCACTGACCATAACCAGTTTCCCCACTCCACTGCTTGTGCCCTCTCCTGGCTCAGGCTCCCCATTTAGTTCTATGACTCCTGGAATCCTGAGGCCATATGGACCCACCTAGGATTCTGCCCTTTTTATCTCCTGAGCCCCTTTCAGGCAGGGATGTCTCTCCCTGGAGCAGATTTGTAAGGGTCCTGATTTTGGCCTTTGGTGCTCTATCGCTCTCTGGTAGCCAGCTTATGGAGACTCCCTCCCTGCTCTGTTTATCTTCCAATATCGCCCCTCAGATTCATGTATCCACACCTCCTACCTTGCAAAAAGCAATCACTTTTCTACTTGTAGAGTTCCAGATATATTTTCTTACATCTCAGGCTGAATTCATGGGTGTTCAGAATGGTTTGATAGTTATCTCGCTAAGTTCAATGTACCAGATGAAATGAGGTCCCTGACAATTCTGCCATCTTGCCTCCCCTAAAAATAAAATCTTTTAAAAATAATAAAATTTGTCTTCAAGAGATAGAGTTTAAAAAATCAATTCCATTCCCGTAGTTCAAAAAAAAAAATCTGATTACCATTTTATCCTTGTTGTTTGTTGCAGTAATGTTTCCTATCTTGTTTCTAATAGTTAAGTTCTGCCACCTGGCTTCTCCTTTCTAGGATCCCATTATTCCCACTGATATCAAGGAACCAAATTCCATTGCAACATACCTTACCATCATCTTCACCCTACAGAAGACAATCAACACAGAGCTCTTCAAGATTATTTATTTTAACCTTTTACTGAAGCATAACTTGCATAAAGTAAAATGCAGAGACCATTAGTGCACAGCTTGAGAGTTTTTCACAATGTGAGCATAGTAGTGAAATATCACTCTTCCTAGCTAGGGTTTCCCATGGGTCTAGACCAACCAGAAGCCAGGGAGCAAAGAAGTCCCTTAACTTAGTTTACACAGATAATCTTTCCAGGATAGATAATTCAATGGAGAAGAGTGGAGTATTGGTTTGAAAGGAATAATAGAGGAAATGTGACAGAGAGGCTATTGGATTTTGCAATGAGAAATTCAGTGTAGACTTCCATGTTTGGAAGGATGAAGGAATGAAAATTGTGAATTGCCCTCCCTCTTAAAACAACAATATGCATTGGATTAAAAATTGTTGGGTTTTTGGGGGGGAGAGGGTTGGGTTTTTTTGTTTTGTTTTTTGTTTTGGGGGGTTTTTTTGGCAAGCATTTCTATCCTTTTGTTTCAGGTGTAGAATTTAGTGATTCATTACTTTCATACAACACCCAGTGCCCTCCTTAATACCTATCACCCATTTGGCCCATCCCCCTTGCCCACCTCCCGTCCAGCAACCCTCAATTTGTTCTATATAGTTGAGTCTGTTTTATGGTTCGCCTCTCTTTTTTTCCCCTTATGTTAATCTGTTTAGTTTCTTAAATTCCACACAAGTAAAATCACATGGTATTTTTTTCTGACTTATTTCACTTAGCATAATACTCTGTAACTCCATCCAAGTTGTTGCAAATGGTAAGATTTCATTCTTTTTGTGGTAGTAATCCATATTACTACATACATATATATGGAATGTATATATGGAATATTACCACATCTTCTTTATCCATCCATCAGCCGATGGACATTTGAGCTCTTTCCATAATTTGGCTATTGTTGATAATGTTGCTATAAACATTGGGGATTAAAAATTGTTTAAACATTTCAAATACCTCATTCATCTAGTAAGAAATTTCAGAATGCAGAGGCCAACAATAAAGTGGAATTCAGAATCCCATGATTTCCCATTTTGTAGCCTGTGTGGGGAACAGAGAAGAGTAGAAAGACCTAGAGCCAAGAGGTAGGGATTTTAATAGCAGACTGCACATAAAGGGGGAAGAAAACAGATCCTAGGATCCATTAGCAAAAGTCTCCTCTTGAACTCTGTAATTGCCAAATCCAAGCCACAAGCTACCAAGGTGAAGAAGTTTAGTGACTTAATAACTAGTGTTTTCTCAAGGATAATCTGTTAGATTGGTAATTCTCTGGTTTACCAGATGAATTTGGGGGAAATTTGTTGTTATGGGAAGTTCATTATTTTCTTATAATTGAAGCTAATGGATCATCTTTTTAATCATAGGCCTTGCTTTTCCTCACTACATCAGAACCCTCATAGATAGAATCTTAGTCATGCTTCCTAGTTACAACTTTGCGATGTGTATCAGCAAATTCTTTGATGACTATGAGGTGAAAAAGCTGTGTGCCAGGCAACTTGCAAGTGTACCTGCAAAGTGCAATAAAACATGTGAGTATCTCGGGCTCTGTAGGTCCTTAAAAACAATCTATTCCTTTCCAAGTTTTCATATTTAACATTATATTGTGGAAGATAAACCTGTCCTACCTCCAGTGGAGATAGGCTTGCTGTTTTGAGTGCTTTTCTGTACCAATGTTTTTCTGTACCAAAATTATTTTCACAGACCATGGGGGAAAAGGGAAGCCTCAAAATAAAATCTAAGATAAATTTCATGAAGTCACCACCAGATTTAGAATGAGTTACTGCTAGTAACTCACATAATATGTGAAAATAGCTTTATATATATTATTTTAAGCCCTCACAACACCCTACAAGTAAGCCATTATTATCTCAGTTTTATAAATGAGGAAATGGAACTTCTTACTAAACTGAACATTAGGTGAGTTCTCTGGGCCACTAAGCTTTAAGTGTCACACAAGTAAAGAAAGGTACATTCACAAGGGATAAAGAAAGGGGTGATAATCAGAAGGGGGAATGAAGCATGAGAGACTATGGACTATGAGAAACAAACTGAGGGCTTCAGAGGGGAGGGGGGTGGGGGAATGGGATAGACTGGTGATGAGTAGTAAGGAGGGCACGTATTGCATGGTGCATTGGGTGTTATACGCAACTAATGAATCATCGAACTTTACATCAGAAACCAGGGATGTACTGTATGGTGACTAACATAATATAATAAAAAAACATTAAAATAAAAAAAAAGAAAGGTACATTTCACAGCCATATCAAAATCAGGAAAAAATAAAGGCATTCTATTAAGTTTTCCATATTTCATATTTCAAATTGTTGGTTTTTTAAATTGTTGATTTTTTAAATTGAGAAATAGCAAGCATATTTACTCTGAGTGTGTGTGTGTGTGATTCATTCTGGAACCAAATAATTTATATGTTGCCACAGAAAGAAAAATGTAATCATATTTGCTGAGATAAATACAGGTTGAAATATAATTATTAATATGGAAATATCAAATGGATTATATTTTCAGGGTGCCTGGGTGGCTCAGTCAGTTAAGCGTCTGCCTTTGGCTCAGGTCATGATCTCAGGGTCCTGGGATCGAGCCCTACATCAGGCTCCCTGCTCAGTGGGGAGTCTCCTTTTCCCCCTCCCCTCTGCTCATGCTCTCTCTCTCGCTATCTCTCTCTTAAATAAAAAATAAAATCTTTAAAAAAAAACAAAACAAATGGATTCTATTTTCTTGCATTCCCTGAATAAGGGATCTATATCACATTTTAGTTAGCATCATATTTTGACCATAAATTCCTCTCTCTGCTTTTTAAAAATAGCTCTGTTCAGTTATTATTTTCATATCACAGTCACCAGTTTTAATTAATTTATTTTTAGGAATCTTATAAATCTGTACCACCATTACCACAAACCAATGTTAGAATATTTCCACCATCTGAAAAAGATCCCTCAGGCCTGTTTACAGTTAATTTTCATTACCACATTCAGCCCAGACATCCTTTGCCTCTATAGGTTTGATATTTCTGGATATTTCATATAAATAGAATCAGTTGCATGTATAAGTACATCAGGTGCATGTATCCCTTTGAATCAGTATTTTTGTATCCTTTGGGTAAATACCTAGTAGTTCAATTACTTTCTATATTAACCAAATTTAAATATAAAGAAACACTTGGGGAAAAAAATCATTCACCACAATCAGGTGGGATTTATTCCTGGGTTGCAAGGGTGGTTCAATATTTGCAAATCAACATCAATACACCATGTTAATAAAAGAAAGGATAAGAACCGTATGATCATTTCACTAGATGCATAAAAAGCATTTGACAAAATACAACATCCATTCTTTTTTTTTTTATAATGATTTTTTATTTTATTATGTTAGTCACCATACAGTGCATCCCCGGTTTCCGATGTAAGGCTCGATGATTCATTATACAACATCCATTCTTGATAAAAACCCTTAACAAAGTAGTTACAGGGAACAAGCCTCAACATAATAAAGTCCATATATGAAAAACCCACAGCTAATATCATCCTCAATGGGGAAAAACTGAGAACTTTTCCTCTATGGTCAGGAAGAAGACAAGAATTCCACTCTTTTTCTTCTTCTAATATTTTATTTAAATTCAAGTTAGTTAACATATAGTGTAATATTGGTTTCAGGAGTAGAATTTAGTGATTCATCACTTACATATATCACCCAGCGCTCAACACAACACGTGCCTTCATTAATGCCCATCACTCATTTAACTCATGCTGCCACCCACCTCCCCTCCAGCAACTCTGTTTGTTCTCTAATTAAGAGTCTCTTTTGGTTTGCCTTCCTCTGTTTTTCTTATTTTATTTTTCTTTCCCTTCACCTATGTTCATCTGTTTTGTTTCTTACATTCCACTTATGAGTGAAATCATGTGGTATTTGTCTTTCTCTGACTGGCTTATTTCATTTAGCATAATACACTCTAGTTTCATTCATGGTGTTCATATGGCAAGATTTTGTTCTTTATGATGGCTGAGTAATATTCCATTCTATATATATAACCACATCTTCTTTATCCATTCATCAGTTGATGGACATTTAAACTCTTTCCATAACTTGGCTATTGTTGATAGTGCTGCTATAAACATTTGGTTGCATGAGCCCCTTTGAATCAGTTTTTTTGTAAAGGATGTCCACTCTTATTCAACATAATACTAGAATTCCTAGGCACAGCAATCAGACAACAAAAAGAAATAATAAGCATCCAAATTGGCAAAGAAGAAGTAAAGTTTTTACTATCTGCAGATGACATGATACTGTATATAGAAAATCCAAAAGACTCCACCAAAAAACTGCTAGAACTGATAAATGAATTCAGAAAAGTTGCAGGATACAAAATCAATGTACAGAAACCAGTTGCATTTCTATAGACCAATAATAAAGCAGCAGAAAGAGAAATTAAGGAACCAATCCCATTTATAATTGCACAAAAAAACCATTAAGATGCCTATGAAGAAACCTAATCAAAAAGATGAAAGACCTGTACTCTGAAAGCTATAAAAAACTGATGAAAGAAATTGAAGATGACACAAAAAAATGGAAAGACATTCCATACTCATGGATTAGAAGGACAAATATTGTTTAAATGTCCATACTACCCAAATAAATCTCCACATTTAATGTAATCCCTATCAAAATACCACCAGCACTTTTCACAAAACCTAGAACAAATAATCCTAAAATTTGTATGGAACCACAAAATATCCCAAATAGCCAAAGCAACCTTTACATTGTCTTCTTAATTTTATTTTGTGCTACTCACTGTTAGTATATGGAAATCCAAATGATTTTTTGTGTATACCTAAAATATTATGACTTGGTCTTATATCCTGTGCACTGAATTAATTCACTTATTAGTTTTAGTAGTTTCTCGTGGATTCCTTAAGATTTTTCCATATGGAGGATTGTGTTCTTTGCGAATACCCTTACTTCTTCCTTCCAAAATCAAGGTTTCTTTTTTTTTAAATATGTTATGTTAGTCACCATACCGTACATCGTTTTTGATGTCGTGTTCAATGAGTCATTATTTGTATAACACCCAGTGCTCATTACAACATGTGCCCTCCTTAGTACCCATCACCAGGCTTCCCCATCCCCCCACCCCCCTCCCGTCTGAAACCTCAGATTGTTTTCTGGAGTCCATAGTCTCTCATAGTTCATCACCCCTCTGATTTCCTCCCCCCTTCTATTTTCCCTTCCTTCCCCTAATGTCCTCTGTGCTATTCCTTATGTTCCACATATGAGTGAAACCATATGATAATTGTCATTCTCTGATTGACTTATTTCACTTAGCATAATACCCTCCAGTTCCATCCATGTTGATGCAAATGGTGGATATTCATCCTTTCTGATGGCTGAGTAATATTCCATTGTGTGTATGTATCACATCTTCTTTATCCTTTCATCTGTTGAAGGGCATCTCAGCTCCTTCCACAATTTAGCTATTGTGGACAATGCTGCTATGAACATTGGGGTGCATATGGCCCTTCTCTTCACTACTTCTGTATCTTTGGGGTAAATACCCAGTAGTGCAATTGCTGGGTGGTAGGGTAGTTCTATTTTTAACGTCCTGAGGAACCTCCATAGTGTTTTCCACAATGGCTGTACCAGCTTGCATTCCCACAACAGTGTAAGAGCATTCCCCTTTCTCCACATCCTTGCCAACATTTGTGGTCTCCTGTTTTGTTAATTTTTGCCATTCTAACTGGCTTATGGTGGTATCTCAGTGTGGTTTTGATTTGAATTTCCCTGATGGCTAGTGATGTTGAACAATTTTTTTGTGCATGTTAGCATTTTATGTCTTCTTTGGAAAAATGTCTGTTCATGTCTTCTGCCCATTTCTTGACTGGGTTATTAGTTTTTTGGATGTTGAGTTTGAGGAGTTCTTTATAGATCTTGGATACCAGCCCTTTATCTGTAATATCATTTGCAAATATGTTCTTGCATTCCATGGGTTGCCTCTTAGTTTTGTTGACTGTTTCCTTTGCTATGGAGAAGCTTTTTATCTTGGTGAAGTCTCAAAAGTTCATTTTTGCTTTTGTTTCCCTTGCCTTTGGAGACATGTCTTGAAACAAGTTGCTGTGGCCAATGTCAAAGAGGTTATTGCCTATGTTCTCCTGTCGGAGGTCTGTTGCAGTTGCTGCGGAAAACAGTTTGGTGGTTCCTCAGAAGGTTAAATATAGAATTACTGACCCAACAATTCCACTCCTGAATATATATCCAAAAGAATTGAAAAGAAGTATTTTAGAAAGACCTTGTACACAAATGCTCATAGCAGCGTTATTCATAATAGTTTTTTCCCATAAAAAGTGGAAGCAATCCAGATGTTCATCCTCTGATAAGTGGATAACAAAATGTGGTATATCCATACAATGGAATATTCAACAATAAAGAGAAATTACAGGCACATGTTACAACATGGATGAGCCTTCAAAACATTAAGCTAAGTGAAAAGCCACTTACTGTATGATTCCATTTATATAAAATGTCCATTTATATAAGATAATTTTATATAAAATTATATAAAATAGGCAAATCCTTGGAGACAGTAGATTAGTGGTTACTGGTGGCTAGGGGAAGGGGGTTAATAAAGACTGGTTCATAGATACTGGGTTTTCTTTTGGGTAATGAAAATGTTATGGATCTAGGTAGTGGTAATTGTTGCACAACGTTGTGAATGTATTAAGTGTCATCAAATTGTACACTTTAAAAAGGAAATTTTTATGTGTATTTTGTTACAATAAAACAAATTGCATTTCTGCATATTGGCACAAAGCAGAAAACAGAATTCTGATAAAAAGTGATTTATCTCACATCTCGGAGATGTCTGCTATTTGCATATCTAGAATTTATCTGTTTGTATTAGCTAATTTTCTCTGTAGTAAGCCCAAAAGCAATATTGTCCATTTACATTTCAACTATTTGTTGTTTTCTTCCTTATGATTATTGCCATTATATTCTTTTCCTACTTAAAACTTTTACCTATTTATAGAATAAAGGTTTTTCTCACTCTAAAGGACTTTAATTATTTGACATGGACTAAAATAATGGTTAGCTATGCCACAAATACCTTTATTTTGTTTGCTTTAATTACTAAGCATTGTGTTCATGGAGGCTCATCTTTTAAAATTCACTGAGTATGTGGTAATATTGTCCTGGTAAAAACTAGAGGAAAAAATCACTGGCAGAAGAACTTTTATAAAAACCATAAATATCCAGAAAGATAAGAGAAATTAATAAAATATTAAGATAATTATTTTCCATATTCTATACTTCCTTAAATCTAATTTAAAATTCATTTGACACTATATTTCTAACTCTGGTGTCATCTTAGACTTTGTAACAGTTTTTAAAGTAAGACTATCTCTCTTTTATCATCCTCAGCTATTGAGAACAATGTCTATAATTTTGGAACACATGGGATTGCAAAATTTTTGATTGCATTGGCTGTCTTGGGCTTATTTTATCTCCTTTTGCTTTTGTGTCTTGAGACTACATCCTGGAGCCTGCAAAACTTTATCTCTCATAAAATTTTATCTAATGTCCACAACCTATTCATAAAAGGCAGGAAGGTGAGTAACTAAGATAAACTTTAGATATGACTCAAAGAAAACTATTAGGCCAAAATGTATGAATCTACATATTCCTACCTCTATTATTTGATAAAGATAATATCACACAATTATGTCAAGATCTAACTGGAACTAATATGAATCATAAGTCTCATTTTAGTTGGATTGACTGTGATAGAAAGCACTGCCTTGTGCACATACTGTCTTTGAGATGTATTTGGTTGTAATTATGGAATTGACTTTTTAAAAACTATGTAGTGATGGGTATTAAGGAGGGCACATATTGGGATTAGCACTGGGTGTTATACACAACTAATGAATCGTTGAACAGTATAACAAAAATTTATGATATGATGGCTAACTGAACATAATGAAAAATAAAAATAAATAAATAAAAATAAAAACAATGTAGTGAAGCACCTGGGTGGCTCAGCTAGTTAAGTGTCTGGCTCAATTTCAGTTCAGGTCATGATCTCATGGTTGTGGGGAGATTGAGCCCCATGTCAGGCTCCATACTCAGCAGGGAGTCTGCTTGAGATTCTCTCTCCTCTCCCTCTGCTCCTTTCCCCACTTGCTCTCTCTCTCTCACTCAAATAAATAAACCTTAAAAAGGAAACAAACAAAAACCATGTAGTAGAATCTTCATGCTTCTACCAGTCAGATTATTAATTACTGCTTTACATAGCTCTCATGATTTCACATAATCTTGGAGTTTTGCTTAGGATTTTAAAAATTATTTTAATGGTCCATCCATTCAGTTACTGAATTCCCTTCCAGTCTATACTTGAACTTCTTGAGGCAGAAAACCACTATATCTGTCTCTTTGTAACTTCATTCATCCCAGTTCTGTCCCTGGGTGCTGTTCTGGGATGGCTCTATATCTTGGCCATAAATTTCTGTGAGACTGCATGTCTTTACTATTTCACAAGGGAGAACGTCTTGAGACCATCTGGCCTCTTCCACTACCTGGAACTTTGATTAGGATAAGAAGTCACAATTATCTATGAGAATTAAAAGATACTGCTTTCCAGAGTGCCTGCACCAGTTTGCATTCCCACCAGCAGTGCAAGAAGGTTCTCCTTTCTCCACATCCTCACCAATACCTTTTGTTTCTTGTGTGGTTGATTTTAGCCATTCTGACAGGTGTGATGACATCTCCTTGTAGTTTTGATTTTTGTTTCCCTGATAATCAGTGGTGTTGAGCATCTTTTCATGTGTCTGTTGTCCATCTAGATGTCCTCTTTGGAAAAAGGTCTATTCATGTTTTCTGTCCATTTTTTTAATTGGATCATTCATTTTTTGGGTGTTGAATTTTCAAAGTTCCTTATATATTTGGGATACTAACCCCTTTTCAGATATATCATTTGTGGGGCACCTGGGTGGCTCAGTCAGTTAAGCATCCAACTCTTGATTTTTCCTCAGGGTCTGAAATTGAGCCCTGTGTCGGGCTCCATGCTAACCATGGAGACTGTGCTTAGATTCTCTCTCTCCATGGGGTACCTTGGTGGCTCAGTTGGTTGAATGTCTGACTCTTGGTTTTGGCTCAGGTCATGATCTCAGGTCATGGAATCAAGCCCTGCATCAGACTCGCACTCAGTGTGGAGTCTGTTTGGGATTCTTTCCCCTTCCCTTTCCCTCCCCTTCTATTCCTCCCCCTGCCCATGCTCTCTCTCTAAAATAAGTAAATAAAACTTAAAAGATTATCTCTCTCTCTGTCCCTCACTTCCTCGCACACNNNCTTTCTCCCTAAAAAAAAAAGAAGAAGAAGAAAGAAAAGAAATGTCATTTTTATTTCACTTCATATCTTCTCCCACTCCATAGGTTGGCTCTTAGTTTTGTTGATTGTTTCCTTCACTGTGCAGAAGCTTTTTATTTTGATGACGTCCTAGGTTACTGCCGATATTCTCCCCTAGGATTTTTATGGTTTCCTGTCTCTCGTTTAGGTCTTTAATCCATTTTGAATTTATTTTTGTGTGTGGTGTAAGAAAGTGGTCCAGTTTCATTCTTCTGCATGTTGCTGTCCGGTTTTCCCAAGAACATTTGCCAAAGAGACTGTCTTTTTCCCATTGGATATTCTTTCCTGCTTTGTCAGAGATTAATTGACCATATAGTTGTGGGTTCATTTCTGGGTTTTGTATCCTGTTCCATTGATCTATGTATCTGTTTTTGTGCTAGTACCATACTGTTTTGATTACTACAGCTTTGTAATAGAACTTGAAGTCTGGGATTATGATGGCTCCAGCTTTGCTTTGCTTTTTCAAGGCTACTTTGGCTATTCAGGGTCTTTTGTGATTCCATACAAATTTTAGCTCTGCAAAAAATGCTGTTAGTATTTAGATAGGGATTACATTGAACGTGTAGATTGCTTTGGGTAATATGGACATTTTAATAATATTTGTTCTTCTAATCCATGATCATGGAATGTCTTTCCATTTCTTTATATCATCTTCAATTTCTTTCATCAGTGTTTTATAGTTTTCAGAGTACAGATCTTTTACTTTGTTGGTTAAGTTTATTCCTAAGTATCTTGGGGTTTTTATGCAATTGTAAATGAGGTCAATTCCTTAATTTCTCTTTCTACTGCTTCATTATTAGTGTATAGAAATACACCAGGGGCGCCTGGGTGGCTCAGTCGTTAAGCGTCTGCCTTCGGCTCAGGGCGTGATCCCAGCGTTCTGGGATCGAGCCCCACATCAGGCTCCTCCAATGGGAGCCTGCTTCTTCCTCTCCCACTCCCCCAGCTTGTGTTCCCTCTCTCTCTGGCTGTCTCTATCTCTGTCAAATAAATAAATAAAATCTTTAAAAAAAAAAAAAGAAATACACCAGATTTCTGTATGTTGGTTTTGTATCCTGCAACTTTTCTGAATTCATGTATTTGTTCCAGTAATTTTTTTTTTTGGTGGAGTCTTTCTACATTGTTTTCTACATTGAGGATCATGTTGTCTGAAAATAAAGAAAGTTTGACTTCTTCCTTGCTGATTTGGATGCCTTTTATGTTGTTGTTGTTGTTGTTTGGCTTCTTCCTTGTTGATTTGGATGACTTTTATGTTGTTGTTGTTGTTGTTGTTGTTGTTGTTTGGCTTCTTCCATACTGATTTGGATGACTTTTATGTTGTTGGTGTTGTTGTTGGTGTTGTTGTTGTTGTTGTTGTCGTCGTCATCTGATTGCCATGGCTAGGACTTCCAGTACTATGTTAAATAACAGTGATGAGAGTGGACATCCCTGTCTTGTTCCTGACCATAGAGGAAAAGCTCTCAGTTTCACTCCATTGAGGATGATATTGGCTGTGGATTTTTCATAGATGGCCTTTACTATGTTGAGGAATGTTCCCTATAATCCTACTTTGTTGAGAGCTTTTATCATGAATGAATGTTGTACTTTGTCAAATGCTTTTTCTGCATCCAGTGAAATGATCATATGGTTCTTAGCTCAGATCCCCCTGCAATGAAGAAGTTGTTGCCTCTAGGTTTTGGAAGTACTATCTTCAGACAACCTTCAATTGTCATTATTTTTATGGATTGCTTGATCTACAAAAAAATTCTTGTCTCACAAGGTGACACTTCTTCCCAGAAGGCCAGCATCCAATCACAGATATAAGAGTAAAATGTTTGGTGTTCTCAATGCCTCTCAAACAACTTCAAGGCTTCCCATGGGGTCAGCTGAAGATATCATTTGGCCTGTGTCACAGCTTGATTTCTCCCTCTGCCTACTCCTGATTCCTTCCTCTCCTTTACCCAGGTTTTGGTCCCAAGGGAACTCTACGTGCAAGTTAGTTCAAGGAGAGTTCTAAGAAAGTATATAATAGGATGGTGTTTTAGGACTAGATCATTCCCCACTCAGCTGTCAATGAGGTCCATTGTTACTGGTAGCAAAGGACACACAGATTTCCTCTGACACAAAGTAGTAGTCTAATTGTTAAAATTTTCACAAGTGCTGAATTGAACAATAGGTCAGGAGAATTCACTGATTGATGGTTATATCAAAGAATCAAGGGAGATAGCACCCATTAGAATGATGGAATTGTGAGACTATTGCTAAGCTCCTTGCTTTATAAAATAAAAGGCCTAGAGTTATTAGTAGGAGACTGAAAGCCAAGTGTGAAAGTGAAACAGCCTCCTTGGTCACATATAATGTAGCTCTTGTTTCCTTCAGTGGAAGGGCAGAGAAAAGTGAGGACTGGGATCAAGTTCCAGTGTTCAGATTTGATGAGCTCCAGGAAGGTCAAACTCTCAACCAAGGCAGATCTGCTATGCCAAGATCACAGCTCTTATTAGAAAAGAATGGGACCCTGATACATAGAATAGGGACATCTGAGTTAATGACCAAAAATCTTAAATTCCCAGATTCCCCGAACACTCTGAGTCTAAAGAAGTGGCACCCCCCCTTCTCAGGTGAAGAAAATATGGAGGTCTCCCCTGCAAAATAGCATGTGCTCATTCACAGCTTTCATAATCTACCAAATACTCCCTCGTTAAGCAGTAGAACACAAAGACAGAAAATCAGTGAAGAACTGTAAGACACTATCTACCAACTAGATCTAGTTGACATTTATAGAATACACCCCATAATAAGAGTAGTGCACATGGAACTGTCACCCAAAATACACCATTCACAATTTTAAAAGAAATAATGCAGTGGTTTTTGATGATCATGAAATTCGACTATAAATGAATAACAGAAATATAATGGGAAAGCCTCTATAAACATTGGGAAATTAAGCAACACACATCTCTGGAACCCATTCACAAAAGAGGAAATTGCAGAGGAAATTAGGAAACATTTTGAACTGAATGAAAATTAAAACAACATTTCAAAATTTGTGGGATGTGACTGAAGCAGTGTTTTAATGGAAATTTAAAGTAGTAAATGCTTATATTATTAATGAAAAAAGGTCCCAACTTATTTTATTTTTCCTTTCCTTTCCCTATGTTCATCTGTTTTGTTTCTTAAATTCCACATGCAAGTGAAATCATATGGTATTTGCCTTCCTGATTGACTTATTTCACTTAGCATAATACCTTCTGGTTCTTTCCACATCGTTGCAAATGGCAAGACTTCATCTTTTTAATGGCTGACTAATATTCCATTGTATATATATATACCACATCTTTATCCATTCATCTGCCGATGGACATCTGGGCTCCTTCCGTATTTTGACTATTGTGGACATTGCTGCTATAAACATTGGGGTGCAGGTGCCCCTTCAAATCACTCTTTGTATCCTTTGGATAAATACCTAGCAGTGCAATTGCTGGGTCATAGGGTAGCTCTATTTTTAAATTTTTGAGGAAGCTCCATACTGTCTTCCAGACTGGCTACAACAGTTTGCATTCCTCCCAACAGTGTAAGAGGGTTTCCCCTTTCTCTGCATCCTCGCCAACATCTATTGTTTCCAAGTTGTTAATTTTAGCCATTCTGAGATGGAGTCAAACCATAAGAAATGCTGAACTCTAGGAAATAAACTGAGGATTGTTCGAGGGGAAGTGGTTGGGGGGAAGGGATAATTGGGTGATGGGCATTAAGGAGGGCACTTGATGTAATGAGCACTGGGTGTTATTTTTTTTCTCTTCTTTATGATTTTCTTTTTTTTTAAATGATTTTTTATTATGTTAGTCACCATACAGTACATCCCCGGTTTCCGATATAAAGTTTGATGATTCATTAGTTGCGTATAACACCCATGAGCACTGGGTGTTATATGCAACTGATGAATCACTAAATTCTACCTCTGAAACTAAAAAAAAAAAAAAAGAAGAAGAAGAAGTCCCAGGTTTGTAATTGAAACTTCCACCTTAATAAATTAGGAAAAGAAGCAAGATACACTCAGAGCAGGCAAAAGTAGATAAAATAAAAGAAATAAAACTGAGGGGGCTCCTGGGTAGCACAGTCATTAGGCGTCTGCCTTCGGCTCAGGGCGTGATCCCGGCGTTCCGGGATCGAGTCCCACATCGGATTCCTCTGCTGGGAGCCTGCTTCTTCCTTTCCCACTCCCCCTGCTTGTGTTCCCTCTCGCTGGCTGTCTATCTCTGTCAAATAAATAAAAAATCTTTAAAAAAAAAAAAAAGAAAGAAAGAAAACAAAACAGAAAAGCAATTGAGAAAAATTAATTCAACCAAAAACTAATATTAAAAAAATGATTATAATTGATAACCTATAGCCAGAGTAACCATGAAATAGAAACATATTGCCAATATGAGGGCAAATGAAGGGATATTACTATGGATACCACAGAAATTAAAATCCAGTCTATCTCATAAATTTGTCACCTTAGATGAAATAGAACAATTCCTAGAAAGACACACACTATCAAAACTCACTCAACAATAAAGAAACTAGTTTTATTTCAATTAAAGACATTATATGCATAGTGTAAAACCTCCAAAAAATAAAATACTAAGCCTGTATAAAAATACACTTATGAATTCTACCAAAAAATTAAAGAAATAGCATCAATTCTGCATTATTTCTTCCAAAAAGTAGGAGTGAGAACATTTTCCAATTCATTTTGTGAAACCATCATTATCCTAATACCAAAATGGAGAAATTGTAAGAAACCAATATCTCTCAAGAACACAGACACACAAATTCTCAAAAAAATATTCATAATAAAACCCAAGAATATATGGGAGGAATAATACACCATGAACAAGTGAGGTTTATTCCATGAATGTAAAGCTGATTTAATATTTGAAAATTAATATTACCCACAAGGTTAATAGTCTTAAGAAGAAAAACCACATATTCATACCAATTATTGCACAAAAAGCATTTGACAACATTCAACATCCATTTGTGATTTTTCAAAAAACTGCTAACCAAGGAAAGAAAGGAAACATTTCAACCTGATAAGTGGCATCCACTTACATTGTCTACAGCAAACATAATGATGAAAGAGTGAATGTTTTCCCCCTAAGATCGAAAGCAGGGCAAGGATGTTCACTATTACTGCTCCTATACATCCAGTTTTAGACTGGAAAAGAAAAAAACAAAGCAGCTCTCTTCTCACTCTTCTAACTAGCATGTTTACTGAGCTAAATATATTCTCCTGCTCCATTTCTCCTTAATGAAGTATGAATAAATGAACACTTGATGCAAAAATAGACAATTCAAAAAAACAAAGTTGTGCTCAAACACTACAAATTACTATTCACAAAGCATGTCCTGTTGGTTCATTGCTACATATCTCTCACTGAGCTCCCACTGCTGATGGCAGCCTTCTTCCTTCCCCACCCTACTGTCACTCTTTCAATAAATCCTTATTTATTCTTCAAACACTAACTTCACTTATAGAGCATATTTCCTTCAAAAAAAGAAAGAATCATTCTTTTTTCTTAACTTGGATCTCATGGTGTCTTCAACATATTTTATTTGTAACAAATCACGCTGGACAACAATTAATAGTACCAGTGGGCTTTTGTTTTCCATGAAATGCCCATGTTATTGGCAAGAACATACTGCTTACTCACAGCTGTAGAAAAACTCGCTCTTGACTATAATTTCCAAATCTAAGCAAGTCAAGAATAAACTTGTGCATGAGAGTTCAGGAAATTGCTAGGAAGGCTCTTGGAAATTATGCAAACATTTTCTGACATCTTTGATATTACTTCCTAGAGTCAGCATTCAGAAGGTCACTCAGTTTAAACCAGATATCTAGAGTGTATTCTTATCTGTGATTCTTGTCTTAAAAATATAGTCTACAGTGTCCTGTCAAGCAATCAAGGACTATGAGGATGACGATGTAAAAAATGAAGAAAACATAGCCCTGACACTGCCTCCCAAGCTAAGGAATACTCCAGTGGTTCTGAAAGAACTTACAAAGGTAACGTCATTCAATAATCAACATTGCCCTGAACTGTAGCCCACCATCCCTGGCAAGAATTTATTGGTAGTATTACTAATCTATTGGAGTTCCATGGGATCTGTATGTATCTGGTAAAATAGAAGATTGAGAGTGGAAGAGTGAAACTGTCACAGGTACCAGTCTACAGGGGTTTGAGGTTATGGTTGTAGTGGACCCATAATCATTGCTCCAGTACACTGTGGGGTTGTTTTTTTTTTTTTCTTATTTTTTCAGGTTTACTATAAGTGTCCAGTTGTAAAGGCCATAAGAAATATCTCTCTTGTAGTCCAGAAATCTGAGTGCTTTGGATTACTTGGATTAAATGGAGCTGGGAAAACCACTACATTCAAAATATTGACTGGAGAGGAGACCACAACGTCTGGAGCTGTGTTGATTGATGGCTTTAACATTACCAAAAAAATCAGAAAGGTATTTCTGTTACCAATCACTGAGTTGGTATCCTAAGGGAGGAGGCAACTGGGCAAGTGAGTGGGGGACATGAAAGGGAAGCTGAAAGCATATATATATACATATTCTTTTCTCAAAAGTGACAGAATCCGGGGACAGCAATAGACATGATAACATATTGAGTTTGGGAAAAGGCAAATATTCTTTCTGTTTGAAACAAAGTAGGAGTATCTTTAATGGGCCAAACTAGAAACAGGAAGAGCAGTTATTTCACTTAAACTGCTATGACAGAGTTAAGATTTTGGTATGAAACAATTACTAGAAAAAGTAGTTGTGAGAGATATTAAGAAAGTCAAATTGACAGGGTTTGGACTCTGTTTGGATGTGGGTTATAAGGAAAACAAATGATCTTAAAATATGGCCCAGGTTTCTATCATGAGCCAGTGAATAGGTGAAAGTTCCACTTACCAATATAGTAACACAGGAATTGAGTGTGTTTGAAAGAGGATACGTTGAGTGTAATATACCTGTGACACATCCAAATGAGAGAACAGCCCACAGGCAGTTGGAATCTGTGTATTGATATAGAGATATAAGTTTGGGTTTCATCGAAATACAAGTGAAATTTGCACTGGATAGATAAGTTAATCTATAGGGAGTATGTATAATAATGAGAAGAGAGATAGGGGTTGAATCCTGAGGACTACCATCATTTCTAAAATGTATAGAGAAAGAATAACTGAAGAAAATATTGGGCAGGATTTGTGAGATAGGAGGAAAATCTGGATAAAGTTTTATTGCACAATATACGTGAAAAGAAAATGTCAAGAAGGAAATGAAACGGGCGCCTGGATGGCTCAGTCATTAAGCGTCTGCCTTCGGCTCAGGTCATGATCCCAGCGTTCTGGGATCGAGCCACGCATCATCGGGCTCCCTGCTCTGCGGGAAGCCTGCTTCTCCCTCTCCCACTCCCCCGCTTTTGTTCCCTCTCTCGCTGCCTCTATTTCTGTCAAATAAATAAATAAAATCTTAAAAAAAAAAAAAAGAACTGAAACAGAAATGGCAGGCAAGATAGACCTGAATAGTATACATTGGACATCACTGAAACCTGAAGCAGTGGGTTGACACACAGGTAAGGATAGGGAAATAATGAATGTAGATAAAACATAGAAGAAAGGCAGCTGTCAGACAAAAGAGGAAAAAGAGTTACACCCAGACTTTTAGGAAATAACAAAGAATCATAATTTCTAGTAACTAGCAACTAGAGCATGTTTATATAAATGGGGGGGCAAAGCAGTAAGAAGTTTAAAATATATAGCAACAGCTCTGAGGAACATAAGAAGTAGGAAGATCGGTAGGAGAAGGAAGAGAAGAATGAAGGGGGGGCAAACAGAAGGGGGAATGAACCATGAGAGACCATGGACTCTGGGAAACAAACTGAGGGCTTTAGAGGGGAGGGTGGTGGGAGAGTGGGATAGGCCGGTGATGGGTATTAAGGAGGGCACGTATTGCATGGTGCACTGGGTGTTATACGCAAATAATGAATCATGGAACATTACATCAAAAACTAAGGATATACTGTATGGTGACTAACATAACATAATAAAAAATTATTATAAAAATATTTTTTAAATTAAAATTTAATTAACATACAATGTATTGGTTTCAGAGGTACAAGTCTATGATCATCAGTCTTATATTATACCCAGCGTTCATTACATCACATGCCCTCCTTAATGTCCATCACCCAGTTACTCCATCCCTCCATCCTCCTCTCCTCCAGCAACCCTCAGTGTGTTTCCTATGATTAAGAGTCTCTTATGGCTTGTCTCCCTCTCTGGTTTTGTCTTGTTTTATTTTTTTCCTCTCTTCCCCTATGGTCCTCTGTTTTGTTTCTTAAATTCCACGTATCAGTGAGATCATATGGTAATTGTCTTTCTCTGATTGACTTATTTAGCTTAGCATAATACCCTCTAGTTCCATCCATATCATTGCAAATGGCAAGATTTCATTTTTTTGGATGGCTGCGTAATATTCCATTGTATATATTTATATATACCACATCTTCTTTATCCATTCATTTGCTAGGAGAGTAGCTTTCCTACCCTCCAGTTCCATCCATGTTGATGCAAATGGTGGATATTCATCCTTTCTGATGGCTGAGTAATATTCCATTGTGTATATGTATCACATCTTCTTTATCCTTTCATCTGTTGAAGGGCATCTCAGCTCCTTCCACAATTTAGCTATTGTGGACAATGCTGCTATGAACATTGGGGTGCATATGGCCCTTCTCTTCACTACTTCTGTGTCTTTGAGGTAAATACCCAGTAGTGCAATTGCTGGATCACAGGATAGCTCAATTTTTAACTTTATAAGGGACCTCCACACTGATTTCCAAAGTGGCTGTACCAACTTGAATTCCCACCAACAGTCTAAGAGGGATCCCCTTTCTCCACATCCTCTCCAACATTTGTTGTTTCTTGCCTTGTCTATTTTTGCCATTCTAACTGGCGTAAGGTGGTATCTCAAGGTGGTTTTGATTTGAATTTCCCTGATGGCTAATGATTTTGAACATTTTTTTCATGTGTCTGTTAGCCATTTGTATGTCTTCATTGGAAAAGTGTCTGTTCATATCTTCTGCCCATTTTTTTGATTTAATTATTTGTTCCCATGTATTGAGTTTGAGAAGTTCTTTGTAGATCTTGGATACTAGTCTTTTATCTGTAGTGTCATTTGCAAATATCTTCTCCCATTCCATGGGCTGCCTCTTTGTTTTTTACTGTTTCCTTGGCTGTGAAGAAGCTTTTTATCTTGATGAAGTCCCACAAGTTCATTTTATCTTTTGTTTCTCTTGCCTTTGGAGAGGTGTCATGAAAAAGGTTGCTTTGGCCGATGTCGTAGAGGTTGCTGCCTATGTTGTCCTCCAGGATTTTGATGGATTCCTGTCTCACATCGAGGTCTTTCATCCATTTGGAGTTTATCTTTGTGTATGGTGTGATAGAGTGGTCAAATTTCATTCTTTTGCATGTAGCTGTCCAATTTTCCCAGCACCATTTATTGAAGAGACTGTCTTTTTTCCACTGGATGTTTTTTCCTGCTTTGTCAAAGATTAGTTGCCCAAAGAGCCGAGGGTCCATTTCTGGGTTCTCTATTCTGTTCCGTTTTTCTGTGTGTCTGTTTAGTAAATTTTAAAAATATTTTTAAAAATAAAAAAATAAATCAGCCTTGCATCCCAGCAAAAAAATCTCATTTGCTCAAAATATATAATCTTTTTGATGTGATGTTGAATTTGATTTGCTGGCGTTTTATTGAGGATTTGCATCTATGTTTATCAGAGATATTGGCCTATAGTTCCTTATTTTTTTTTCTTTTAGTGTTTTTTTGTGGCTTTGGTCTCAGGGTGAGGCTGGCCTCATTAAAATGGGTTTCAAAGTGTTCCTTCCTCTTGAATTTTTTAGAGAAATTTAGGAATCATTAGTACTAACTCTTTGAATGTTTGTTAGAATTCAGCCATGAAGCCATCAAGTCCTGGGCTTTTCTTCATTGGGAAGATTTTGATTACTATTTTAATCCCCTTATTTATTAGGTCTGTTTGGGCTTTCTATTTCTTCTTAATTCAGTCTTGGCAAGTGTATTTTCCTAGGAATCTATCCTTTTTTCTAGGTTATCCAATTTGTACACATATATTTGGTCCTGATAGTCCCTTATGATCATTGTTGTATCCGAAGTACCCTTTCTAATATCTCTGCTTTCATTTCTGATTTTATTTATGTGTCTTTTCTCTTTTTTCTTAGTCTTACTGATTTTGTTTATTGTTTCAAAACTAACTTTTAGTTTCATTGATTTTTTCTATTGTTTTTCATTTCTCCAGATCTTTATTATTTTTTACTTCTGCTAACTTTAGGTTTCATTTCTTTTTCTAATTCCTTCAGGTATAAAGTTAGGGTGTTTATTTGTGATCTCTTTTCTTTTTAAATATAGGTGTTCATTACTTTAATGTTTTTCTTAGTAATGCTTTGCTGTATCCTATAAGTTTTGGTGAGTTGTTTTTAATTTTCCTTAGTCTCAAGATATATTTTAAATTCCCTTTTCATTTTATCTTTCACCCAGTGATCATTCATGAGTGTGTTGTTTAGTTACCACATGTTTGTGAATTTTCCTGTTTTGTTGTTGTTACAGATTTCTAGTTTAATTCCATATGGTCAGAAAAGATACATGGTATGATTTCAATCTTCTCAAATTTATTAAGACTTTTTTTGTGACCTAATATGTGGATCTATCCTGGAGAATATTCTTGTGGGGCGCCTGGGTGGCACAGCGGTTAAGTGTCTGCCTTCAGCTCGGCATGATCCCAGCGTTCTGGGATCGAGCCCCACATCAGGCTCCTCCTCTGGGAGCCTGCTTCTTCCTCTCCCACTGCCCCTGCTTGTGTTCCCTCTTTCGCTGGCTGTCTCTATCTCTGTCGAATAAATAAATAAAATCTTTAAAAAAAAAAAAAGAATATTCTATGTGCACATAACAAGAATGTATGTTCTTCTGCTGTTGAGTGGAAAGTTCTGTATGTGTCTGTTAGGTCCATTTGGTCTATAATGTTGTTCAAGTCTACTGTTTCTTTGTTGATTTTCTGTCTATAAGTTCTATCCGGTATTAAAGGTGGGGTATTGAAATCTCTTACTATTATTCTATTGCTGTCAATTCTTCCTTTGGACCTGTTAAAATTTGTTTTAATACCTAGGTATTCTGATGTTGGGTGCATGTATATTTACAATTGTTATATATTCCTGTTGATTTGACCCTTTTTCCATTATGTAATGACCTTCCATGTCTCTAGAGATAGTTTTTGCTTTATTTTTTTAAAGATTTTTTTCATGAGGGGTGCCTGGGTGGCTCAGTCGTTAAGCGTCTGCCTTCGGCTCAGGGCGTGATCCTGGAGTTCTGGAATCGAGCCCCACATCAGGCTCCTCCACTGGGAGCCTGCTTCTTCCTCTCCCAGTCCCCCTGCCTGTGCTCCCTCTCTCGCTGGCTGTCTCTCTCTAATAAATAAATTTTAAAAATCTTTAAAAAAAAGATTTTTTTTCATGAAACTATTCTTTTTTTTACTGTTACGTTAGTCACCATACAGTACTTCATTAGTTTTTGATGTAGTTTTTTTTATTATGTTCAGTTAGCCAACATATAGTACATCATTAGTTTTTGATGTAGTGTTCAGTGATTCATTAGTTGCATATAACACCCAATGCTTTAGCTTTAGAGTTTACTTTGTCTGATTAGTATTATCATTCCTGCTATATTTTGGTTACCATTTGCATGGAATATCTTTTTTCATCTCTTCACATCCAGCCTATGTATGTCTTTGAATCTAATATGAGTTTATTGTGGATAACAACAGTTGGATTCTGGTTGTTTATGCATTCAACTACTCTGTCTTTTTACTGGGGACTTGGTCCATTTACATTTAAAATGATTATTGTTAGATGATTTACTATTGCCACTTTGTAAACTTATCTGTCGGTTTTGTAGTTATTTTGTCCCTCTTTTCTTCTCTTGCTGTTTTCCAAAGTGTTTTGTTGTTGTTGTTGTTGTTGTTGTTGTTGTTGTTGTTATGCATTGATAGGCTCTGACTCCTTTCTCTTAATGTGTGTAACTTCTATTGCTATTTTCTCTGTGACAACTTGCACAGAACTCTTAAATTTCAGGGTGCCTGGGTGGTTCAGTCAGTTCAGCATCTAATTCTTGGCTTCAGCTCAGGTCATGATCTCATGGATTGTGAGATGGAGTCCTATGTGGGGCTCCCCAGTCAACGGGGAGTATGCTTGGAGATTCTCTCCCTCTGCCCTTCCCCCCATGTTCTCTCTCTCTCTTTCTCTCTCTCTCTCTCTCTCTCACACACACACACACACACACACGCACACACATAAATAAATAAATCTTTTTAAAAAAAGAACTGTTAACTTTCTTTTTCTTATTTAAATTCAGTTTAATTAACATATAGTGTACTATTAGTTTGAGACATAAAATTTAGTGTTCATCAGTTGCATATAACACCCAGCGCTCATTCCATGAAGTGTCCTGCTTAATGCCCATCACCCAGTTACCCCATCCCTCCACCCACCTCCCATCCAGCAACCCTCAGTTAATGTTTCCTATAGTTAAGAGTCTCTTATGGTTTGTCTCCCACTCTGTTTTTATCTTATTTTATCTTTCCTTCCCTTCCCCTATGTTCATCCATTTTGTCTCTTAAATTCCACATAAGAGTGAAATCATATTTGTCTTTCTCTGACTGACTTATTTCACTTAGCATAATACACTCTAGTTCCATCCACGTCATTGCAAATGGCAAGATTTCATTCTTTTTGATGGCTGAGTAATATTCCATTGTATGTCTGTGTGTGTGTGTGTATACACACATCATATCTTCTTTACCCATTCATCTGTCAATGAACATCTGGGCTCTTTCATAGATAAGCTATTGTGGACATTGCTGCTATAAAAATTGGGCTGCAGGTGCCCCTTCAAATCACTATGTTTGTATCCTTTGGATAAATAGTGCAATTGCTGGGTTGTAGGGTAGCTCTTTTTTAAACTTTTTTGAGGAACCTCCATACTGTTTTCCAGACTGGCTGCACCAGCTTCCATTCCCACCAACCATGTAAGAGGGTTCCCCTTTTTCCATATCCTTGCCAACATCTGTTGTTGCCTGAGTTGTTAATTTTAGCCATTGTGACTGGTGTGAGGTGGTATCTCATTGTGGCTTTGATTTGTATTTTCCTATTGTGGAGTGAAGTATAGCATTTTTTCATCTGTCTGTTAGCCATTTGTATGTTTTCTTTGGAAAAATGTCTATTCATGTCTTCTCATTTCTTGACTGGATTTTGGGTTTTTTTGGGTGTTGAGTTTGATAAGTTCTTTATAGATTTTGGATACTAGCCCTTTATCTGATAAGACATTTGCAAATATCTTCTCCTGTTCCATAGGTTGCCTTTTAGTTTTGTTGACTATTTCTTTTGCTGTGCAAAAGCTTTATAACCTGATAAAGTCCCAAAATTTCATTTTTGCTTTTGTTTCCCTTGCATTTGAAGACGTGTCTAGCAAGAATTTGCTGTGACTGAAGTCAAAGAGGTTGCTGCCTGTGTTCTTCCTCTAGGATTTTGATGGATTCCTGTCTCATACTGAGGTCTTTCATCCATTTTGAGTTTATTTTAGTGTATGGTATAAGAAAGTGGTCCAGTTTCATTCTTCTACATGTGGCTGTCCTATTTGCCCAGCACCATTTATTGAAGAGGCTATCTTTTTTCCATTGGATATTTTTTCCTGCTTTGTCAAAAATTAGTTAACCAGAGAGTTGAGGGTCCATTTTTGGGTTCTCTATTCTGTTCCATTGATCTATGTGTCTGTTTTTGTGCCAGTACCATACTATCTTGATGAGTACAGTTTTGTAATACAGCTTGAAGTCCAGAATTATAATGCCTCCAGCTTTGATTTTCTTTTTCAACATTCCTTTGGCTATTCAGGGTCTTTTCTGCTTCCATATGAATTTTAGGGTTGTTTGTTCCAGCTCTGTGAAAAATCTTGATTGTATTTTGATAGGAACTCCCTAACTCTAGAAGCTAATGGTCTTCAGCATTTGCATTGAAAGTATAGATTGCTTTGGGGCGCCTGGGTGGCACAGCGGTTGAGCATCTGCCTTCGGCTCAGGGCGTGATCCCGGCAATCTGGGATCGAGCCCCACATCGGGCTCCTCTGCTGGGAGCCTGCTTCTTCCTCTCCCACTCCCCCTGCTTGTGTTCCCTCTCTCGCTGGCTGTCTCTCTCTGTCAAATAAAATAAAATCTTTAAAAAAAAAAAAAAGAAAGTATAGATTGCTTTGGGTAGCATAGACATTTTAACAATATTTGTTCTTCCAATCCATGAGCATGGAATGTTTTTCCTTTTCTTTGTGTCTTCCTCCACTTCTTTCATAAGTGTTCTATAGTTTTCAGAGTGCAGATCCTTTACTTCTTTGGTTAGGTTATTCCTAGGTATCTTATGGGTTTTGGTACAATTGTAAATGGGATCAATTCCTTAATTTCTCTTTCTTCAGTTACATTGTTAATGTATAGAAATGAAACAGATTTCTGGGCATTTATTTTACATCCTGCCATGTTGCTGAATTCCTGTATGAGATCTAGCAATTTTTGAGTGGAATGTTTTGGGTTTTCCACATGGAGTATCATGCTATCTTCGAAGAGTGAGAGTTTGCCTTCTTCTTTGCCAGTTTGGGTGCCTTTTATTTCTTTTTGTTGTCTGGTTGCTAAGGCTAGGACTCCTGGTACTATGTTGAACAGCAGTGGTGAGAGTGGACATCCCTGTCGTGTTCCTGACCTTAGGGGAAAAGTTCTCAGTGACAGAAGCAAACTTCAGCACAGCTTGCTGGCCAGTATTCCTAGAGGGTAAGACACTGACATTGACCAAGTTTTCAGTGACAGCAATGGCATCAGCTATCA
>NW_024424452.1:22580127-22661043 GCF_017311325.1 Ursus maritimus | reverse complement strand
ACTTCTCAGGTTCTCTTCAGATTTATGATATATATGCTATCACTTTTCCTTTTGTAGATGTTCTGCTCCATTTGGAAGTCAAGGTTGGTGCTACATCCTCCTTCATTTGCAGGACATCAAGGGCTCCAGACATTATGAAAGTTTTCCTTTAAGTTATGGCAGTATCTCCTCTCTGGCTCTCATGGAAAGGCTGGCCATTATTTCCTTGAATAAACTTTCTGCCCCTTCTCTCTCTGTTTTCTGGGACTCCCATAGTGCAAATATTGGTACACTTGGTGGTATCCCATAAATCCCTTTAATTATCATCCCTTTTTTTCGTTCTTTTTTCTTCTTTGGATGATTTCCACTGGCTTATCTTTGAGTTCACTGATCCTTTCTTGCACCTCATTTGGTCTGATGTTGATCTCTGCTATTGAATTTTCAGTTCAGTTATCTGATTCTTCACCTCTATGATTTATGTTTCATACTTTTTAATATTTTCTCTCTTTGTTGAAATTCTCACTTTGTTAATGCATTGCTCTCTTGACCTCAGTGAGCATCTTTTTTACCATTACTTTGAATTGTCTGTCAGGTAGGTCATTTCTCTCCATCCCATTAGGGTCAGTTTCTGGAGATACATCTAGTTCTTTGTTTGTTCTTTTATTTCTTATTCTTCAGTTTCCTTGGCTCTTCAAATTGTTTTCTACATATTACATAAAACACCTATCTTTCCTAGTCTTAACAGACTGGGCTTGTGGAAGCTAGTAGGAGATAAACCTTGCCAATCAGTGCAGCTAGAGATATGGTTGCCTCTCCAACCTTTGTGCTTGTCCAAACTGCCATCTTTGTTCTTAGTGCCCTGGGAGATTAGGTAGTGCCAAGTTTCATCAGTGCTCTGAAGGCAGAGGAAAGGTGCACACACCTATTCAGGCTCTTGGAGTACTACAAAGTACCTGCCCCCTCAGCTCCTAGATGCAAGATAATTAGAATCCTAACCTTAAGGCAGTTGCTGGGGAAGTTGGAATGTTAGATGCACAATCTAACCCCTTTTAGGAAGAAACTAGTAACTGGGTGCTTTTGCCTGCTCTCTCTGTCCCTAGCCAGGGGGAATAGCTGCTGGGAGGGCCTGTGTGCCTATTTAAAGCCACCTCTTTGTTCTCTGTGGTCCTGGGGGACTAGCAAATGCTGAAGACCATTAGCTCCCAGAGTTAGATGATTTAGAAGCCAGTCCCACAGGTGGCAGCTGTGAAAGTTGGGGTGCTAGATATGTGGACAAACTCCTTTCACAGAGAAGCTAGAAACTTGATTTTATCATTAGAGGAAGCCATAGAGAGAAGGCACAGGAAATTCCTGCATGCTCATTCAGACTCCTGAAAGACTACTAATTTCCTGTGCTGTAAGCTCCCAAATTCAGACTAAGTGGAAGCAAAACTCTCAGGCAGCAGTTGGGAAAGCATTCAGTCTAACCTATTACAGGGAGAATATGGAAACTGGGTGTTTTTCCCCTTTCCCTCTGCACTGAGCCTGAGTGTAAAGCCACAACAAATGATTACATGCTTGTTTAAAATCACCTCCTTGACTCTTAATTATAGAGAACAATCTGATGATTACCAAAGAGGAGGTGGGGGGAGGGGGGGAGGGGTCAAATAGGTGATGGGGATTAAGGTATACACTTGTCCTGATGAGCACTGGGTGATGTATCAGCTGCTGAATTACTATACTGGACACCTGAAACTAATATAACACTGTATGTCAACTAACTGGAATTAAAATAAAAACTAAAATAAAATAAAATAAAATGAATTTAAAAAATAAAATAAAAAACATCTTTGCTTTCTGTGGTCCTGGGGACAAACAAATGTCAAGCCATGTCAGATCTCAGAGCTGGGTGATTTGGGATCTGGTCCCTTAGATGGCAGCCATGAAAGTTGAGGAATTAGATGTGTGGCCTTGGGCACCTACCTAGCTCAGTAGGTGGAGCATGTAACTCTTGGTCTCTAAGTTGTGAGTTTAAGCCCCACACTGGGTGTACAGATTACTAAAAACAAACAAAAATGTTTACTTGTTATAGGAAGAGACTTCCAGTTTAGCAGCTGCACTTGCTAAGGTCACAATGACTTCCCCCTCTGTCTTAGTTGGCTAACTTCTCCCCATTCTTCAGGTTTTAGTTTAAAAAAAAAAAAAAGATGTGTAACCCCAAGCTTTCACTCCTCAGGGAGAGGTTGGAAGTTGGGATTCCCTCCTAATTGTAAGGCACTGTGCTAGGAGTGGGGTTTACAGAACAAGTGTGTCTCAGCTTTTCCTACCCATTTTGATGGGTAGGTGGGTATTTTCTGTCACCCAATGTGTAGGAGTGCCATAATTTTTTTCTGTATTTCTCTCAGAAAGATTTGAACCATATGCATCTGTTTATTTAGTGCATCCATGGAGAGGGAAAGGGAGGTGCTTCTTATTCCACCATCTTCCTGACATCACTCCAGCTTTTTATATGTTTAAAAGTCTTTTGCATTTCCTTTCCTGTGAATAGTCTATTTATGTCCTTCATATACCTTTAAATTATTGAAATTTTTCTTTATTTCTTTGAGTTCTTCATATATTAACATTTTCTGCAACGAGATCCAAATATATCTTGTGTTTGCTTCTTGACTGAGCTTATACTGTTTTTGTCCTGCAAAAATGTTCGGTTAAGTAAATATATCACTCTTTCTCTTTATGGCCACTTGATTCCAAGTCATTGTTAGAGTAAAACTCCTTAGCCAAAATCACTAGAAACACACCTGCAGGGGTGCATGGGTGGCTCACTCGGTTAAGATCTGCCTTTGGCTCAGGTCATGATCCCAGGGTCCTGGAATCGAGCTCCACATCGGGCTCTCTGCTCAGCAGAGAGTCTGCTTCTCCTATTCTCTCTCCCTCTGCCTCTCTCCCTGCTCATGCTCTCTGTCACCCTCTCTCTCAAATAAAATCTAAAAAAAAAGAAGAACCACACCTGTAGTCAAAAATATTAGGTTTATTTACCTAGCCACCCCAAAGGGAAATGAACAACAGAGGAACTAGAGGGGTCTCAGTAAGAGGGGAGGGGATTATTACAGGATTTGGGTTTGTGCTGGGAATTAGAAAGAATCAGAGATTGGAAGCTGTCAAGAAGTATGGGAAATTTAGTGATTATTGGAATTCCAGCCAGAGGCAGAGAGATTAAAGCAAGGTTAGAGATGTCATAAAAAAAATAAATAAATAAAAGCAACAATCACATATGTTAGAGGAGAGAGTTGCTTAGTTATTTTTGTGATTGGAGAATATCCTTGTTTCTGTCTCATTTCAGACAAAATTATGGAGTGGTCAAATTTCAATCTTGTTTCACCAAAGTTAAGGAGGTCCCTTGTCTAATTATTGTTCCTAGTCTGTAAGAACTGGTTACGTCTTGCCTAGGACACCATATGTGTCTGAGATAGATTTCCTGCTAGATGCATCAGGTTAAGAAAATAGCCATTTATTTTCATTTTTGAGTGCTTTTGAGTATTAAATTATGTCAAATATATTTTCAACATCTATGAAGATAGTTATACTATTTTTCCTTATATCTGTTAATAGAAAAAACTTATACAAATTTTTTTTTCTTTTTTTTTTTTTAATGATTTTTTATTATGTTAGTCACCATACAGTACATCCCCGGTTTCCGATGTAAGGCTCGATGATTCATTAGTTGCGTATAACACCCAGTGCACCATGCAATACGTGCCCTCCTTACTACCCATCACCGGTCTATCCCATTCCCCCACCCCCCTCCCCTCTGAGGCCCTCAGTTTGTTTCTCATAGTCCATAGTCTCTCATGCTTCATTCCCCCTTCTGATTACCCCCCCTGTATTTATCCCTTTCTTCCCCTACCGATCTTCCTAGTTCTTATGTTCCATAGATGAGAGAAATCATATGATAGTTGTCTTTCTCTGCTTGACTTATTTCACTTAGCATTATCTCCTCCAGTGCCGTCCATGTTGCAGCAAATGTTGAGAACTCATTCTATCTGATAGCTGAGTAATATTCCATTGTATATATGGACCACAACTTCTTAATCCAGTCATCTGTTGAAGGGCATCTTGGCTCCTTCCACGATTTAGCTATTGTGGACATTGCTGCTATGAACATTGGGGTGCATATGGCCCTTCTCTTCACTACGTCTGTATCTTTGGGGTAAACACCCAGTAGTGCAATTGTTGGATCATAGGGTAGCCCAATTTTTAACTTTTTAAGAGACCTCCACATTGTTTTCCAGAGTGGCTGTACCAACTTGCATTCCCACCAACAATGTAGGAGGGATCCCCTTTCTCCACATCCTCTCCAACAATTGTTGTTTCTTGCCTTGTCTATTTTTGCCATTCTAACTGGCGTAAGGTGGTATCTCAGTGTGGTTTTGATTTGAATTTCCCTGATGGCTAATGATTTTGAACATTTTTTCATGTGTCTGTTAGCCATTTGTATGTCTTCATTGGAAAAGTGTCTGTTCATATCTTCTGCCCATTTTTTGATTTGTTTATTTGTTTCTCGTGTATTGAGTTTGAGAAGTTCTTTGTAGATCTTGGATACCAGTCCTTTATCTGTAGTGTCATTTGCAAATATATTCTCCCATTCTGTGGGCTGCCTCTTAGTTTTTTTGACTGTTTCCTTGGCCGTGCAGAAGCTTTTTATCTTGATGAAGTCCCATAAGTTCATTTTATCTTTTATTTCTCTTGCCTTTGGGGATGTGTCATGAAAAAGGTTGCTTTGGCCGATGTCGTAGAGGTTGCTGCCTATGTCTTATATAAATTTTCTGATATTAATCTATCATTGCACCCTGAAATAAATTCCAGTTATTTCTAAGGCATTATGTTTCAGGAGGCTGCTGAATTTCTATACAGTTATTTTTTTAGTTTATATCTATATTCAGAAGTGAGATCAGACTTTTATATCCAGCAAAAATATCCTTTAAAAGTAAAGGTAGTTTGGGGGAACCTGGGTGGCTCAGTCAGTTGGGTGTCCAACTCTTGATTTTGGCTCTTAGGGTCATGAGATTGAGCCCCATGTCAGGCTCTACACTGGGAATGAAGCCTGCTTAGGATTCTCTCTCTATCCCTCTCCCAACATAAAAATAAAAAATTAATTCACACACAAAAAAATAAATTCACATATATAAGTGATGATTTTCAGAATAAGAGAATTCAATGTTACAGTTAAAGGGCAAAGATTAAAAACTAAAAAATTTTAAAAATTAAAAATTAAAAAATTAAAAATTAAATAAAAGGCAAAGATTGACAGTTGGATAGAAATAAAGAAACAAAATTTAAACTATATTCTCCTTACAATGGGCATATTTTAAAACAAAGGAAAGTTTGAAAGTTTGAAATGAAGAGAAGAAGATATGCTGTGCTTATATCACTCAAAAGAGCAGGGATAGCTATACCAGCATTGGGTAAAACTTTACAGCAGAAATCATTACCAATATTAGAAAAGTGTAACTACATAATTTTTATCAAAGAGCTAGTTAAAAATTTTAGGTGTCTAAGAATATAGTCTCAAAATATATAAAGCATAAAAAGAAGAAGGAATTCAAGGAGAAATAGACATTCATGGTCACAGTAGCTAATTATAATATACTTCTCTCTCATTGTGATAGAAAAAGGACATTAAAAATCATTAATGCTGTATAATATTTGAATAAAACAATCAGTAGACTAAATCTGAAGAAATATAAAAAGCATCGTACCCAACAACTAAAGAATGATACTATTTTTTCATATACACAGGAATATTTATTTAGAAGAATTGATCATATGTTGGATTAAGGCAAGTCTCAGTAAATTTCAAAGGTATAAAAAGATATATAAATAGATATTTATAAAAGATATCATTACAACAGAGCAAAACTTTGTAAATATTGGAAGGGGAAAAAAAAAGGGAATAAACCCCAGTCATATCAATAAAAATAAATAGATCTAAACCACCCATTGTAAAAAAAAATATTTTAAAATTGCAATTCTAAATAAAAGCCAAATTCATGCTAACCTTAAGACCCTCCTTATGCAATGATTCAGAAATGTTGAAAACAAAATGGAAAGAGCATGAAATTAGGAGTGTCAGCCTTAATAGAAAACAAGGTGGAATTTAAACCTAAGAGCATCAAAAGTTACCAAAAAAAGGCATTAATACTAAACTGTAACATTATAATGGAGATAGAAAAGTTATGAATATTTTTGTACCAAATGACAGCAACCTCTATAAGGCAGAAATTATAGGAGATACGAGGGGAAAAAGCCATATTATACATGAGATGTTTTATTCTCTTCTTTAGTCCAAGATAGATTATGTCAGTGGAGAATAAATATGGACAAAGAATATGTAAATGATAAAGTCAATTGGTAGTCATGATCAATATCTGTCTAATTGTATATCCCTCAAAAATAATTCATTTATGAATATGACCATTTTTGCATACATTTAAAAAATACCTTTATATTCTCTGATTGTAACTTAAAACAAGAAAAATAAAATCAGAATATAAAACCACTCTCCCTTTTTGAAATGTTTTTTAAAAATATTTTTTCTTTGTAATTAATCTCTACACCCAACATGGGTCTTAAACTCACAACCCTGAGATCAAGAGTCACACACCACTGACTGAGCCAGCCACGTGCCCCATTCCCCTTTTGAAATTTAAAAGATCATTTTAGGTGATTCCTGCTTTCAATCAAGAATTACAAAAATTTCTAGAAAATAATGAAAACATTGTATATCAGAAACTATGAGATGCAATAAACTACTGGGAGAAAAATGTGTATATACATTATACACTCGTTTCAAGAAAAAAGAAGGGGCACCTGGGTGGCTCAGTCAGTTAAGCATCTGCCTTTGGCTCAGGTCATGATCTCAGCGTCCTGAGATGGAGCCCTGAGTCAGGCTTCCTGTTCATCAGGGAGCCTGCTTCTCCCTCCCCATCTGCCTGCCACTCCCCCTGCTTGTGCTCTCTCTCTTATCAAAAAAATAAATAAAATCTGTAAAAAAAAAAAAAAAGGAAAGGAAAAAGAAACAACTGAAACACATGACTCATTTAAAAAAATAATGGAAGGAAAATATAATATACACAAGTACATAAATCCATAATTAAAAATATAAAGCCAGCTAACCAACAATTAAGAAACTAGAACTTCGTGAAAATAAATGGGTAAACCTGCCCCCAAGAAAGGAGGTATAAATACATTCAAAGAAATGACAATTTAATGCCGCTATAAACATTGGAGTGCACGTATCTCTTTGAAATAGTATTTTTCTATTTTTTTTTTTGGTAAATACCTGGTAGTGCAATTCCCGGATCATATTTTTAAATTTTTGAGGAACCTCCATACTGTTTTCTAGAGTGGCTGCATCTGTTTGTATTCCCACCAGCAGTGCAAGCCACCCAGGTGCCCCAATAAAATTTAAAATTTTAATGGAATTCATAACTTTCTAACTACAGACAAATTATTAAAACTAATGTCAGAAGAAATGGAAAATAGAAAACTGAAACTTTCACAATTTTTGTAAAAATAAACTTGTCAGGGGCGCCTGGGTAGCGCAGTCGTTAAAGCGTCTGCCTTCGGCTCAGGGCGTGATCCTGGCGTGCCGGGATCGAGTCCCACATCAGGCTCCTCTGCTATGAGCCTGCTTCTTCCTCTCCCACTCCCCCTGCTGTGTTCCCTCTCTCGCTGGCTGTCTCTCTCTGTCGAATAAATAAATAAAATCTTTAAAAAAAAATAAATAAATAAATAAATAAACTTGTCAAAGATTCACTCTTCAGTTAAATAAGATAAAGTCCCAGATGGCTTCATAGGGGCTATTCCATAAGCTTTTTAAAGAGCAGATAAGAACAATGATATTTAAATGTTCAGATCCTAGAAAAATTAAAACTGAACAATATGAAATAAAAATATACTTAAAAATAAAGTTTATATATAAGTGAGATCACACTTCTCTGTCTGACTTATTTCACGTAGCTTAATGCTCTTAAGGTCCATCCATGTTGTCATAAATGTCAGGATTTCCATACTTTTTTATGGTTGAATAATATTTCATTGTATAGATATACCATATTTTCTTTATCCATTCAACCATCATTGGACTCATGTTTCCATGTCTTGGCTATTGTAAATAATGCTGCAATGAACAGCAGATACCTTTTTTAGTTAGCATAGATATCTTTCTGAGTTAGTGTTTGTGTATCCTTCAGATAAATACCCAGAAATGGAATTAATAGATCATACTGTAGTTCTATGTTTAATCTTTTGAGGACCCTCCAAACTGTTTTCCCTCCTGGCTGTACCAATATACAGTTCCACCAGCAGTGCACAGGTTTCCTTTTTCTCCACATCCTCACCAACATTTGTTATCTCTTGTCTTTTTTATAATAGCCATTCTAACAGGTGAGAGGTGATATATCATTGTGGTTTCTGTTTGTATTTCACTGATTATTATTGATACTGAGCACCTTTTCATGTATCTGTTGGTCATCTGGATGTCTTCTTTGGAAAAATATCTGTTCAGATCCATTTTTTAATCAGATTGTTTGCTATTGAGTTGTAGAAGTTCTTTATGTATTTTGGATATTAACCCCTTATCAGAGATATCATTTGCAAATATTTTTCCCATTCAGTAGGTTACCCTTTCATTTTATTCATGGTTTCCATTACTGTGCAGAAGCTTTTTAGTTTGATGTCTGACTTGTTTATTTTTGTATTTTTTTGTGTATATAAAGACACATGTATTATAATATATCACATAATTCTTTTCTATGAGAGTGTTGGCCTAATAGAAGTTACTTGGCCATTACTGGAAATAAAATCCTATATATTATTTTAATTGATTTAATAGAAGAGTTCTTTCCTAATGATATTTAAATAGGCAACTTCCTCTAGCAAAATTCTGTCTTAGGTACATAGCAGTGCACAGCGGATATGTGTTAAGAATTCCAGTTAGAGGGGCACCTGGGTGGCACAGCGGTTAAGCGTCTGCCTTCGGCTCAGGGCGTGATCCCGGCGTTCTGGGTTCGAGCCCCACGTCAGGCTCTTCTGCTGTGAGCCTGCTTCTTCCTCTCCCACTCCCCCTGCTTGTGTTCCCTCTCTCGCTGGCTGTGTCTATCTCTGTCGAATAAATAAATAAAATCTTTAAAAAAAAAAAAAAAAGAATTCCAGTTAGAGATGTTAGTATTCCATCTTACTACAGTGGGTTCCACCTGGAAAAGAAATAATCCTTGTTGGGAGCTCTTTGGGTATCAAACCTTCTTAGCAACATGGGCTAGAAAACCAGGTTTTCTATCTTATCCATGTAACTATATGCTCAGTGGAATGGTTGACTTGGGTCTATTCTTATGATTATTCTCTTGATTCAGATTAGGTCAAGAATTGGCTACTGTCCTCAAGATGACCCCATTCTCAACCATATGACAGGTCAGGAAATGCTGGTGATGTATGCCAGGCTTCGAGGGGTCCCTGAGCCAGACATTTGCAAGTATGTGGAAACCTTTTTGTATGCAACGCACCTGGAAACAAATGCTGATGAGTTTGTCCACATATACAGGTCAGACATAATGCTGTTGCAATTAAGCTGCCTACTTGTGTTTCTACTGTTTAAAATGAATGCCTGGAAAATTAACCTGATCCATCTGTCACACAGGGGCAATGACTATGAAATAGCCTAATGTCTTGTCAAGGTTCAGATGTCAGGAATAAGGCAGATTCTACTTATATGAATTTAACCTTTTGCAGACGTGAGCTGTAGAATTTGCATTTCGTAAAAAAGTACCTTTATCCTTATCTCTTTGTTTTTTCTTTCCCTNNNTTCCCTAAAACAAAAATATTTTACTAATAATGATGCTGAAATAAATTACCAAGAAAAAAGTCATTTCAGTGAAAATGAATTGATATATACATCTGGACTTGGGCCTGCTGCTTTGTGAGTCATATCAAATCAGCATTCTGTATACATGAGCTAATTCCTATGACTTAATGACACGTATACCCTTATCTTCTTTCTCCTCTACTTTCTCCTTTGACAATCAAGTGAAGAAAACAGACGTAGACTGAATACTGCTATTGCCCTAATGGGAAAGTCCTCAGTTGTCTTCCTAGATGAGCCATCTACTGGCTTAGATCCAGTAGCCAGGCGCCTGCTGTGGGACACAATTACATGGATGTGTAAAAGAGGCAAAGCTATCATTATAACTTCCCACAGGTAGGACCCGTTGGGAAGCTTGGTTGAGAACTGGAAGAGTATGGGAGGGAATTAGATGGAGCCAGAAATAAAGGCAGTGAATGCCTAAGTATATGAGCTATGTAGGCAGGCCCGTGGGTAGAGTCTGATTCTTGACTGATGCCAAGAATCCTCAGTTGAATTCAGTAATCCAGAAATGGAAGAAGATAGGAAGTTAAGGAACTGTTCCTATTGTTATTTAGGAATCAACTGCTTTGAATCTTAAGATCTCCTCTTTCCAAATATGGTCTTAGTGGTAATTATCTGCATTACCAAGCTTTCATACTGCAACTGTTTGTTACGTTACAATCCTAGCTCTGTTTTGAGATATGGAATTTGCCTGCTGAAAGGCAATCTCTTCATCCATATCTCCTTTGTCTCCCTAGCATGGAAGAATGTGAGGCTCTCTGTACCAGACTGGCCATCATGGTAAAGGGGAGGTTCAAGTGCCTGGGCAGCCCTCAGCACCTCAAGAACAAGTTTGGTAATGCATACACTCTGACAGCAAAGATTAAGTTTGGAAACAATGAAGATAAACTAGAGAAGTTCAAAGAATTCATGGCAGCAACTTTCCCAGGTAATGTAGGCAGGGCTGCCTTGTGATGACTATGTTGTTTTTATATTGTTTTCCTTCATATCCTCAATGATTAACCCTTCCTGTGAGTTATTTTTTACTGAGCTTTTGACTATATACTGAGTTTTTGAATAATTTCTCTGTTATTATCTATGAGTTCTTAGCATATACTTTCTCAAAATAGTAGAGGCTCTCACCAGTCTATTGTGGGGGTCAACCAGTAAGACAAACCTGTTCATATGTATTCATCTAGAATTAAATTATTGAGATTAAGTCTGTTTTTCAACCTTGATAATTCTTTTTTTTTAAGATTTTATTTATTTATTTATTTATTTATTTATTTATTTAAGAGAGAGAGCATGAAAGAGAGAGAGAGAGCACGACCAGGGGCAAATGGTAGAGGGAGAGGGAGACGCAGACCCTGCTGAGCAGGGAGCCCAGTGCAGAACTCGATTCCAAGACTCTGGGATCATGACCTGAGCTGAGGGCAACCGCTTAACCAGCTGAGCCACCCAGGTGCCCTCCATTCTGCTTTTGTGGCTCAGTAAAAGAGTGAGAGTTACATAGGCTATAAAACACTTCCCCTTCCCGACACCACACCACTAGATTACTAACGGCCTAATTGCAACAGTTCCTTTCTTCCAAGAAGTCTGGCTCTCAAGAAAAAATTACAATGCATACAAAAAGGCAAAAAACACAATTTGAAGAGACAGAACAAGCATTAGAACTAGACATGGTAAGGATGTTGGAATTATCAGACCAGTAACTGAAAACAACTATGATTAAAATGCTCAGGGCTATAATGGATACAGTAGACAGTATGTATGAACAGACGGGCTATATAAGAGATATATGGAAATCCTTAGAAAGAACCAAAAAGTGATGCTGGAGATAAAAACAGTATAACAGAAATGAAGAATGCATTCGATGGACTTATTAGGAGATTGGACCTGGCCAAGGAAAGAATCTCTGAGCTTGGAGGATGTATCAGTAGAATCACAAAAAAACAAAAACCAAAGAAAACAACAACAACAACAACAGAACAGAATATGCAGACTGTAGGACAACCACAAAAGGTGTAACATATGCATAATGGGAATACCAGAAAAAAAAAACAGAAAGGAACTGAAGAAATATTTGAAACCATAATGACTGAGAATCTCCCCCAAATTAATGTCAACACCAAATCACAGATCAAGGAAGCTCAGAGAACATCAACAGGATAAGTTCAAAACAAACAAACAAAAAACCACACACAGGCATATCATTTTTCAACTACAGAAAATCACAGAAAAAGAAAAAATCTTGAAAGAAACTAGAGGAGAAAGACACCTTATCTATAGAGGAACAAAGATAACAGTCACATCCAACTTCTCCTCAAAAACCATGCAAGTAAGGGTGCCTGGGTGGCTCAGTCTGTTAAGCATCTACCTTTGGCTCAGGTCATGATCTCAGGGTCCTGGGATTGAGTCCTGCATCAGGGTCCCTGCTCAGTGGGGAGTCTCCTTCTCCCACTCCCTCTGCTCCTCCCCCATTCATGCTTGCTCGCTCTCTCTCTCAAATAAATAAATAAATAAATAAATAAATAAATAAATAAATAAATAAATAAAATCGTTTAAAAAAATGCAAGCAAAGAGTGAAGTGAAATATTTAAAGTTTTGAGAGAATAAAACTACCAACATTGAATTCTGTACCTAGAGAAATTACCCTTCATTGTGAAGGAGAAATAAAGACTTTGCCAGGTAAGAAAAGAAAAAAATTGAGGGAATTTTTTGCCAGTTGACCTACCTTGCAAGATATGTTAAAAGAAGTTCTTTAGAGAGAAGGAAAATGATGCAGGCCAGAAACTCAGATCTACATAAACAAAGGAAGAGCATCAGAGAAGGAATAAGTAAAGATAAAAATGAAAACATTTATTTTTCTTATTCTTAATTGACCTAAAAGATAAAAATGTGTTCAAAGTAATAATAGAGTGACGTAATCAAAATGACCAAATAGGAGTTTTCTACTATCTTCTTCACAAAAAACATCAATTTTGATAGTCACCCACATGCAAAAGCCCCTTTGTGGAAGTTGGAGAGTCCAGTAGAGAAGTTCCAGTAAATCAGTAAGCAGAAAAGTCCAAGTTTGGTCATACTGATGAGGGTAAGAGAAACAATTTGACTTTACCAGTGTCACCCTGACCACAAGGTGGCACAGCTCAGTGCCAAAAGAAACCTTCTTTGCCTACAATTCCCCCATGAGAGAAAGTAAGAATGAATGAGTAAGCACCTGACTTCCCAAGTTGTGAGGGACACTGGCAAAGAGATCCACTTTTTTCTTGCTCCATCCAGAATACTGAAATGCACTGCATGACTGGGGCAGAGACAAGCTGGGAGAACAGCAGCAGCCAAGACTCTCAGAGGTCATCAAAGGGGTGCAGATCCTACAAATCACTTTGAAGACCCCGTCAAAAAGCCTGCCTATGAGCTGCTGTTAACACCTTAACTACAGTTCTCCCTAGCTGGTCCACAAACACCAATGATGCCCCATGCAAGTCACCCACACAAAATCAATATCCTGTGGCTGGCTTCATATGTGCAACCCCAAGGATGTCAAGAATGAGTCTTTGCAGATGGCTGATGTGCACACAATGAAAGCTGGTCCAAATCTATGTGATTGGAAGAAGGTACACAAATTTGAGCATACAGCATCGTGCTATGGAAAGCAAATAGTACACTGTCATCATTTAGCCTAGCATAGCAGGATTGACAGAAGTCATAGTCTTAAGAATTCACTTCCAAAAGAGAACAAGTAGTATGAAGCAAGCGTACCATTGAAAGGATCTGAGAATCCCTAACTGGTTGATGGAAGGTATTTTCCTGAAGGCAGTCAGAAAAGACTGGAGGTGGTGACTGTTACTTCAGATGTAGAGACTCAGGCTCAAAGTGAAGGGATGAATCAAGATACTCCATGCAAATAGAACCAAAAGAGATCAGGATTGCTATATTCATTTCCGTTTTAAGTCAAAAACTGTATCAAATAACAAAGAAGGTCATATAATGACAAAGGAGTCCATTTTATCAAGATGATATAACAATTATAAATATATACACACCAAACATCAGGGTACTTAAATATAATAAGCAAATACTAACAGATCTGTAGGGAGAAATAAGCAACAATATAATAGTAAGAGACTTCAATACCATACTTTGAACAATGGGTAGATCATCCAGACATAAAATCAATAAGGAAACAGCAGACTTGAATGACAAAATAGACCAAATAAACCTAAAACAACATAACACACATTCTTCTCAAACACATATGGAACATTCTCCAGGCTCTATCTTCTATGAGGTCTCAAACAAGCCTTAGCAAATTTAAGAAAAAAATAAACCAGTTATCTTTTCTGACACAGTGGTATGAAACAGGAAATCAATAACATGAGAAATAGTGGAAAATTTATAAATATGTAGGAATTAAATAATTCACTCCTGGGGGCGCCTGGGTGGCGCAGTCGTTAAGCATCTGCCTTCGGCTCATGGCGTGATCCCGGCATTCTGGGATCGAGCCCCACATCGGGCTTCTCCGCTAGGAGCCTGCTTCTTCTTCTCCCACTCCCCCTGCTTGTGTTCCCTCTCTCGCTGGCTGTCTCTCTCTGTCAAATAAATAAAATCTTAAAATCAATCAATCAATCAATCATTCCTGCACAACCAGTGGGTCAAAGGAGAAATAAAAAGGGAAACTTAAAAATATCTGGCACCAGGGGCACCTGGGTGGCTCAGTCGTCAAGTGTCTGCCTTTGGTTTGGGGCATGGTCCCAGAGTCCTGGGATAGAGCCCCACATCAGGCTCCTCCACTGGGAGCCTGCTTCTTCCTCTCCCGCTCTCCCTGCCTGTGTTCACTCTCTCACTGGCTCTCTCTCTGTCAAATAAATAAAATCTTTTTAAAAAAATATCTGGCACCAAATGAAAATGGAAACAGAGCATATCAAAACTTATGGGATGCAGCAAAATGGTTCTAAGAGGAAAATACACAGCTACAAATGCCTACATTAAGAAAAAAATAAAAACTTCGAATAAACAACCTAACTTTACACTTCAAGGAACTAGAAAAAGAAGAAAAAGGTAAAGACAAAGTTACCAGAAGTAGGGACATATCTCAATACACGAGAAACAAATAAACAAATCACAAAATGGGCAGAAGATACGAACAGACACTTTTCCAATGAAGACATACAAATGGCTAACAGACACATGAAAAAAATGTTCAAAATCATTAGCCATCAGGGAAATTCAAATCAAAGCCCCCCCCTTGATTTTAATGAAATCCAACTTACCCATTATTTTTTTCCTGGATTGTGACTTTGGTGTTGTATCTAAAAAGTTATGGCTATGTTCAAGGTAATCCATATTTTGTCCTGTTTTTTTGGTAGGAGTTTTATAGTTTTACACTTAGGCCAGTAATGCATTTTGAGTTAATTTTGTGAAGGGTGTTTGATATGTGTCTAGGTTCATTTTTTTGCATATGGGTACCCAGTTGTTCTAGTATCATTTGTTGAAGAGACTATCTTTGCTTCATTGAATAGGTTGTACTCCTTTTTCAAAGATCACTTGGCTTCATATTTCTGGACTCTTTTATTCTGTTCCATAATCTATTTGTCTATTTTTCCCCCAAAACCACACTGCCTTGATTGCAGTAGCTTTATATTAAATATCGAAGTCAGGTACTGTCAGTCCTCCAACTTCTTCTTTTTTAATATCATTTTGGCTATTTTTCAACTTTTGCCTCTCCATATAAACTTTAGAATCAGCTTAATGATATTCACAAAATTACTTATCCTATCCATGCCCATGGAATATCTCTACATTTATTTAGTTCTTCTTCAACTTCCTTCATCAGTTTTGTAGTTTTCTTCATATAGATCTTCTATGTATTTTGTTAGATTTATACCTATGTATATCATTTTGGGGGGTGCTAAATATATGGTACTGTGTTTTCAAATTAAAACTCTACTTGTTCCTTGGTGGTATACAGGAAAGTCATTGACTTTTGTATATTAAGCTTGTATCCTGCACCCTTGCTTTAACCACTTATTAATTCCCAGAGTTTTTGGTCCATTCTTTCAGATTTTCTAATGTGTCAATCTTGTCATCAGTGGAAAAACAACAACAACACATTCCTTCCTTCCTAATCTGTATGTCTTTTATTCCTTTTCTTGTCTTATTGCATTAGCTGAGATCTCAAGTACAATGTTGAAGAGCAGTGGTTAGCTGGGCCATCCTTACCTTATTTCTGGCCCTTGCAGGAAAGCTTCAAGTTTCTTGCATTTAAGTATGTTGACAGCTGTAGGTTTTTGTAGACATTCTTTATCACATTAAGGTCATTCCTCTCAGTTACTAGTATACTGCAAGTTTTGAAAACCCTAAGTGGGTGTTGGAGTTTGTCAAATGGTTTTTCTACATCTATTGATATAATCATGTAAATTTTCTTCTTTAGCTTATTGACGTGTTGGATTTTATTAGTTCTGTTTTGAATGCTGAATCAGCCTTGTATCCATGGGATAAATCACACTTGAGTGTGATATATTTGTCTGGTTTTTTTTCTTTCCTTTTTTTTTAAGTAGGCTCCCCAGCGTGGAGCCCAAAGCTGGGCTTGAACTCTTGACCCCAAGAGCAAGACCTAGGCTGAGATCAAGAGTTGGATGCTTAACTAAATGAGCCACCCGGGCACCCCTGTTTAGTTTTGGTATTAAGATAATGTTGAGGGGTGCCTGGGTGGCTCAGTTGGTTAAGCATCTGCCTTCAGCTTAGGTCATGATCTTGGGGTCCTGGGATCCAGCCCTGTGTTGGGCTCCCTGCTCAGTGGGGAGTCTTCTTCTCCCTCTCCCTTTGCCCCCGCCTCACTTGTGCACTCTCTCTTTCTCAAAGAAATAAATAAAATCTTAATGAAAGACAATGCTGAATAATTTAGGACATATTTCCTTTGCTTTTATCCACTGAAAGTTATTGTAGATGATTGGTATAATTTCTCCCTTAAATGTTTGGTAGAATTCACCAGTAAACCCAACTGGGCTTGGTGCTTTCTATTTGGGAAGTTCAATTATTGAGACAATTTCCTTAATAGATAAAGTCCTATTCAGATTATTTATTTCTTTTTTTATTTAAATTATGTTTATTTATTTATTTTTTAATAATATTTTATTATATTATGTTAGTCACCATACAGTACATCCCTAGTTTTTGATGTAAAGTTCCATGATTCATTACTTGCGTATAACACCCAGTGCACCATGCAATACGTGCCCTCCTTAATACCCATCACCAGCCAATGAAGACATACAAATGGCTAACAGACACATGAAAAAATGTTCAAAATCATTAGCCATCAGGGAAATTCAAATCAAAACCACACTGAGATACCACCTTACGCCAGTTAGAATGGCAAAAATTGACAAGGCAAGAAACAACAATTGTTGGAGAGCATGTGGAAAAAGGGGATCCCTCCTACATTGTTGGTGGGAATGCAAGTTGGTACAGCCACTCTGGAAAACAGTGTGGAGGTCCCTTAAAAAGTTAAAAATTGAGCTACCCTATGATCCAGCCATTGCACTACTGGGTATTTACCCCAAAGATACAGACGTAGTGAAGAGAAGGGCCATATGCACCCCAGTGTTCATAGCAGCATTGTCCACAATAGCCAAATCGTGGAAGGAGCCGAGATGCCCTTTAACAGATGACTGGATTAAGAAGATGTGGTCCATATATACAATGAAATATTACTCAGCCATCAAAAAGAACGATTTCTCAACATTTGCTGCAACATGGGCGGCACTGGAGGAGATAATGCTAAGTGAAATAAGTCAAGCAGAGAAAGACAATTATCATATGGTTTCACTCATTTATGGAACATAAGAAGTAGGAAGATCAGTAGGAGAAGAAAGGGATAAAGAAAGGGGGTAATCAAAAGGGGGAATGAACCATGAGAGACTATGGACTCTGAGAAACAAACTGAGGGCTTCAGAGGGGAGGGGAGTGGGGGAATGGGATAGGCTGGTGATGGGTAGTAAGGAGGGCACGTATTGCATGGTGCACTGGGTGTTATACGCAACTAATGAATCATCGAACTTTACATCAAAAAAATTTTTTTTAATTTAAAAAAAAATTAAGGGGGGCACCTGGCTGGTGCAGTTGGTTGAGCCCCCAACTCTTGGTTTCAGCTTGGGTCATGATCTCAGGGTCATGGGATCAAGCCCAGTGTCTGGCTCCACTCAGTGTGGAGCCTGCTTGGAACTCTCTCTCCCTCTGTCCCTGCCCACCATTGGCACTCCCTCCACTATCTCTTTCTCTCTCCCTCTCTCTGTCTAAAAATAAATAACTAAATTTTTCTGCTCTATGAAAAACATTATCAAGTGAGCAAAAAAAAACACCACAAACTGTGATAAAATATTTGCAAAAGATGGAGTACCTTGGTGGCTCAGTTGTTTAAGCATCTGCCTTTGGCTCAGGTCATGATCTCATGGGTCCTGAGATGGAGCCCTGAGGCAGGCTCCCTGCTCAGTGGGGAGTCTGCTTCTCCCTCTCACTCTCTGCCCTTCCCCCTACACATGCTTGCTTTCTCTCTCTCTCTCAAATAAAGAAGTAAAATGTTTAGGATTGAAGGAAGGAAGGAAGGAAGGAGGGAAGGAAGGAAGGGAGGGAGGGAGGGAGGGAGGGAGGGAGGAAGGGAGGAAGGGAGGAAAGAAGGAAGAAACTGCCAAAATGTCTTTAGAAATGGCTGTACATGAAATTAAAATAAAAACTTTTTTTAAAAATGAAAAATAATATTAATAAAAAATAAAATGGCTGTACAATTTTGCATTCCTAGCACTAATAAATGAGTATTCCCATTGATCCACATCCTTGCCAGTATTTCTTGTTATCAGTGTTTTGGATTTCAGCTTTTCCAGTGGATGTGTAGTGATGTCTCATTGTTATTTTAATTTAATTGTTTAATTCCCTAATGACAAATGATTTTGAGCATCTTTCATAGGCTTATTTGTCATCTATACATATTTTTTTTGGTGAGGTATCTGTTTAAATCTTTTGCCCATTTGGGGCACCTGGGTGGCTCAGTCAGTTAACTGTCTGCCTTCAGCCCAGGTCATGATCTCAGAGTCCTGGAATCAAGCCCACATCAGACTCCTTGCTAAGCAGGAGGCCTGCTTCTCCTTCTCTCTCTGCCTCTCCCCCTGGCTTGTGCTCTCTCTCTCCCTTTCTCTCTCATCAGTATTATTCATATGTACTTTTAAAAAATATTTTAATTCCAATTAATTCCATTTGTAATAATCTCCAATTGTGTGATAATAACATAAGTGCATCCTCTCAATTAGGAATGGCTACATATTACTACTGTATTTTCAAAAGCTGTAATATCCCATTTCTCCAGTGAATGCCTTCACGTTTGTGTTTTATTATTATAACTTTTTTCTTTTCTTTAGGATGAAGACTGCCTAGTCATAAGAATAGTATAGAAATCCTACCCTAAACACACACACACACACACACACACACACACACACGCGCGCGCATGCATACACACACACCTGGAGAAAGAAACCACACCAAAATTTTGTGAGCAGTTTCAGGACAATGGAACATTAGGACTCATATAAGTCAGGTTTGCAAAGTAAATGTATGAGCTTGCTGTGATTACCTGACCCTCCATAATTTTTACAAACTATATGTATTAAGACCATACTTCACATGGAAGTAAATCTATTGAAATATTTAACAAAATGACACTATACTAAAAGAGAATGGGTTTTGGGATTGCATTGTCTTTTGTATTAACATATATTCTCTCTTCCATTGGTATGGACAATTGGAATGGTAGTTATTTGGGAATTTTGTAAAACTCTTATTTTGTATCACTCTTATCTTCTGTTACTTTCCTTTCTTAGGTAACATCATACACCAGGAGCATCGAGGGATTATTAGCTACTACATTCCCAAAGAGGAAATCTGCTGGGGAAAGGTGATTATAGAAATCATACTCTTTAGTGTTATGTGTAATAGAGGATTGATAGAAGGAAGCATTGGGATTCAAGCACTGGCAGAGGAGAAAATTTGTTACCTTTCAAAGGCCCCTATAGTTTGAGACTTCTGACCCTAAATTCTATTATTCCATATTCAAGAAAATGAGGATGGAAACTGCCTTCTCTAATTTTCCAACCATCTTTTCCTTCTACTTTCTGGCTTCCCCCTTCTGTGTCTTTTTGTCCGTAAGCATACACCTGGCAGAAGTTGGGGAATGACTGGGTGAGGAAAAGGGTCACTGGGGATATTACAATGGTAATACCATATTTTTTTTTCTGTTAAAGGTGTTTAGTATTTTGGAGGAAGCTAAAGTGCTATTCAATCTAGAAGACTATTCTGTCAGTCAGATAACACTGGAACAAGTCTTCCTGACCATTGCTAATATCGATAAAGCAGAAAATATTCAAGAAATAAAAGTGCTATGAGATTCAGTTCCAGCCAGTGACCATTGTGTCTTGTCTAGATTGCTGCCTGCAATTAGATACACGGAGGGACTTCTCCCTCTCCATCTGTATCTTTCTGTGTGTGTGTACATTTGTATACACAAATTGAACCCCCAAAGAAGAAAATTTGTAATCTTTGGAGATTAAGATAAGTGACCTGTTGTGAAGAACTGAACCGTAAAGGGTCTGAGATTTTAACAAAAGTTATCAAGTTGGCCTACCACAATTTCACAAATACTGACAGAAGACATTGGAATCCTGGGTTAGAGACACAAGAATTTGTTACAGCAATAGCAGTAGTCAGAGATTATATTTGTACCAGTCCTTTAATCCCTCATTCTCACAAGGCAACACAAAGAGAGCCAGGTAACTCCTGTACATTCAGTGACCTATGTTACAGTAGAGAAACCCTGGATTTATGGAACCCAAATCTGTTATAATGGGCCATAAATAAACCTGCCCTACCTTTGCTCTGGAAGGAAACATTCTTATACTAAAAATGAAGTAAATGTTTCCTTTGGCCCAGAGGGAGATATGATCTCTCTTCAAGGCTGTTTGCTGTACAATCAACCTTGCAAAAATAGTCCAAAACAAAAGGGCAGTTAGTGCTTCTGTTTGCAAGTCGTGCAGAAGTACGAGAGACCCAGGAAGAATTGTCTCCCAATATCTGCCCCTTGTTTCCACACCAGCTTGGCTTCTGGCAGATTTGTTTTTGAGTACGCCACCTCATCAGCCATTCTGGTCAATCTGAAACTGGGACCAAATTTAATTTGTCTCATACAATTTTTTATTATATGTAGACATTATAAGTAAATAAATGGGCCCAGGAAAAAATGGAAAACTTAAACTGATCAGTAACTATTTTTTTAAATGGTCAGGTTAATCAAAACTCATCCTATCTGATGATCAAAAAAAAAAAAAAAGCCCAAATGCGTTTTAACTACTTTCAAGGAATCTGTATTTTAAAAGTTGTTCCTGAAAATATAAAAACTGCAAGAAGCCAAATTACAGAACAGGAGAAGATATTTGCAAATGGCATATCTGATAAAGGGTTAGTATCCAAAATCTCTAAAGAACTTATCAAACTCAACACCCCCCAAAAAAAACAAATAATGCAGTTTATAAATAGGCAGAAGACATGAAAAGACACTTTTCCAAAGACATCCAGATAGCTAACAGACACATGAAAAGGTGCTTGAGATCACTTATCAGGGAAAACCACAATGAGGTACCACTCACACCTGTCAGAATGGCTAAAATTAACATCACAGGAAACAACAGATGTTGGTGAGGATGTGGAGAAAGGGGAACCCTCTTGCACTGTTGCTAGGAGTATGAACTGGTGCAGTCACTTTGGAAAATAGTATGGAGGTTCCTTAAAAAGCTAAAAATAGAACTACCCCATGATCCAGCAATTGCAGTACTAGGTATTTGCCCAAAGGATACAAAAATACAGATTCGAAGGGGTATATGCACCCGAAGTTCAAAGCAGCATTATCAACAAGAGCCAAACTATGGAAAGAAAAATAAACAGAGCTTCAGAGAACTGTAAGATACCATTCAGCACACCAACACACATGGAACGGGAATTCCAGGAGAAGAGAAAGAGAAAAGGACAGAACAAATATTCAAAGAAATAATGGGTTAAAACTTTACAAATTTGATGAAAAACAATCTATACATTCAAGAAGCCTAGTATAGGATAAATATGGAGAACTTCAGGTAGGACTGCCTTGCCAGCACAGCCTCTCCCTCAGCCATTCTTATTTGAAGAAAAGCTTGTTCCAAGCAAGGAGAATGTTTCTAAGCAGAAGAGGCCCTGGTTGTCCATTCAAACCAGATTCCCATCTATGAGAACTACTCCAACCTGATCAGTCCCTTCTATAACCTTCACCCATTTGTGTTTTTCTATGGCTCTGAGATCCTCTGCAAGCCCACCAGGTTGGTCTTAGGGTCAGTGAATATTCAACTCACAGGATTATCATAAGCCATGCTTGGTACCAGTGTACTCAGAAAGTCATAGGAAAGAAATGCAGCACGGCAGCCGGGCAGCAGCAGGTGCTGCTCTTGTGTGAGTCCTTGCAGCAACTCAGGTGCAAGAGAACAAAATCCACATTGCATAGGTGTGGGAACCTCCCTGGCTTAGAAGCTCCATAGGAGCAATTCCATAGGCATAACTTCCAGAGTCCCCACAAGAGGCCCAATTATAAGTGGAGAAGTTCACTGCCCTCAAGAAAGCCCAAAGTCTAGCTTCTTTGTCAGGTGTTTATCGTTCTCCTTGTCCAGGTGTAATTTGTCAATCAGGGATCATTTTTACCATAAGCAGTATCGCCTAGTAAACCTAGTAACATAGGTAATGTCTTTATCTGGTTGCCCAGAGAACATAAAAAGAATTAACCAAAGGTCAAATTCTCATGCAGAATGACTAAAAAATGTAACACACTAAGTTGCTTCCAGGACTCATTTACTCGTTTGTCAACAGTGGAGATACATGAGGTTGCTTGTCTACGTGTTAAATATATATACACATATGTGTGTGTATGTGTTGGGGACAAGGATAGGGGACATTTCACTATATTTATATGCTTCTCAGAATCTGGGGTGTATGTAGGAATTACCATAATTTATAATCTTTTCTCTTCCTTGCTTTCTTTCCTCCTTAAACCCTTCCCTATGTAGTGATGGCACCAAGCATAAGCTAAGTACAGTTATTGCCCTGTTAGAAAGGCCTGACATCATCTTCCTCTATAAGCCATCTTCTGGCATGGTCCTGTGGCCCAACATTTCCTCAGGGACACAGTCTCACGGGCCCCTGAGTCTGGCAAGGCCATTGTCATAATCACCCATAGGTGTGGCCTGTGTCTTGAAGAACGGGGGAGAGGGGGGTTACACTTGGTGCCACAGGCATGTGATTGTGTCCAAGAACGTAGGTCAATAATGACCTTACCAGGGCCTATTAATGTCCCTGGAAGAATTACAGTCTGTGATTCCTGCCAGAAGAAATTCCCTACAGTTCTTAGATGAAATCTTTGGAACACTCTGTCCAAAAAATGAAAAAGAAAGAGATTGGAGCTCTTACTGCAGATTTAAGCATCTGCCTCTTGGTTTCTGTTTTTATTTTTACTATAAGAGAATGTAGTCAATAGCGGTTCCCCAGATCTTACATGGGTCCTAAATACCAGTCTTACCAAAGAACTTTCCTGATTCTTTGAGGGTTCCAGCCTTCACCATGCCATGGTTGGCCTCTCCAGCGCTACCTCCCTCTGGTTCCTTATTTTCCCAATATGGAAGAATGTGAGGATCTGTGTTCAAGACTGGCTATCATAGTAAATGGGAAGTTCACATGCCTTGGCCATCTAGGCGAGGATCCCAAAAATAAGTGTGGAAGTGCTTACATTCTACAGGCCAAAATCAAGACGGATAAGCAGGCAAAAGAGGAGCAAAGCTGAAGATACTCATTGAAACAAACTTTCCACGTACTAAATACTAAAGCTTAGGCATGACCCTCCCAATTAAGTTTCTGTTGAGCCCTAGTGTTGCCAGACTTTTCATCCCATTGATGTAAGACTAAGAGTTAGTAAGGCCCTCAGTCCCTCTTTGTCATTAAGCAATTACTATGCTTTCTTCTCCCTATGATTCTAACTACTTTCTACAAGATAATTCTTCCTAGCTATGAAATAATTATCCATATATTAATTATCAATCCCAATATTTAAGATTTCTCCTGGCTACCTTAGTCAAGGTATGCTCAAGAATTGCCAACTAGGTCACAATGGTGAAGTTGAGCCAAGAGGCCAAGCAGAAGCTGCAGCAGCTCATCGAGTGTGGCCAGTTTGTCATCTGCTGAGGCTTTATTCCTCTCGGGATTTACCTGGGATTCAAGGGTGCAGTTGCAGATCCTGGAAAGCCTGAACCAACTGTTTTGAGCTAACATTGGGAATAAAGGTTATCTGGATTTGGATGCAATCAATGGACAGGAACAACATGGAAGTTGTGCTCTCTGGCTGGGATAAAGATGGGACATTGTTTAGGTGTTCACCAGTTGAATGGCACAGGGCTCTTCTCAGATCAATCTGTGGCAGAATGAAACCTCAACTGACTTATCATAGACTATATCAAAATACATGTTTTTAACAATGTTAAAAAAAAAAAGAAATGCTAACTGGCACTAACAGCTCTCTTCTCATTTTTCAGGTAGAATTCATGTGAGGGACTTAACTATACATACAACCAACAAATAAATGTCTGCACAGTACACATGTCCTCTCTAGGTAAATGACAGGCCACTATTAGAGAAAACCAGCCTATATGTCCCCATGCCTGTGTCTTCTCTCTGTGGTTAATCATATCCCCATGCTTTGCACAGTTGCCTAGCACACAGTAGGTATTCAGTAAACTTCTGCTGAAAGCCAAGAGTGTGACATAATCAGATTTGCACTTGGAAAGACCAATTCAACTTCAGAATTTAGATTAGTGATATGTTGTTTGCTATCTGTTCCCATACTTGTCCTACCATAGTTTTGTTTTGTTTTGTTTTGTTTTGTTTTTCTTACTCCATGTAATTGCTGGTCTAATTAAAGTGGGAGAAGCCCCTTTTTGCCTTGAAACTTTTCCCTGGTGCAAATACAGGGACACAAAACTGACCCATACCTCCTTCCAACAGTTTTCCTGTTCCCACCTCTGTGCATTTTTATAGAATAGGGACAGTGGGGATATAGTCGGCAATGACGTGTGACTAGAAAAATAAATCTGCAAGTAACATGTATATTTTTTTAAATTAGGAGCTTTGAGTTATTCCCTCTTTTAAATTGACTCTAGCCTTTGCTTTGGTTTAAAAAATACATGTGCCCGGAAATGGCCCTTGTTTCACCTTATCCCTCACACCTCTTTCCCTTTTTCAGCTCCCTAAGGCATGAGCACCAAGGGACTATCCATTACCACATACCTAGCAAGGACTTTACCCTGGGGAAAGGTGAGTGTGGTACCAGGACCTTCTAAAACTATAGGAGGTGTTTGACCTTAGAGTTGGTGGATAATTATGAAGCATTCAAATTCAGGCATCTGAGAGATTTCAGACAAACCTGACTCCATCAGAGACCATTTCTATTTTTCCCTTTCTTGGGTACTGTGTGAAGCCAGTACAGTTTCTTTCCAGCTCTTACCATAGTAGTTCTATAGAACATGGCTTAAGCCTAAATTATTTTGGCTTCTTAGGAGTTACTCGTAATTTGAGAGCATAAATGAGTTCTGTTTCAGCAGGTGTGAGGTTTATAAATTCACAGTATCCTGGGAAGCTGACATTAATAGGGGTAGACGGGTAAAACTTTTCCTCTCTAACTGGGATTAATTAAATTTATAGGGAGTCTCCAGGTCCCTGCAAGATGGGAGTAAACAGAGCCTTTTCCCCCTTCTATCAACCCAGTATTTTTCCTTACCCATTCCTTTGAGGGCCTTTAATAACAGTGATTTCTTCTGCTGCCTTGAAGGTATTTGGTATCGTGAAGTCAATCAAACGTGAATATGGATTAGAAAATTATTTCATGGGGCACCTAGGTGGCTCAGTCAGTTAAGCATCTGCTTTCGGCTGGGGTCATGATCCTGGAGTCCTGGGACTGAGTCCCATGTCAGCCTCCCTGCTCAGCAAGGAGTCTGCTTCTCCTTCTCCCTCTGCCCCTCCCCGCTTGTGTTCTCTCTCTCTCTCGCTCGCTCACTCTCTCTCAAATAAATAAATAAAATCTAAAAAAAAAAAAAAAGAAGAAGAAAATTATTTCATTAGATCACACTGGAGCAAGTATTCCTGGCTTTGCCCAAACAGAAATAAACAAACCAACCAAAAACTCAAAATTATAAAGATAATTGAACAGTGGTTTCAACCACCATCTGACACCTCCCCACCAGTCTTCTGTGCATAAAAATGACTGTAAGTTTTCTGTCCTTTGTGTTTGTGCAACAAAAATGTAAAGACATATACTCTTGCTATATCCTAATCACCACATAGAGGGAGAGGCTAGGCCGGTGTTCCCAGACTTTATGACTATGCATTAGATTCACCTGGGGGGCATTTCTTTAAAATAAAGATTCTTGGATTCCAAATCCAGTAGATTCTGATTCAGTCAGAATGATGGAGTACCCAGGAATCTGCATTTTAACAAGTACTCCACATGATTCTGATGAGTATTTGGCTTTGGGGCAAAATGGGCTAGGCCTTCCAGGGGATTCTCAAATTAAGGCTTACAATCTTCCCCTGCTTGTGCACTTGCACTCTCTCTCTCTCTCTGACGAATAAAAAAATAATCTTTAAAAAATTAAATAAAATGCACAGATCCAGGAGACAGTGGGAGAATAAACTTTAACTGGAGCAGCTTTGACTTCGGATCTTGACCTCTTAAGTGAGGTATCAAAAATAACCATGCCCCTGGCCCCTGCACAATTTAGTGTACTAATTTAAAAATTAGTGATTTAAAATGTAAAGTCTTTATTTTAAAAAATTTTAAATAACCATGCCCACCCCAATTATGATTGTAACCACCTTAAATATTTATAAGTCATAGTTCTCTACCCTAAGGAGCTTAAAAATCAAAGAAAGGAAAACATGTTGATTCTGGTTGAAACTGGGCATTAGGTAAATAGGAGTTCATTATACTATCCCTTTAACTTCTGTTTGTCTGAAAATGCCAATAATGTTTTTTTTCTTTCTTCTAATTAAGGGAGCTAAAACATGAATGAAAAATTAATTATCAACAGAAGACAGTAAAGTTCCAAGAAGGGAGAAAAAACTCCAGGCTATAGTGGTATTTTCCTGAAAGGGATTCTGAGAGGAACAGGGAAGGAAATGCCGACCATCAGAAAAATAACTTAGGAGGAGCCAGGATTAATGCCTCTGGCCCTGGCCCTAACGAGGCAAGGTGATGTTCCCAAGTATAGGATCAAACCACTTTCCTGGAGTCTGTTCTGCCCCCACTATAGCCTCCTCCTGACTTTCCTCCCCACCCACCCCCACACACATGCACCCACCCAACTGCATGCAGCTCAAGGCAGAAGTTGGGCTCCATGGAGTCAGATTTGACTCTACAGTAAGAAAACTAACAAAGCTTTTTCTCTCCCAGGGCTTGCAATGTCTCCTATGCAGAAACAGTTTCAAGGACCTCATTTTCTTCCACAGTGGAATTCTAGCATTGTGGCAGAAATATGACATGAGCTGGTAAGGCAACCTGGAAAAATGTCAAGGTTTTCTGTCACCTACACTCTTGTTTTTATGTGAGTCTGGGTCATGGGTATCCTAAAAGAGGAAGAGATTTTAAAAATACACTTAATAAGCAACAGCAATGAGTAAGGAGATATAAGCAAATCTGGAGCCATATCTAGAGAATGCTTCTTCCCTCCCTTTTTTCTCCTTTATTTTGTATCCTCTTGGTCACCCACTTTCTCCTTCTGTGTCTTCCATTCTGAATTCTTTTACTACTTCCCTCCATTATGGGGACTTACTACTACAAGCATTATTCAAAAGGTATACGGAGTGACACACAAAATGAGAATTGGAGCTCATGGATCCAGCCTTCTCTATCACCATAATTATGTAATTAGCTATAAGACTGGTTGGGAGCCGAAGAAAAGCGTAAGATGGAGAATGTACAACACCTACCAATACCACACATGTTAATAATGGCATCCCATCTCAACTGCACACACACTCTTCCTCCTCATACAAGCAGCAGTCACTGAAGTAGGTAGGACACGGGTAAGACGTGAAAGTGTTAGATCTGTCCACAAGATGGCAGTCCTACTTTGGAGTGTACGGCTTAGTAGGAAATTTTGCAGTGGCGCAAAATACAAATAAACTTGGAATTTATTCATGTAGCTGATGTGAATTATATTTCAGTTCCTACCACATTTGAACAGAATTTTTTGTTTAGGTCACAGTTATGTTTTGAGGTGTGGGTAGTGTTACAACTGAAGATTAGGGAACATTATAAATAGGGGTGTGTGTGTATCCCATCTAACCTGAACTGTTGGATGAATTTCCAATGACTGGACTCTGAGGTGTGCAGATAATTCGGGGGTAATGCTTAAAAAGTACTGGAAACAGAGGTTTATGTCCCATGTTAATAAATTTGAACTTTATCCTGAAAAACATGGGGAATCATTGAAAAATTTTAAGCAGGTGGGTGACTTGATCAATGTTTCCCCAGCCTCACTCATTGTTTAACACCTTGATGAATTTTGCCATATCTATCACCAATAGTTAATGTACTCAATGTTGTTTAAACCTACTTTTACTCTTGTTGCAAATATATTTAAAGAGGAAATTCATTACCAGCATTGCTTACCATAGTGTTCAAAATAAATGTACGACTATTGAAGTGGTACAGTGTTCATTTACGAACAACTTAAAATCACCTCATGCACCACTAATGTTAGGTCTGCAACACTTTGGGTCACTCTCCTCTGTGGAGAGATTCTTAACGGCCAGGTCGGGTCTTAGATGTCAACTTAAATCCTGTTAAGACAGTTGTAGGCGTAAAGCAAATCAGCCACACGCGAAGAGTGAGAAGTTTGTCTATGCCTTCAAAATGTCTACAGCACCACCAACCCTTCTGAAATTTTAATGTGCATATGAATCTTGTAAAATGCGGATTTTGATTCAGTATGGAGATTCTGCCATTTCTAACTCCAAACTGTATTGATCGCTGTTGGTTTCCCAACCGTGCCACAGTAGCAAGAGTACGAGACTGTAAATTCCTGCAGGGCAAAGACCACGCCTTAATCTTTAGCATAGTGTTTGACACAAGGCGATTTCACGGTTAATACTCGTTGAAAAGTGAACTTTCTTCTCCCGGATAGTCACATGACCCCCAACAAGCAGGTTTCAGCTCAGAAGTACCCTCAACACACACCCCTACTCTTCAAAACATTTTTTCATACGAAAATTAGTTTTTGTTTTCTACGTAGCCCCAGCCTAGAATATAAATTTCATGAGAGCAGAGACATTAGCTGTGAGGACGGCCACGGTTTCCGGATTCATCCATTTGTGTCTCCCGCCGGTTCTGGTAGCGAGTTTATTTCTACCCTGAAGGAGCTAATGGTATAGCGAGGACTTAACAAGCAAGAAGCAGTCACGCCCGGCTTAAAGCCCAAGTCTCTGCAGAAAGGTAAATAGGTAATGGAAAACTCTGCAACACCGCGGGCAAGCGGGAGAGGGAAGTGCCGGAGCTCAAAAGCAGAGGTGATTCCAGACACCGCTGGTGGAATCTGGAGAAAAGGAGCTGTCTCATTGGACAATACGGATCGGGAGAATCCAAAGTGGCAGAGGGGGGATTGTGATGGGCTGTCCTAGACCTAGTCAGAGGAGGATTGCAGAGCGGATATCCGGGCCAGGACGAGAATCCCAAAAGCGGTAACATAAGTAATCTTCTGAGTATTTACTTAGAAAACTTTGCGTCCGCCTACACTGCGTCTTGGAGGAACTAGACTGGTCCAACCTCCTCCAGGGAGCAGTAGAGCGCGGTCCGCATAGAGAGTCCTCCTCACGTAGTAGGCGTGGGAAAGAGTGCGCGGGGGAAGCTGGGAAACTCCTCTTGTCGGCCACCATCTTGCTTTCCTTTAAGCCGGCAGTGACCGTGGATTAGAGCAAGCTTGAGCCATGAAGCTGCTAAGCAGAGCCGGGTCCCTCTCGGTGAGCACAGCCGGCGGGCATGGGGAAAGGTTGGGCAGCAGTTTGTGAGCAAGGTGGTGCGGACCGGAGGTGCTTGGTTTGGAGCTCCGGGGCCTTGGGCTTCTCTCTGCCCTTCAGCCGAACTCTGCGGGCCAAGTGGTTTGCAAGCTGGGTGGGTCGGGCATTGGAGGCCCAGCTCGTGCTACGAGCGGAAGAGACCTAACACCGGGAAACCTGAAGAGAAAAGGGAAAGGGCTTGAGAGCGGCGGTGAAGCCACTCGGTGGAGAGACCTCTGAAGGTCACTGCTGCACTTGGGTGCCCGAGGAGGAAATCGCGAGTCCTGGGGGGCAGGGGGCCGGCGTAGACCTAGCCTTCTACCCTCACCCTGTCAGCTCTGGCCTCTGCTTCTTAGTGTATCACGGAGCACCAGTTTCCCCAACGGTTAAGTGGGCTTATGAGTAAAATCTTAAGGAAGAAATGAGTTAATGCCTCTATAGTGCTTAGCACTGTTCTAGTACTTACTATGGTGCCCTGGCAGGATAACGTGTTTTTCTTGATGTCTTCTTAGAGAATTTTAGGAGGGGCTCTGACCCTCGGGAGCTGCTTAAGACTCCTCCTTCAAGCCCAGTCGAAACAGCTGTCACTTGGGAAAAACTCCTCAAATGTCAGTGTGCTACGACTAGGGAGTGGTGGTTATCAAGAGGGGAAGTGAGGAACACTTTTAAAAATATCGGCTGGGCCAGTTTTGACCCCAGGGGATAGTTGGCAATATCTGCATACATTTTTGGTTGTAACAACCTGTGGGGGAGTGCAACTGGCATCTAGAGTCCAGAGATGCTGCTAAATATCCTACAGTGCACAAGCACATCCTCCCCGCCCCCAAACAGAAAAATCACCTATCCCAAAATGCCAGTAGTGTCTGGGTTACTAGGTAACCAGTAACCTGCTAGACAGAGGTGCAGAAGAACAGGGAATGGAGTTTCCCTGTGCTTAATGTTTGAATAGATATACCGTGGGTTATACAAATGGCTGTAATTTAAATTATAGCCTAAATTACCCTTATTGGGGGCGCCTGGGTAGCGCAGTCGTTAAAGCGTCTGCCTTCGGCTCAGGGCGTGATCCCGGCGTACCGGGATCGAGTCCCACATCGGGCTCCTCCGCTATGAGCCTGCTTCTTCCTCTCCCACTCCCCCTGCTGTGTTCCCTCTCTCGCTGGCTGTCTCTCTGTCACATAAATAAATAAAATCTTAAAAAAAAAAAAAATTACCCTTATTGGCACACGTAGACAAACCAGTGATTAACAACGCTGGAAGGAGCCTCGTTAGAGTAGCAAAAGACCCCCACACCTCCTCCATTGCATCCATCCCAACTTTCCAGTAGATAAAAGAACTCAAAGAGGACTAATGTAAACAAATCACAGTAAACTTGAAAGCAATTAATTTTCTAATTATATCATATTTTACAAAAGAATAAATTTATACATATTTTGTTATTAAAGTTATCTAGTAATTGTATGACAATTAGGGTAATTCTTTTTTTTTTTTTAAGATTTTATTTATTTATTCGACAGAGATAGAGACAGCCAGCGAGAAAGGGAACACAGCAGGGGAGTGGGAGAGGAAGAAGCAGGCTCCCAGAGGAGAATCCTGATGTGGGGCTCGATCCCAGAACGCCGGGATCACGCCCTGAGCTGAAGGCAGATGCTTAACGACTGTGCCACCCAGGTGCCCCAATTAGGATAATTCTTGGCAGCTGATTTGAATGGGACAAATTATAGGCAGTACATAATCACAGTTCACTTTTTCTTGAGGTGAAAGCACCTAAATCTCCCTTGGCAATGGAACTATAGATAATTCATATTTGAACAACTATGCTCACATATCTTAAATTTTACTTTTTAGAAAATCAAAAGACAAAATCACAAGTAGGGTTAAGTATACCACACCCAGCAAAAGAAATTGGTGGTAAAACAAAGCTAATTGTAATTTATAGTTAAAAAGTACTAATAGCAAGTGAAAACTAGGAACCAACTCAGTACAGCACTGATGTTGAATATATAACAAACAGCCCTCCAGGGCTTCACAGAGTAAGGACGTTGCAGCCTCTGATGGGAGTCCTTAGGAAACTCCAGCATTTCATTTGATTTGGGGATAACATCTCTTCTAATAACCTCGTGAACCTTCGAATGAATTCTATAGCATTGTATATCATTTACCAAAAAAAACATTAAAGTTATGCATTTTGGATCCATTATCCAGCATTTAAGAGGACCCTTTTACCTTTCCAGTGGCTGCATGTAATGAACTGAGAGTCTGCTGCAGCTGAAGCTATTGTTAATCTCAGGATGATATAAATTTGTATTAGTCAAAGAAATAAAACCCTTGGTTGTGTGGTCTTACTGTAGTACCCAAGAGAGTGAAGATACTGTGCAAAATACTGGGGTCTTGGAGGAATTTTCCTTGGTATACGTTGTCTTTTTAAAGGTTACTAAAATGATTATGGAGATGAAGTCATTTCACTTGGAAAGTAGACTAAAATGAGACTCTGGGCGCATAAGGGAAATAGTAACCCTAACCGCCTAAAGCTTTAATAAGATAGTTAACAGGGAAAAGAAAATACAGTGGTTCTTTTTTACATCCAAAAAAAATGAACATGTAGGATTAGGTATTCCTTCAGGCTCTACAAATCACAAATAAAAAGAGATTTAAGAGTGTTTGGGAAATAATAAGTCAGCTAAATGAAGTTACTTTATCAATGAACACCTTCTATAGCTGGGGCACACCAGAATACAAGACACTTTTCTTGAGAGAAATGTGTGTAACCTGTCTTTTTTGTGTTTAGAGATTTTATTCCCTTAAAGTTGCTCCCAAAGTGAAAGCCACAGCCGCCCCTGCAGGAGTGCCTTCACATCCTCAGGACCTTGAGGTCAGTCCCACTGTGTTGCTCGCTGGAACCCATACACAGCCTTACTGTCTTTGGTAATATAAAAGCATTGATCACTTCTCACTTTATTTTAAATACAGTTTACCAGATTACCAAATGGCTTAGTGATCGCTTCTCTGGAAAACTATGCTCCTGCCTCAAGAATTGGTTTATTCATTAAAGCAGGCAGTAGATACGAGGACTCCAACAACTTAGGAACCTCTCATTTGCTTCGTCTTGCATCCAGTTTGGTAAGCACCTTTACCATCTCACTCTATTCAGGAACGTTATGATATCTTGATCTTACAGAAAGGAAAAACTATTGTGTGTTTTTGTCAAACTTCGTCTTATAATTCTTAAACTAAAAAAGGATCCACTGTTTAGGTACAGTTCTTTTTGAATCTAATGACAATTAGATTGTGATATAGTGTGATGCTTGCAAAGTTAGCATTAAAAAATTAACTTTTTTAATTAAGTTTAATTAATTAAGTTTTTTTCTTTTTCCAGACTACAAAAGGAGCTTCATCTTTCAAGATAACCCGTGGAATTGAAGCAGTTGGTGGTAAATTAAGGTTTGTTAAACATAAGTAACAGGAAATAAATAGTGAAAATACCAGAAAATACTCGATCATAAGGGAACTTTCTCCCTTATTAAGGCAATTAAGGATTCATTAAACAGGCACAAGAAGGAGAAGGCTAATGATTTTAACTACATCAAAATGTGAAACATCTTTATTCCTTAAAGTGAAAATTCAAGTAATTGGCAGTAAATGTTTGCAACATACATAACATGGAGAGGGTTGTTTGGAAAAATAAAGAACCACAAGTTAGGAGAAGACAAGCAAATAGAAAATGAATGGACAAAGGATAGGAGCAGGTTATACCTAGAGGAAGAAGCCAGAAACACTGATCTTTACTTGTAATCGCAATGCGACGTCATTACCCATCAGTCTTATATATCATGTCAGCAGTGTTAAGGAAGAGGGAGAATCTTTTCTATGAGTAGTAGAATAATTTGATACAACTAGTTAGAAAAGAATCAAGGAAAATCTAATTATATTGAAAAGGAGTATATCTTACAACCTAAGTTTTTAATTCACATGCACAAAGATATTGTTTATTTTTGTAAAGACTGGAAACAATCTAAATACCATTTTCAGGGAAATGGGATAGATAAAGTATGATCTAGTGATGTGATGAGAATAGTACATAGCAGTTAAAGGATGAACTAGATTATTCCAGTTCCAAGATTTTTTTTTTTAAGATTTTATGTATTTATTTGTCAGAGAGAGAGAGAGAGAGAGAGCAAAAGCAGGGGAGTTGCAGGCAGAGGGAGAAACAGGCTTCCGGCCAAGCGGGCAGCCCGACATGGGGCTCGATCCCGGGACCCTGAGATCATGACCTGTGCTAAAGGCAGACACTTAACCAACTGAGCCACACAGGTGCCCCTAGTTCCAAGAAACTTTTAAGGTATGAGGCATTTATAGTTGTGGTTTTTTTTTTAAGATTTTATTTATTTATTTGACAGAGAGAAAGACAGCCAGCGAGAGAGGGAACACAAGCAGGGGGAGTGGGAGAGGGAGAAGCAGGCTCCCAGCAGAGGAGCCTGATGTGGGGCTCGATCCCGGGACTCCGGGATCACGCCCTGAGCCGAAGGCAGACGCTTAACGACTGAGCCACCCAGGTGCCCCTATAGTTTTTTTTAAAACAGTATTTAGTGTTTACAATTATGCTTGTCTCTAGAGTGGGAAGGAAGGAGTGAGGTTAGCCAGAGAAGGGTACAAGGAGATCTTCAGCTTTAATTGCCATTTTTTTTAAGTTGTGGTTAAATAATACATAAAATTTACTGCTTTAAGGGGCGCCTGGGTGGCACAGCGGTTAAGCGTCTGCCTTCGGCTCAGGGCGTGATCCCGGCATTATGGGATCGAGCCCCACATCAGGCTCCTCCGCTATGAACCTGCTTCTTCCTCTCCCACTCTCCCTGCTTGTGTTCCCTCTCTCGCTGGCTGTCTCTATCTCTGTCGAATAAATAAATAAAATCTTTAAAAAAAAAAAAAATTTACTGCTTTAAGTATACAGGTCTTTGGCGTAAAGTGGCATTAAGAAACCATCACTACCGTCCATCTCCACAATGTTTTTATGTTCCCCAACTGAAACTCTATAGCTATTGAACAGTAACTCCCTGGCTCTCTTCCTGCAGCCCCCTGCAGTAACCATTCTATGTTCTATGATTTTGACTTCTCTAGGTTTCTCCTGAAAGTGGAATCATGGTATTTGTTCTTCCAAGACTGACTTATTTCACTTAGCATAATGTCTTCAAGGTGCAGCCATGTGTAACATGTCAAGGTTGCCTTCCTTGAAAATAGTTTCTTAAATAGTTTATATTTTAGTTGATGAATATGTGTATTTTTATACTTCAAAATAATTTTTCCAAAGGAATTGGTTGGTTTAACAAAGATGTAAGGAAAGCATATTCTTCTGATTCAGATAATTCATTGTAATTTCTTTCTGATGCAGTGTGACTTCAACCAGGGAAAACATGGCCTACACTGTGGAATGCCTACGGGACCATGTGTAAGTACCTGCATATGTTGAGGACACCTGCTTTTAAAGAAGCATTAGCTGCTCAGTTCTTGTTTTTTTTAATGTGGCATTAGGACCTCTGATGATTTTGGTTTTGGGTTCTTATTCACAAACTGTAGACTATTGTGCTTACCATAAGGCCTAAAACTTAATATTGAGAACATTACATTTATGTAGCGTGAACATTGGTTTTAAATTTTTGACTCGAAACTCTCATCTTGATGTCTTCTGTAGTGATATTGTAATGGAGTTCCTGCTCAATGTCACCACATCACCAGAATTTCGTCGTTGGGAAGTGGCTGCCCTTCACTCTCGGCTAAGGATTGACAAAGCTGTGGCTTTTCAGAACCCACAGGCTCGTAAGTACATTTTCAGATCCTGTTCAGTTGTTTCTAGGATACCGGGTTTTTGAGGGGCACCTGGGTGGTTGCGTCAGTTAAGCATCTGCCTTCAGCTCAGGTCATGATCCCAGGGTCCTGGGATGGAGCCCCACATCAGGATTCCTTCTTGGCGGGGAGCCTGCTTCTCCCTCTCTCTCTGCTGCTCCCCCTGCTTGTGCTCTCACTTCCTCTCTCTCTGTCAAATAAATAAAATCTTAAAAAAAAAAAAAAAGATACTGGGTTTTTGAGAAGATCAATTTGTAGAGGGAAGAAACTGCCATTGAAATTTTTCTCTGCTTGGGTTTAAAACTGCCTTTTCTGAAAATTTGTCTAGTTTCTTAACTATATTCTTATGTTTTTAAACATTCATATTGTTGATTATTTTTCAGCTTTGGTAGTATGTAAGTTAATTACAGAATCCCTGTTTCAGAATTTAGAATACAGTGTTTTTCAATAGTTTGCTTACACCAAACCCAGCAACAGTTTGTGGTTGCTGCTGGTATTACTGTTTAGCCACTTACCTTTACTGGATCTTTCCAAAGCAAGAAATTTAATTTTTTTAAAAATAACTTTTTTTGGTGTTCATATGTTGTGTTTATATAATGTTAAATATATAATCTTAACAAGTATGACTAGCAAAACAAATTAGTAAACGAGCACCACTGACTCTTAGAAATCCCACAACTTCCAGTAGCAGAAGTGTGCAGGTAGGCCACTCAGGTCTAAACAGGTGACTAGCTGCAGGGGCCCTACATGGGATGGGCCTCGCTCAGAACGCAAGCCTGTCAAGTGTCTGGAACGAAGTGAGACCTTGGTTTATGTTAGCTAATACTATTTCACAGTGATACTTTGTTTTACAAAGGAGTATGATCTTCCTTACTCTGGACCTCCACCAAAGAAATAGAAAATCGTAGAAAAGATGACTTACGTGTTAACAGTGGCTTCTTCTCTGCTGTTAGCAGCGAGGTTCCAGCCCTCATCCTTTCTGCCCGAATAGTTACTGCCATCTCCTGGCTGCTGTCTGCCGCCAAGGCTGCATCGTCAGTGCATTGACCACATTGCCGTTACAGCAGTCCTTCTGACACGAAAATCGTTTAAAGGCTTCTATCTGTGGGATAAAGTTCAACCTCTTCAACTTAGCATATATATTAATTTTCACAGTCTGCCCCCCCCACCTCCCTTTCCTCTTGCTCGACCTTCTTCCCCTCCCAGCTGCAATTCCCCTTTGAATCTGTGGTCATATTTTATGCCTTTGTTTTCTCTGCCTGAAATGCCACTCCCTAACCATACCTTGGTAAACACCTATCTATTCTGTAAGACTCATTCTAGATTTTACTGCTATTACTCCTTTCCAATTCCCACTGCCCTTGCCTTGCGCCCCTGCTGCTCTTTTGATCTAGCGCTGACATCACACCCATCATGCTTTATTTCACCGTTTTCCCTCTCAACATTTTGAGGTCCCGCATTATGTCTTAACTCATCTCTGTATTTCCAGCACCTAACCGTGCCTGCCATAGGGAGATTGCCCAAATAATGAGCAAAGGCTCTGACTGAAGCAGGGAAAGCAGGGACAGTGCCAGTGATCCAGTGAAGAGTATACTTTGACCCCCTGAAAGCTAGCAATAGGACTTAACACTGGCACTTTCATATATCTTCTTAACCGGACACTCCTCCTTACTTAGAGAACATAGGAGTAAAATTGAAGTAAATGACTTATCCAAGGTCACATGGTGTATTGGGGGCAGAACTATTAACTAGATTCAGACTTGGTAAAACCCAGGCCATTATACTTTCCAGATGATACCAGGTAGATTAGAGTTAGAGAAGTAGTCATGTGAGCCCTGGTATGTAGAAGCTGCTGCCATCTAATTTCTTTCTTTTCTCAGTACATTCTGACTGGCAGACTTTTAAATCTCAAGCCCTCATAACATTTCAATGCCATAAGGTGACCAAAATTGTATAGTTGCTTTCTAGATTCTAAAAACGTCGTCTGTCTTGAATTATGTTGCCACAAATGCTTCTTTACTTATTTTACAGATGTCCTTGAAAATTTGCATGCTGCAGCCTACCGAAATGCCTTGGCTAATTCCCTGTATTGTCCTGATTATAGGATTGGAAAAGTGACACCAGATGAGGTACTGATAAAACACATTACATTTTAAAATGTGCTTGTTTTCACATTAAATCGAACATCCATCTGCCATTTCAGGTTTGTTTGTTAATTTTTCTTTTTATCTTCAAATTTTAAAAATTCACCTGCTGGGTTAATTTTTTTTTTCATCAGCTTGCCTTTTTAACTAAAATTCTATCTGAACAATTTTTATAGCTTTTAACTAAAAAAAGTTTTTACCACAAAGGGACATGTTCATTTCAGAAAATCCAGAAAATCATGACAAGCAAACAAGAAAGCATCTCACATACCTAAAGACACTGAATGTTTATGCCTGGGTATATTTTCTTCCAGACCTTTTTCTGTGTATATTTATCTATCTTTTTTAAACAGTATTTAAATGTTAAATTTCATCATCTTTTGACCAGAAGTCTTCCTTTAACTCCTCAGTATGCAGGTAGGAATGAACCCACATCAGCTCCCCATCCGTCATCAGCCTGCTCACTAGCTCCTTTGCCCCCTTCAGCACACTGGCCTTGCTTTGCTGGCAGCACAGATTGTCACCTGTCACAGCTGTATATATAACATAAAACTTCACTTCAACAATGTGAAACATTGAATGTCAAAGTGTATCTATTGCAAGTATAGGTACATGTATATAATCTTAATTTCCTATTCCTACCACCCTGCAAAAAAATTTTTATCAAAAGACATTAAAAGAAAAATTGGGAACTATCAATACTTGCAAAGTGTATATGACTTGGAAGTTAAGGTTTTATTCTCATTTCATTTCTGGTTAGCCACTAGAGAAAACTGAACCGTATATCCTATCTCTTTACTGTTTTATTTCCTGGTTAGAAAACTCTTCACTTACCTGTCAGCGGTTTAATGCCTGCCATTTATATGGCACTTTTTAAAAATTATAAGTGATACCATCCAACCTAAACAGTGAACATTTTTCGTAAGACTGGCCTCCAATGAGTTTTGAAATTTTCAGAAATCAAAATCACCCGTGTGAAGATACGTTATTGAGGTAGCGAAACATAGTATACATAGCAAAACATTTATCCACAAGGATGTCTAGTGTAGCATTGTTTATAATTGTGAAAAATTAGACACAAGTTAAATATCCAACTTTAAGGGACTAGTTAAGTAACTTATTAAGTATATGTGGAATGGAATACTATTCAGCCATTCAAAAATATTGATATGGAAAAATTCCATAGCATATTGTCAAGTTAGAAAACGTAATTTGTGAATAGGATGTACCATAGGGTCTCAATTTTTAGAAATTAAAGTGTGTGTGTGTGTATGTATGTGTCCTGGACAAATAACCAAGATATTAACCATGGTTACCTCAAAGTTATTAGCATTTTTTAATGTGTCCTTAGTCTAAAGGAGATTCTAAAGAAATTGGTGCTAGAATACCTTGAGCGATGGCAGCATTCAGTAGGAAGAAAAAAAAGGATGTGACTCCACGATGACTCCAGAGATGGAGGCACCATTCACTTCAGGGCACAAATTCTGATAACTTGATTCAGTCACATTACCTTAGCCTAATGATTCTCAACGTTATGACCCATTCCCAAGGAACCATTTTTAGCCAATTTTTTCTACTCTGACTCAAAATGAATTTTTAATGTCGGAGATACACTGTCTATGTATGTACATGTGTATATATTTGTGTTTTATACATAAAAGGAGTAAAATGTTTTTCTTGCCCCCGAGAGCCAATTTTCACTCCCTTGGGAACAGCAGTGCTCCTGTTGAGAATAGGTTTTAGCCCTACTATAGAATGTTAATAGTACTTTCTTGCTATCTGTATAAAGACGAAAGAAATCTGATGCACATATGCTAAAATCACATTATAATAAAAATCATAAGCTTAGTCTCATTTTTTTTTCACATTCAGGCCAGTGTATACTCTAATTTTTTTCAGGCCATTTTTTAATTCCTTTTTTTCAGTACAGCTTTATTGAGATATAATTCACATGTCATACAGTTCACCTACTTTAAGTATACAATTCAGGCACCTGGGTGGCTCAGTTGGTTAAGTGTCCAACTCTTGGTTTCAGCTCAGGTCATGGTCTCACAGTCGTAAGATCAAGCCCCATGTTGGGCTCCACACTGGGCATGGAGCCTGCTTGAGATTCTCTCCCTCCCTCCCCCAACTCATGGCCATGCTCGCTCTCTCTCTCTCTCTAAAATAAATAAATAAAATATTAAAATAAGGCACGCAATTCAGTGTTTTCACTATATCCACAGTCATGTAACCATTACCACATTAAGTTCTAGTTCTTTTAATCAATAGTTTAAAAATAAAAGCAGTGTAATTCGGCACTAGATAGTTTATAGTTCACTATGGCAGCTTTTAAGCCTGAGTATTTATTTTCTGTTGACCTGCAGTTTTAATTTTTTATGGCTTTTTGTATTTATACCAATATAACCTCGTAAATGTTCTCAACTTCCTCAGTTGCATTACTTTGTTCAGAACCATTTCACAAGTGCAAGAATGGCTTTGATTGGACTTGGTAAGTTGGGAATTGCTTGCATGTCAGTCTGTTTTTTTTAAGAGTAGTGTTTTTAAGCTGTAATTATGTGAGCACAGGATTGAACCAAATTTGATAACTCAGTCCTCTGTTGATGTCAGACAGGCATTGTGTGATAGGATTTTAATTGGTAGGTTGTTTTGTTTTAGTAAGCAGATTCCAACATTTATGTAAACTACTGACTTTGAGTTTATTACAGTATTTGAAAAGTCTGTGATAAAGGACAAATTTCTCTAAGCAAAGAGCTTTTACAAGTTTTTTGTTTTTGTTTTAAAGAAGTATAATTTAAATGAAAATAGGCAAATGGCGTGAACAAACAATTCATGGGGAAAATTGTGTGCATATGTGTGTGTAGCCAATTATTGTAAAGATAGCCTTGCCTAATAGTTAAAATTTTAACCCATGAGATTGGCAAAAATTAAAAGATTGACACTGCCTAGTATTAACCAGGGTGTGGAGAAATTAAGCACTCTCAAAAATTGTTGGTGGGAAGATAAACTGGTACATTTTTGGAGGTCTGTTTAAATATTAAAATTTTAAATATTGATATATTTAGACCCAGTGGTTTTGTTTTTAAGGATTTATCATACAGAAACAGTTGGTCAAGTTTACTAAATGGTTGCACAAAGATACTATTTGCAGTATTATTTTTTGGTTCATTTGTTTTGTGAATAACAGCATAATTGAGGTCTAATTCAAATACCATAAAATTCACCTTTTTGAAGTATACAGTTCCATGAGTTTTATTATATTCAGAGGGTGCTATAACTGTTACCACTATCTAATTTTAGAATATTTTCATCATCCCCGCAAAAACCCTGTGTTCTTTATGGTCCCTCCTTATCCCACCTCCTCCTCGCCTCTGACAACCACTGATCTACTTCCTGTCTCTGTAGAGTTGACTCTGGACATTTCATATAAATGGAATTCTACAAGATGTGGGCTTTTATAGCTGACTTCTTTCACTTGACATAATGTTTTCAGTCCATCCATATTGTAGCATGTGCCAATGTTCCATTCCTTTTTCTGGGTAAAATACTCCATTACCACTTTCTGTTCATCCATTCGTCACTGGGCATTTGAGTTGTTTTCAACTTTTGGCTATTGTAAGTATAAACATTCATGTATAAGTTTTAGTTAAAACCACGTGTTTTTCATTCTTCGGGGTATGTTTTTAGAAGTAAAATTGCCAGAACCTGTGGTAACTGTGGAACCATTTGTGGAACTGCCAAACTGTTTTCCGAGGCAGTTGAACCGTTTGACATCCCCACCAACAGTGTACAAGGGTTCCAATGTCTCTACTTCCTCACCAGCACTTACTATTATTTGTCTTTTCGGTGATGGCCATCCTGGTGTCTATGAAGTGGTATCTCATTCCATTTGTGTCTCCCTAATAACTAATAACATTGAATATCTTTTGTGCTTTTTGGGCATTTGTATATCTTCTTTGGAGAAATGTCTATTCAAGAACTTTTCCCATTTTTGAATTGGATTTTTTTTAATTTTTGAGTTGTAGGAGTTTTTTATATATTTTGCCTACTAAATCCTTATCAGATACATCATTTGCAAACATTTTTTCCCATTCTGTGGGTCCCTTTGATGTGTATATACATACAGCGGAATATTACTCAGCCATCAAAAAGAATGAAATCTTGCCATTTGCTGGGTGGAACTAGGGGGTGTTAGGCTAAGTGAAATAAGTCGGTCAGAGAAAGACAATCACCAAATGATTTCACTCATAGGTGGAATTTAAGAAACAAAACATGAACATAGGGAAAGGGGAGGAAAACTAAAATAAGACGAAATCAAAGAGGGAGACAAACCATAAGAGACTGTTAAACTGTAGGAAACAAACTGAGGGCTGCTGGAGGGGAGGTGGTGAGAAGATGGGTACCTGGGTGATGGCATTAAGGTGGGCGCGTGATGTAATGAACACTGGGTGTTATATGCAACTGATGAATCACTAAACTCTACCTCTGAAACTAATAATATACTGTGTTAATTGATTTTAAATTTTTAAAAAAATGTTCTTTGATGCACAGTGCAATATTGTTTTAATAGCCAATGATTGGAAATATGCTAATGTCCACCAAGAAGAGACTGATTAAATAAATGATAGTATATCCATATAATGGAATTCTTTATAGCCATTAAATGTTTGCTCTAGACCACTCACTTAGATATAAATTACAAAGGCAAGTTAGAAACAGTATGAATAGAATAACACCATTTTAAAAATAAAAGAAAATGAGGATAATATTAATACAAGAATAGAAAAAAGTTCTAGATGAATATGTATTAGTAAACTATAAGTGGAACTTCTGGGAGAGTAGCATTGTGGGGGAGACTCCTGTTTTCTCTACTATTTATTTCTGTGATAATTTGTATAATGTATTATTTTTAAAATAGTAGATGTTTTACAATTGTATTTTAAAGCTAGCTTGATTTTGTTTCTGTTGAAATAGGTGTGAGTCACCCTGTTCTAAAGCAGGTTGCAGAACAGTTTCTCAACATGCGGGGTGGGCTTGGTTTACCTGGTGCAAAGGCCAAATACCGTGGAGGTAAGCATTTTGTTGTCAGGGCTGATTTATCAGAAGGACGTTCCTCATCAGAAATAACGTATTGGAGCGGGATAGGCCTGATTACTTAACCACCAAATAGACTCAGTGTGGAAGGAAGAGGTTAGATTGCTTGGGCGTTGTGTATTAAACATGTTTTTTGTGTGTGTTGTGGGGATAGGAGGATGGTATGCGGAGACACTAGGCCACAGAAAACCTTAATCTTAGTGGGTTAATACTGTGTTGTAGAGAATACGGAAGAATAAAGCCAGTGGTGACCAAGCCCCTTTATTCCTCGCTCTCTCCTTACATGGCACCAGGTGAAATCCGAGAGCAGAATGGAGACAGTCTCGTTCATGCTGCTCTTGTAGCTGAAAGTGCTGCCACAGGAAGTACGGAAGCAAATGCATTTAGTGTTCTCCAGTATGTCCTTGGTGCTGGGCCATATGTCAAGAGAGGCAGCAATCCCACCAGCTCTCTGTACCAGGCTGTTGCCAAGGGAGTTCACCAGCCATTTGATGTGAGTCTGAATAGTCAACATCTCTCCTTTTGTTTGTAAAGGCTCAGTGTGTATGATGTCGTCCTTAAAATTTAAGGTGAACACCAAGAAAATCTTCATAAAATTGAAGAGATAGCCAGGCTTAAGTTTAGTTCCTTAGGGTCTAATCAAAAACTTCCTGTCTTTTCAGTTATTCTAATATAGAAAGAGTGGAATGCTTAGAAAATCAGAAATTCATCCCTCAGTGACCTTTAGAATAAAGCTCTAGATATTAAACCTTTTCCTAGATTCTGATTAGTCTTTTTTTCTAGATTTTCTTCTGTCCTCTTGTGTTCTTGTGGCTACTTCGTGAATTTCACTGCTCTTCGTGTTTTCCAACCAAATGTCCAGCATGTACACCGAGAAACTTTACACACCCATCCCTCCAGTTTGAGATTAAGTTAAAAAAGAAAAATGAGGGGCTCCTGGGTGGCTCAGTCGGTTAAGCGTCTGTGTTTGGCTCAGGTCATGATAACCAGAGTCCTGGTATCAAGTTCCGCATCAGGCTCCCTGCTCAGCGGGGAGTCTGCTTCTCCCTCTCCCTCTGCCAGTTCCCCTGCTTGTGCTCTTTCTCTCACTCTCTCTAATAAATAAATAAAATCTTTAAAAAGAAAAAATTAATGACATTTAATTATAACAAAAAGCTATGTTACTCTAGAACACACTTTTTGTGACGGTGAGGAAGATGCTAAAGCTTTCAAAATAATGATATTCAAATCAAAAGAATATAAAATGTTGGCAAACAAACTGTTTTAATGAATGACCATTGTCTGCCCAGTGTAATACCCCCATGACCTTCAATGATAAGCCTTTAAAAGGCAACAACTGTACTAAATTACAGTATTAAATATTGTTCATGATTTTACAACAGTACATGGCACAAGTAGGTAGTCTTTGGCCATTTGACACTTAAGAGTGGAATTAAAATCAACCTCTCTTTTCATTCCTCTGTTTAATACCGTCAATCCAAATGAACAAACCTTTTTAGAATCTCTGCAAGTAGGAGAGAGTTTTGTTGGTGCCCAAGTTAGGACAGCTGCCCAGGAAACATGCTCTTCACAGGGAAGAAAGTGCTCTGGAGGATGAACAGTTTTTACAGGATTATATACTTTTTACATCTTGTAAAAGCTCAGAAGATTATAGATTAGCATATGGGCAGGAATCACAAGTTTTATTGTAAAGGAACGCAGGGAGTAGGAGCACTGATCAGTATCTTAAGGACAACGTGGTTTTCCTGTAGGCTACTCATTCACAAAGCAGATGTACAGTGTATGTGTGGCGGGCCAGAAATCAGGCTTTTGGTTTGAGGAAAGTTCATTATATATGAGTCATGTTGACTTAGAAATCTAAAATGGTTCTCCTGTATCTCAGGTCTTTAGAGAGTTTTTCTCTCTTACATGATAGTTTTCAAACTTTTTTTTTTTTTTTTTTTTAAGCAGAGGAACCTTTTTTATCCCATACAATTTCCCAGCTGCAATGTTGAGCACAAAAATTTTCACTTTTAAAGAAATTTTTGAATGTCTACTTGACATTGAAAGCCTTGGAATCTTCTGTACAGAACCTTGGAGTTCCCTGGAGCACAGTTTGAAAACCATTATCTTAAATTAGTCCTAAATTAAATTTAGCTGCTGCTTTTTAAATTCCCTCTATATTTCTTCTCTCCTGGTTCATGGTCTGCTCTGTTTTCTTCATGCTACTCTTTACCATTGATTGTTAATGATGCTTTTGGGTGGCTGGAGTTTAATTCTAACCCAGGGTAATATAATTTAACAGAAATTCCTACTTTACCATTTGGCCAGAAATTTGAGGTATGAATAGAATAGTCTCAAAATTGTAATTAAACTTCAAATCATTAAAGAACATTTTTTTCTTATGCTTTATATGGGCCAAGCCAGTGGTTCTCAAATTTTAACATGCATAAGAATCACCTGGAATTATTTTTTTAAATGCAGCTTTCCAGATTGCCTCTACAGGGATCTGAGTGAGTAAATCTGTTACTGGAACTTGAAAGTCTGTATTTTTAATAACAGCTCAAGTGATCCTTATGTAAATCGTCCACACAAACACTGGGAAACACGACACCGAGCTTTCATGTTCACCGTGGGGAGCTTAACATTCTGCTCAGACTGCAGACAGCAATACCTGTGTTATCCTGAGGCTGAGCTTGTGGCTACCTTGGGTATCTGAATAACGTCCACTAAGCAGACATTCTCCCTCAACCCTTTGACTTTAGTCTGTAGGAGAAGCGTAAGTAAATTGGCAAAAAAAGAAGTCACCAGCACTGGCAGAGGGGAGACACCAGGTTTGTCTAATGCCGAAGCCCACAGTCTGTACCACTCAGCCATACTGCAGCTATGATAATACTGTTCACGAGTTAATGTTTACATTAACCTTTAAATCAAAGAAGGTTAGAAAATACCCAGCAAAAAGTAAAGTGAGCAGTCTGTTTTAGAAAGATGTAAGTGAAAAAAGTTAAGTAACCTGTATCTGAAACACTTCAGTCCTTGACAGAACTGGTTACGTGGAATAGTAATTCATCCCTTTTGCTTGTACCGTGAGGGTCCCAAGTTTTTGTCAATTGGGAAACGGTGCCCTGTTTTCCCTGGTAAAATGACATACAGTAAAATTTAATTACATTTCAGGTTTCAGCTTTTAACGCCAGTTACTCGGATTCTGGACTCTTTGGGATTTACACCATCTCACAGGCTGCTGCAGCTGGAGAGGTAAGTTTCAAGCTCACCAACTCTCACAAGTGTTTTTCCTCCATTAACATGTTTTTAGTAAAAAATAGGGAACATTTGAAGGCCATGACTCATCAGAGCTCTGTATAGCGTGATATCATTACAATGTCTGCTGTGCAGGGAACTTAAAAATGTATACTCGTGTTTCCAGGAAAGAGGGAAGAGGTGTCTCGTTGGTATTTTGGTTCTGTTTGCACAGGTGGCATTGAGTGTCTCTCTGGGACATCTAAATTGAGAACTCAGGTGACGTCATGGCCAACATGTATCTTTCAGAGTCCTCAGCATAGAGATTGTGTTGAAGTTAGGGTTGTGTGGGAAAGACTGCAGGAGGAGAAAACCGAAGCTCGAGTTCGGGGGAGTGCTGCCAAGTGACTAAGGAAAATGGCCCAGAAAACAAGAAGAGAAACTGGTATTTTTAAGAGGCCGGGAAAGAGAATGGTTAACACCATTTCGATCCATTACAGCAAACCAGGATATCACTGGTATATTACCAGTTTTCACCAGAGTGTTGGAAGTGAGCTAAAATTTATATTGTTAAGGAATGAATAAGAAGAAAGAAATATGAGGTTGGCATAGGCTGGTGGAGCTCAGACTTGCAGGGGAGGTGGGTGGTAGTTTTAGGAGAGTTTATATTGAGAGATTAAGTTGGGAGAGAATTCATAGTAAAGGGAAAGAAAATTGGAGCAGATATAGGAGATAGGAAATTATAAATGGATCAGGCTGAAAAATCATGAGCAGGTGGGATGCAGAGTAAAGTGGACATGTTAGCCTGGGATACAAAGACTGCTGTGGGAAAGATGCAGAAGTACATCCCCAGTAAGGGAGGAGGTGGTCACGTCTTCAGAGTAAAAGAGGGTAGGAGAGTTGAAAGAAAATAATGAGATTTGGGACAAATGAATGGCTAGATATACACAGAATGGGCATGGACAGCCATGTCGGTGTCTCCTGGAGGTGAGAGACCACAAATTCATACGACAGTCACATACAACACTTAACTACACATTGTCACGTATTACAGTCACTTCATAGTTTTTCTCCAGTGGTATTTCTAACAGAGAAATGGAAGGGGCAGGTCATAGGGTCAATCCAAGGTTGGAAGCCTGCAAAGTGGGCAGGTCAGAAGTATGGGCAAATGGTAAGCAAGTGGGGCACACTGACGAGAGTGACTGAAGGAGTGATTCGTGGATCTTGGCCAGACAGAGAAATAAAGCCAAGGGACTTGATAGATTGAAAGTAGGCAAATCAAGAAACTAAAGATCTTGATCAAGTGGAACAAGGATAGTGTGATTAAAGACTTAGGCCGGGGGTCTTGGAATTGAAGATTTCACAGGGCAAATTTAGGTTATGTCCAAGTCAGGTGTGGCTGTGGAAATGGGTAGCTAAAATGCAGGGGAAATGAAGGTCCTAGAATTTAGGTGATTCGTGGTAGGTCAGTGACCCAGGATGGTGCCAAAGTTGGGATGGAGAAAATCATGGACCAGGTTTATGAACTTACTTATTGAACAAATTTTGCCAAACACCCACCCACATTCCTGGAACTTGACTCCGACATCCCAGGCATGGACAAGCTTTACAAATCAGCTGTGTGTGAATTACTGCTTTTTTCGTAGTGAATAGTAAGGGATAGCAGTATTAATTGCATGACGCTTTGAGAGTCTGGGAAATTTTAGAGATATTTATTCTTTATAGACAATTAGAAATCCTTGTGTTTGCTTTTCCTAAACCATCCTGGTATTCTCTGTGCTCTGCCACTTTTCTAAAAAGCTTGGCTACAGGCAACCCTCTTGGGTCCCCACCCCCTTCAGGAGCTTTGTACTATCACTCAGTAATAAACTTTGCTGTTGCTGGATAACCTTGCTTTGCTGCCCACATAAATAAGTAAATAGATTAGATAGATTGATAGATAGCTTGGCTACTTGGATACTGCAGATTGTACAAACAGCTGCTTTATGAACACTGGAAGAATAAGGAACACATAGTGGCAAGAATTCCAAATGGACACTGTGCTCTTTCTCTGGAACCAAACTTCCATCTTGTGCGTCCTCAGCAGAGGAGCATTTGATTGCTTCAGGAGACTCTGGCACTGATCAGAAATGACCAGCTTTCTCTTGTCTATCCTAGGTCATCAAGGCTGCCTATAACCAAGTAAAAACGATTGCTCAAGGAAACCTGTCCAATGCAGATGTCCAAGCTGCCAAGTAAGTTGCAGTATTAACTGTGTGTTTTGTGTTTCAACTATTTGAAAGTTGTATTTTTTGTTGTAACACACACCCAAAAGGATTGAAAGGTACGGAAAAGTATTTAAAAGGAAAGGGAAACACACCCACATCCTACCACCTAGAGATATAATTGTTAATATTTTGCTTATTTTCTTGACTATTTTATGCATTTTAAACATAATTATTAACTGTTATTATATATACTTATATCCTATTTAATAGCATGTTTATTGTAGAAATGTGAAAATAACACAAAAGAGTCGAAAACAATCTCTCATTCCTTACCAATGATTCCTCTTTTTTCTTAACATTATAATGATGTTTCCATTTATTCAGATTACTAAAAATGTCTTATAAACAGTATTAACTGGTGTATCAAAATATACTTGTTAGACATTTCCTACAGTTGGAAATTATAAACTATAAAAGGTATCTTTGGTCTTAAAACATCTTTGTATTTCATATTACCTTCTTGGTATAGATTCCCAACTAAGTCAAGAGTTATAATAAATATTATTACAAAAGTCTGTTCAAGTATATGTGAGTGTTTATATTTTTGTTTTTATATTTCAAAGTCCCAAGTAAAAAGGTTGTACCAGTTTATAACCACACCACCAGTATGTGAGAATGCCTATTGTGCCATAACCATTGGCAATTTCTTTTTTTTTTTTTTTAACCTCTTTACTGATAGACCAAAAAAAGATACACTAGTCCCGCCCTTATCCATGGTTTTGCTTTCCATGGTTACCTGCGGTCAACTGTGGTCTGAAAGCAGATGATTCTCCTCCTGACTTACTGTCAGAAGGTCATTAGCAGCCGAACACTATGTCACAACACAGCTCCATCACTCACCTCACTTCATCTCCTCACGTAGGCATTTTGATCATCTCACATCATCACAAGAAAGGTGAGTATAGGATAGTAAGTTATTTTTAAATGAGAGAGATAGACCATATTCGCATAACTTTTATTATAGCATATTGTTAAAATTGTTCTGTTTTTTTAGTAGTTGTTAATCTCTCACTGTGCCGAATTTATAAATTAATTATGGGTATGTATGTTAGGAAAAACACAGTATGTATTTGGTACTAACCATGGCTTCAGGCATCCACTGGGGGTCTTGGAATGTATCCCCTGCGGATAAAGGGGGACCAGTGTATCTGATTAAAAGATTGAAATACCTGTCTGCTATTTGATTTTTAAATTCCCACTGTTTTCACTGGGAGTGCCAGCACCACCTCTCACTCAGTTAGTTTGGAGAGTCTCTCTAACAAAAGAGACATACTTTGGACCGAGCTGGAAATCAGCTTGCATTTTCATACAGCAGTTTAAAACACTTAAATTTGGGGCGCCTGGGTGGCACAGTGGTTAAGCATCTGCCTTTGGCTCAGGGCGTGATCCCGGCGTTCTGGGATCGAGCCCCACATCAGGCTCCTCCGCTATGAGCCTGCTTCTTCCTCTCCCACTCCCCCTGCTTGTGTTCCCTCTCTCGCTGGCTGTCTCTATCTCTGTCGAATAAATAAATAAAATCTTTAAAAAAAAAAAAAAAACACTTAAATTTGACTCCATCTATTTAGTACAATTCAAAATGTGAATGTGAAACTCACACTGTCTTCATGATTGTTTAGTATTGCCCACAAAGGAAGATGACAGGGCAAATTACGACCCAGGAGGGAAAAACTTCCCCAACGTTTCAGATTGTTCTCATTAGCATTATTACTTCTGTTTCACTGAACACACTAAAAATTGCATCTCTTAATAAGTACAGTACCGTTTATTAAATATTATGTACATGGAACCAAGGATTGGTTAATAGGATGCAGTTCTACATGATTGCACCACAAACAAAACATGATGAGAATAAATTGAAACACTGGCTTTTACTTAAGAAAAATCGGTTTCAAATCTAATTTATTTAAGAAAATATATTTACTTAAGCGTAGCACAGTTTTTATAAGGTACGGCAATATGTAGAAAGTGGAATTTCGGTTATTAATATCAAGATATGTTTGTTTTCTGCCATTTTGATGGAGTTGATACTTTTTCTTGTAAGGTTCTTATTAGTCTTCCTGTAGTGAAAGAAAGAAAGTAAGGTGTCATTGCTGAAGGGACAAACTAATAATCTCTTGGTAAAGTTTATTGTAGGTGAGAAAATTTTTTTAAGTTTTTATTTAAATTCCAGTTAGTTAACATACAGCGTAATATTAGTTTCAGGAGTACAATATAGTGATTCAACACTTCCATACATCACCCAGTACTCATCATGGCAAATGTACTCCTTATTCCCCATCACCTATTTCACCCACCTCCCCTCTGGGAACCATCAGTTTGTGGCCTAGAATGAAGAGGTAGGATCTTTGGGGCGCCTGGGTGGCTCAGTCAGTTAAGCATCCAACTCTTGGTTTCTCCGGTCATGATCTCAGGGTCATGAGATCAAACCCCGTGTTGGGGCCTGCTTGAGATTCTCTCTCTCCTTCTCCCCCCTCCCCGCCCTTCCCTCTCTTGGGGGAAAAAAAGGGAGGTAAAATCTTTTTTTAATTAAGCTGAGAGTGTGGTGAAATTGCTGCATTAAATTGTGATTATGTGTAAATGGTAGTCTTGCTACAGAGTGCCAAACGAGGATAGTTTATTTGAGAGTTAAATTACTCAAGAGCCTTATTGAACACCAGTTTCTTTCTGAGAGAATTATGAATTGGATTTTTATTTCAGATTCATATTTAAGCTGGAAAGACTGTAAGACCTCTACTGTCCTTCCATGTCCCACCCTCATTGAGACAAATCTCAGTGTAGAAATGGGCCGGGGGGATGGGGGTGCATGTAGAGAATCAGCTAAGTGGACAGTGCCTTAAGACCCCACAGAGGTGTTCTGCCTTAATAGAAATGCCTAAAATCATCACCAGAAAATCTGTATTAGGAGGCAAGAGTTACTTTACTAATCAAAACTTCACATTAAAATAGTCTAAGGTTCTAGTCTAAAATGAAAAGGCAGTCTGTTGGGTTTCTGATATCTCATATTGACAGCTTTCTAAATAATCTTTCTAAATCATAACATAATTGATGAACTGAAGACAGAATGGAGGCCTTTAGCCCTGTAAGATTTCAAAGCTGTTAATTTGTGTATTTACCAAAACATGTTTGAGTTTGAAAACATAACTTTATTTGGTTTGAGTTTGAGAACATACTTTAAAATTGCCTTGCTCTTATAAAACTGGCTTCTGCCTTAGTTACATACCTTTTACTGCACAGGAACAAGCTGAAAGCTGGCTACCTAATGTCAGTGGAGACTTCTGAGGGGTTCCTGGATGAAGTCGGGTCCCAGGCGCTGGGTGCGGGATCGTACACGCCGCCAGCCACAGTCCTTCAGCAGATAGATTCCATAGCTGATGCTGATGTCGTAAACGTAAGCAAATGAAAACTTCTGATTGAACATCAAATAATTTGACCTTCATGATCCAATCTTAGAAGGAATGCATAAGCTCTCTTGGGCTGTATATGTCCCTGTCCTGCGGTTTGGTGCCTGTCTGCCTGGTGTGGAGACGGGAGGACTCATTACCATCATATCTACAGAGGCTTCCTTGACAGCTGTGTGTGGCTCTTTCTCATTCAGTCAACTAAAGTACCAGTAGATTAACCATTTAAAATTCTGAGAGGTCAAGAAGAGTTGAATATTGGCAATTTCATGTGATTCAGCCTAATAGTTGACTTTGGCGTTTTTTCTCCCCCCAAGAAATAAACTCTGTCGTGCCAGTCCTGCACACTCCAGCATCTCAGGATTTCCGTTCATCTTCTCAGTCAGAGACATTCCTCCTGCATTCCGTTGTTTTGAGGGCAAGGACTATGTCTTATACCTTTTTGTATTCCCTATTGTACCTAACAAATATATGAACTACAGAATAAATCCAAAATCAGTGGGTTTTCCCAGTTCTTTCTATATTAAAAATGTCGACTCCTCTTGCATTGTAGAGGTCGCGACCATCTTCTCACCACAGCTCTACCTTATGTAGGGACAGTGGGGATAGAAAAAAGGAACCGGTTATTTTAAGGTAGTAACCTTGACTTGATTTCAGTTGGCCCCTAAGTTCATCATTTTCCTACTCTTCCAAATGGCTCTCCTCTTGTATACGATTGTTACGTAAGTCCCAGCCCCAGCTGCCTCTAGCACTGTGGCCCCATGAAAAAGCTGGCTTCAGAGAACACGGGGGCTGCTACTCATGGCAGTACACCTAAACGACTGGCCTCTGGTCTTGACATAGTGGCATAAAGAACACAGCGAGAGAAAGTTTGACTTTTATGTAAACAACTGGTGTATTTTTATTGACTCGGACTATTTGCCGTTAGAATACAGAAACAGCAAAGTACTGCCCAGCCTGAGGCCGCCTCTGCCCTGTTCTGCAATGTCAGTGAGGTTTTCCCTATCCCCTTTTTAACAGCTACCCTCAAACCTGGAGCACCACACTTGCTCAGTCACACATAGGAGGGAACATTCAAAGGAACGCTGAGCTTACTTTCTTACAGTGTCACAAATTAAAATAATGCATCACCCTCTCCTGTAGTTAATTTCCCAAGAGGTTGGTACAGAGTTGCTGGCTCAGGATGCCCTGTCCCATACACTCTTGAAATAACAGACTAAATAAGTTTGTCTACTGGATAATACATTCTCTTATCTCTGTTAACTTTTTTATCTTTTTTTGTTTGTTTACTTAAAGGCTGCAAAGAAGTTTGTTTCTGGCCGGAAGTCAATGACAGCAAGTGGAAATCTGGGCCATACGCCTTTTGTTGATGAGTTGTAATACTGGAACACATCTTGCAGGGAAGAGCTGAACATGTTCTCAACCCAGAGCAGCAAACACATGAAAGTCAAAAATCTCTAATATAACATTTATCTTTTTTTTTTTTTCAATGAGGTGAAATGTCTTAACACATAAATACAGGTAATTATTCCCAGCTGACTTAAAGTCAATAAAACATTCTGTTTAAATGTTTTTCTTGCATCTTTGCAGTTGGTTAACCACGTATTTATATATGCTGAGATCTTTGTTTTAGATGCTGTAAAGGAGAACATGAATAATAATAATAGAGTCCAGAAGCATCAGAAACTACTAAAATTAAGTTACTTATTGATGGCTTTTAAAGATAAAACCAATTAAAAAATCTGTCCTTTTGGGTCAGAATAATTAAATAGTCTGGGTTTAACTCCCTTTCTGTCTTTTTTGCAATAGAGTTATTTCTGAAAAATATAAATTCCCTACTGATCATATCCTGTATTGCCACTGCCGCATTTTATGTCAGATTTATCTTCACTGTGTGACAGAGTTTTTTCTTTTTCCTCATCTTCTCCCTCTCCCTCATCTGTTTCTAGTCTGTTTCTTAGGGCTGAAAAGGGCGGGGGGGATTGTTACGTGAACAACCAGCCAGAAAAATCTCTTATTTATTTTAAGTAGGGCATCTGAAGTTTGCAAAACAAGAGAAACTAAATATTTAAATAAAAATGTGATACTTACCTTAAAAAGTGAAATTCTCTCTATGTTCATACATTCTGATCCTGGGTTCCTCAGCTGCATTTTGTAAAAGATGAGGGACGTTCTTCTCAGAAGGGAGTGTGTTAATGATGTGAATGATTGCTATTTTGAGAATAAGGTGGTGAGGCCTGTCCAGCCCCAGGGAAGTGTTTGGATATCACATGGAAGACGGTCTCCGAAGGCATTACAATGTACTTGTGAAAGGTGGTTAAGTCTGCACATATTCCTGTAAGTATAGCAAACTTGTACATAGCAATGCACAAAACTTGGGTGTTTTCAAGATAGATGCTTATTGATCACCATTTTGCAAACTGCTGCCTAAGCAACTTTTGGTACAGGTTGACCCTTGCACTTTTCAACTTGGGCATAGTCTTCCAGCCAAAATGCATCTGAGGTCGAGGAGGCCGTGGAGGAGGAGGAGCTTTCATTGTCGTGCTTCACCATTGTCCAGTATGGAGAAGGGGCTCTCACTTCTTTCTTGTGATCTCTGTGAATCATCACGTCACAGTTAATGTCTTTTCCTACACTAATAGTACGGTTCTTCTTTTTATATCCATGCCACTCTCTAGAGATGGACATTGGTCTCGTTGCAGACTGAGGCTCAGTGGACCGTGGATATTTATAATACTTAAGTTTTTTATCTGAAACTACATCTTCGTTGTCATCACTGCTTGCCAAAGGGTCTTTTCCTTGCTCTGATTTCTTTGTTGGACTGAAATGAAAAAAATAGTGAAAGAAATGTTTTTAATTGTCTGAACATTCATTGTCCCCTAAGAAGATGTCTTATAAGCCGCTTTGGTTCGTAAAAGAGAGGATATGATTTAGCTTTGGCACTTTGTGTTGTTGACGTTTGTCTCTTTAAAAGTACCTTTACATTTCTTTCCATTCCTAAGTGTAAATCAAATTCTGCCTTAAATTATTTCATGTTGCTTTGTACTGACTTAAGCCAGACTACTGACCAGAATATTAGCAGGCCTTAAAGTGTAGGTTAATTTCCCTCCAGAATGACAGGTCACCCTGGCCATCTCCACAGAGCTCTGTTCTAACAGGTCACATGGGGTCAGCAATAACAGGGTATTACTGATTTCCAGTGTATTCAGAAACTAGTGGGGCTCTAAGATCTTCAACACACTAGTCATGAGGAAATCTTTGAGTCTTCTTTTTTCTCCTGAGCATCATCATTTGCCTCTTGGGTTTAGAAACATGGATTTATACAATACCTTCTACACCCAGATGTGTCTCATTCAGTATTCTACTTCTCTGTTGCTGGCCAAGTGATTTTTTTTTTTTTTTTTTTTTTTAATTTGACAGAGCACAAGCAGGGGGAGCGGCAGGCAGGGGTAGAAGCAGGCTCCCCACAAAGTAGGGAGCCCGAGGTGGGGCTCCGTCCCAGCACCCTGGGATCACGACCTGAGCCGAAGGCAGTCGCTTACCTGACTGAGCCACCTGGGCGCCCCTCTGGCCAAATGCTTTTAAAGATTTTTTTGTAACTTGCCCCAACTATTGGCTTTCTTGAGAGCTTGTTTGGACGTTCCAGCAGAACAGTGCAGCTACTCATACACCCTTGACCGAAGGACAGTCGTCCTCTTCGACCGAGCGCGCAGCTTTGGGAGGGACGCACGTGAGTGATGAGGGAGGAAGGGGACACCCGCCTGGCCAGCCCGATCACCCTTATATCCCCAGCTACTGGCTTTCTTGATTGTTGAAACTTGGGCAATACTGGCCTGCTAACAACTGTGGGCCTCTTCGGCTTTTCTAAAGCCTGTGGTTCCCGCATCTGCTACAACTCTCCTGAACAAATGCTGTTCCCTGCTCCCCCTCATCCTGGTCTTTGTGGTTAGGGACCTCTGGCACAGCTGTCCTGCTACAGGGAAATAGGAATTTGTTTTCTTCCCCAACATCCCCCCACCCCCAACCTTTCAGACTTGCTTGCATTATCACTAATGTTCCTGCAGTTCTGACTGCTGTTTGCTCCCAAGAATTTCAACAGGTTTGCCTAAAGTTTCTCTCTTCTGGTAACAAACAATTAGTAATTGAGTCATTTTCACTGAGAACCAAGTCTTATTAAAATGTGGATTTTCCTTCATCCTTGATTTAGTGCTATGCAAAGCGATGCAGAAGATCTCAGGATTAGAACAGTTTGCCTTCAGACCTGCCCAGGACTTCCTGAACAGCTCACGAATTAAAAAAAAAAAAAAAAAAAAAAAAATCCACGTTATTTTTTTTCCCCCAGACTGCAAAGAATATCTTTTGTAACTCGGTATTAGGTAACTACAAAGAACAGATAGGAGAGCCAGGTTCTTACCAACTGAAGTGTGATTATAAAGCCACAAGCCAGCAGAGGTCAGAGTGAGTTGGAAACAGTTTTTATACCACTAGGCCTGCCCCGAGTATTATGTGGAATATTCTCCAGTGTGCACACAGTGCCATTTGCTCCTTGTGTAAGAAGGCTTTTCTTTCCTTTTGTGCTCCTTCCCTGCCCCTTTCCACATAAATTACTAAAGTGCCTTAGTAAGGAATTAAGGAAGGGATTCAGAAAGTACCTGCTGTTCCTAAGTCCCTGGGCTTTAGCCTCATACCTGAGTTGTACTGTTCTGTTTCTCTCTTTTTTGCTTTTGAATGGTCAGTCTGCCATCCTTAGAGTTTAATATTCTGAATCACAAACTCTGAACAATTAAAATGCTTAGAAACAGAATCACTCTATAAACAAATGATTAAGAACTCAGGCTTGAGAACTGCACTCCCCAGTACAGGGTCCACCAGCTCTGTGTGGCTGCTGAATTTTAAACTGATGAATCTTGAATAAAATTTAAAATTCCTCAGTGGCAGTCCCTCACGTTTCAGGTGCTTAATAGTGGATGGGGCAGCACAAATAAGGAATATAGACACCACCTCAGCAAGTTCTTTTTGAACATTGCTGCTCTAGAGACAGGCCTACTCACACTTTGCCCTGTGACCTCTGGCAAGTTTACACCCACCTCTCTTGGCTTCCATTTTCCCCTCTGTAATCAGGATAATAAAAAGCATTGGCCTGAGGATTAAGGGGTACAATGCTCGTCAAGCAGTGTCCACCACATAGTAAGCAATGTTATCATGAATGACTTTTAACTACATCATGATTGGTTTGGTTTTGGGGGGGAAAACTTGTCCCGTCTGTGCCTGATCTAAGGGGACAGACAGCTCTACCCAGCTCTAGTCCCCCCATCACCATGTGGGGATGCAAGCCCATCTTCTGATTTTTCAGGAGAAACCACAGATGCAGACTCTTCCCATGAAATATTAGATGTGTAAATTGGGCAACTAATTCAAATATTTTTTCATTTTAAAAAAATTGTTAGAAAGATACAGAAAAATGCAAAACAAAACAACCCAAACAGTTTAATGAAAAAAATTATAAACACTTGGGTAGCCACAACCCCCGGGGGTCAAGAAAGAAGAGTATTGGCCTCTGGAAAAGCCCCACGTATCTTCCTTTCTCTCTACAGCTCACTGCTATTCTGGCTTTTTAAAATACTGTGGGAGACTAGCAAAGCACATCTGTTGGCCATATCAGTCCCTTGGACCACAAGTAGGAATATCTGAAGTAATGTCAGTGCAATGTGGGCCATCTTTTAGTCCTTAGTAAAGTCCCCAGCCAGATTTCCTTGAGCCCATCCCAATAACCAAAGAGACACAGCTGTAGCAACTGGTGCTGAGAAATCCTGTCGAATTAATAAGGACCACTCTTGCATCAGAGCACTGAACTTGTTGAAGGAAAAAGATCTCATGTTCTACATGTTCTCAGGCTCTGCAGACCTTCCTCACGCGTCCAACCCACAGAAGAGTCTTTGGTACACCTGGGTTACAGATAACCAAGCCCTCAGAGATTAAGTGATTTGCCTGAGGTTTGGAAGCTGCATTTTAATTTTCATTCACTCTGAATAAAGGAAACCACAGGAAAGTCCTGTGGTAGAGTGAGCGTAAGAACAGAGTCCTTGCCTTCAGTTTGCATTCTCCCAGGGCAACAGAGTAAACAATGGATGATACAGATTATTTCACTGATATTAGGAGAAATGCTGTGAAGGAGATAACACAGGTTGCTTTGAAAGTATATGATGGGTGGACCAGACAGTGTTTTAACACTTCCTAATTTTGTAAGGCCTCTTGAAAAAGTTTGCACAGTAAGCCTTCAAGGATGAATAATGACAGGGTCCTAAGCATGTTGCAGACAGAAGAGCAAGTGCAAAGGCCGAGGCAACGAGAAAAAAGGCAAAAAAGCTTGAAAGCCAAAGTGGACTAGAGAGGGAAGGGGAGAGCAGTAGTGAGGTGAGGCTGCAGTGGGATACAGACACTAGCCACATGTGGTAGCATAGAGCAGTTTAAGGGTTTGAGCATTTGTCCCAAGGACAGAAGTTCTTAAAAGATTTTAAGTAGGAACATGTCAAAATCAGATTTGCATCATATAAGGATTGTTCTGTGTAGAGAATGAACAGGGGACAGCAGTAGGTGGTAGAGACCAAATCGTGACTCTAACAGGTGGTAGTAGTGGCCAGAGAGAAGTGGACAAATGTGAGACAGCTGGAAGGTAAAATGGCAAGTCTTCATGATTATTTTGGGCGGAGATGGAGAAATCTAGCACAACCCCTAAATTTCTGACTTGTTCAACTAGGCAAATGCTCCCCCAGTAAGACAGGGCCACTGGGAGATCAGCAGTGAGCTGTTTTTTTTATTTTTTGGCATAAGGAGTGTGAGGGGTTTGTGACACACCCAAATGGAGCCACCAAGTGGGAGATGAAGGATTGAAATGTACAAGCTTGAGGATCATACAGTTTGAAAGTCACTCCTAGTTGGAGGGTGATAGAAAACACAGGGACCGGTGAGAGATAGCCCAGGAGATTGAGAGAAGGAAGCCAAAGATTCAGCCCTGGGGAGCACCAAGGCAGAAGCCTGGGGAAGATGATGTTTCAACAGGAGTGGAGGGTGGGAGTTGTACAGCGTCGAATGCGGCTCAAAAGCCAAGCACAATGAAGACTTGAGTCCACGGGAGTCAGGAACATGAGGGCTGTGGGTGGCCCTGCCAAGAGGCCTCTCATCCAGGTGAAGAAAGCAAGGCCTACACTGAGGTGGGGTACAGAGCATCTGGGAAATCATCTCCTGGGAAAATGGCCCAAATCTGCTACAGCTCTTTCTACCTGTTTGGAGTCAAAGGGACAGGACTGTGGCTGGGGAGCAGGGAGAGGGCAGCAGAGTCAAGGTGGGATTTGTGAAGATGGCAGACGCCTAAAAAAGAGGGATCCAGAGGGAAGTTGAATGTGCGGGTGACAAATGAAGGAATGGGGTTCACAGCACGTGTTTAAAGCTGACTGGACAAGGGGACACTTGGCAGGTAGATTTGGAGGCAGAGCTCCCATTGGATGGTTCTCTTTTTTAGAGCTCCAGGTTCAAGGCTCTCACCTTCATTAGCCTGCCTCCCATTAGGTCCTGTAGATTGTACTTTTCCAGAAGGATTTAGAACCCACTAAATGTGGTCGTTTCACCAATCCCTCCTACCCTGGTCCAACTGATCGTTCTCCCCTAAAACCAAGACCCAGTGCTTCACAGACCCCAGCGTACTCGCATAACAAAAGATTTCCTAAAATGAACTACTTACCATGTTACTGGGAATTTGGTCTCAGGGATTAAATCATAAATTTCTTGCCATTCTTTGGGTATGTCAATAAAATCTCGGTAAATCTTGATTTGTAGCACTGATCCTATGGTGATGTGTTGCAAAAGTTTTAAAAATTCTCGAAGAGTATATCCTAACACGTTGGCATGGCCAACAGTAATCAGAACATCACCTGAAGAGGGAAAAAATTATCAGTAAAATTTAGATAATGGGTCAATGGTCTCATACCACTTCCGGCTCTAGTATGAGGTGTTTCATTTTAAGAGTTCATATTGTTGGTTCATTTTGAACCCAAACCAGGCTTCAGCCTTTATTTCATAAAAGTGGTCATCTCAGTGCCATGAGTGTCCTTTGCATAATGGAGAATGCATGTTTCTTAATAGTGGTGTAATGGTAGATATTATTTCATGTTTTTACTGCATTTCTTTAGTCCTTGGTATGACAGAAGCTAAAAACCATTTATAATCTGAACCATCCTTTAAAATTCTAAAAAACTTGTTTGTTTCAAGTAAAATGAATAGCTATTACTATTAAAGAAAAAAACTACTTGTACTAAGTGAATAAATGACCTAGTTTCTCTTGTACCTGCCTGGCAATTTCCATTGCCCTCCACTGGTATTAACATCAAGACTTTGATTTTAATTTTCTGCCTTGCAAAGTATTAGTGAGCAAATAATTCTGCATGAAAAACACTGGACATTTAGCACGATTTAATTAAGCTTACAATGTCTATACAGAGAGTATGTTGGTTAAAGGGATTTGACAGCTAGGTTGCCTACTTTAGGGCATTGCTGGACAGGGAGGGAAGCGCGATGGTCAACCATGGAGCTTCTGATCCCCCAGCAAGTGGGAAGAAAACCACATCTTGACTGCAAGCCCCTGGCCCCCCAGAGTGGATGTTAAAAAAAACAATTACTCTTTCATGCCCACCTCCCTACGGCCAGCACGTACGATGTGGATGTGTAAACGAGATCCAGCCATGGGGCATGCCCACCTGGGTCACTGAACCCAGAGCAGGAGACGCAGTGGGGTGATAGGAGCACAGGGCTACAGGGGTAGTTATACATGGCCCTCTGTCTCTCATCATTTTCCAAGCCTGGTTTTCCAGCCTTTCTGGCAATTCTGTCAGACTCCGTGTCCTAAGTTCAGTGTCTTAATAGAACTCTTTTCTATTGCTTGCAGTGAAGAATCCTGACTGCTACAAGGACACTCAGCAAGAGAAGAAGGAATACAAAGAAATTACTTTTTAAGGGCTCACATTGGGTGAAAGCTTAGCAGATCTTACTAGAACAGCCTGCCAAATGGTTAATGGAGACTTTTTAGCTAACACTGGATGAAGGAACTCCAGTGAAGTCCCAAAGGGTGTGTTCATCTCTCTGTGCGTGGGAAGCTAGGGGCTCCTCAATTACCCTCACTGCAAGACAGCTGAAGCCTAGCTTCCAAGGAGAAAAGAGTCCGGACCAAGTACCTTCTCTGCTGCTACACCCCACGACTCTAGAGTTGAGAATTCTGCTCATCTCAAAGGAAGCCTCTGGGGAATGCCAAGGACAAACTTCCATAGTGCTAGTGCTATCAGAAACTTAAGTTTCAAAGTAGTTAACAAAATGAATACTTAGAAGGGTGGAGAAAACCTACTTTGGTCTTAAAAAGTAGCTGAGTATAAAACCAGCCTAGTATCTGCAGCTAACTTCAAAATGAAACAAGTTTTTCCCAGCTACCTGCAGAGTGTGCAGTCTGAAACAGCTGTTCATCCTATGGAGGTTAATTACAACAGCAAAAAAACAAAAAACAAAACAAAACTCCCGAAAACCCAACCACAAAAACCCCTCACTGGATGTGCTTCTGTGCCTAATGTTAAAAGGAGCGTTTATAGCTGAAAGCCACGGCTTAGCATTCTGCTTAATTATGTTGTTAAAGGGTTTTTTTTTTTTTTATCAAGAGGGCAGAAAATAAACGGCTTAATTCCCTGACCATCCTGGCTGTAAACCAAACGTGTCGTTGTATGAATGTGATTACTCTGGCAATAGATATTAATATCGCCCTTCATAAAGAAATACCAATCTGGTATTTATGAATACCAACCTCATTACACATCTTTTTTCTGTTTTAATGGGCTGTAGGAACCACATTATTATACAAACTTTGTCTCGATTACCTATATTAAATCAACTTTGCAGCGGCCAAGTCACTACTGAAAAATAGATTTTGTTTATTTTTCTCCATCTCTCCCGATGAGGCTGTAAGTTCCATAAGCTCCATGTAGTTAGAGACCACATCTATTTGGCTCACCTTTATACCCCTGTGCCTAGCAGAATACATGCACACAGTAGGCATTCAGGAAATGCTTGGTGAATGAATGTGGCCAGTACGTGACTTGTATTTGCCTTCAAAGCTATACTAATTTCTTTTTTTTTTTTAAGATTTTATTTATTTATTTGACAGAGATAGAGACAGCCAGCGAGAGAGGGAACACAAGCAGGGGGAGTGGGAGAGGAAGAAGCAGGCTCATAGCGGAGGAGCCTGATGTGGGGCTCGATCCCATAACGCCAGGATCACGCCCTGAGCCGAAGGCAGACGCTCAACCGCTGTGCCACCCAGGCGCCCCTCAAAGCTATACTAATTTCTTAAGACTCTATATATCAGAGTCTGTTTAAAGACTGGTCAAAAGAAATTTAAATTTAGCTCGAATAAACTAACACTAAACTAAACCAGGAAATCAAGATGAAACCCTATTTTGAAACACCAGAAGAGAAAAATATAAAGCACGTGGAGAAGAAATAATGGGGCTGGGAGATAATGGGGTCAAAGAAGTAGCAGGCTTGTGGGACTGTCACCTTTGAAATTCTCAATCATTGTCAAAAGCACTGAATTCCGGTCTCTGAAACCAAGACCCTGAAGGGAAGTAAAGAGTTTGGGACTCTGGACTCTCTCTGATACTGAAATCCCATTTCCAGTCAAAGGTGTGGGCTTTCTCGGGGGCCATGGGCTCAAGTCCCAGCTCCATCCAACCGCTTTTTTTTTTTTAAGATTTTACTTATTTATTTGACAGAGACAGCAAGAGAGGGAACACAAGCAGGGGGAATGAGAGAGGGAGAAGCAGGCTTCCCACTGAGCGGGGAGCCCGATGCAGGGCTCCATCCCAGGACCCTGGGATCATGCCCTGAGCCCAAGGCAGACGCTTAACAACTGAGCCACCCAGGCACCCCTCCGTCCACCCACTTAGCTCGGTGTATTGATCCAGTACCTTCACCTCCCCAACCCTCTATCTTGCATTACCCACCTTCCAGGAGTGGTGCAGAGATTAAATGAGATCCTAGATGTGGAAACTCCTTGCACAATGGCTGTGACAAATATTCATGTATTAAGCACAGACATAACAAATGCACCAGCACTGTAGGTAAATCCTGGATTTAAAAGATGAACTCAAGACCGCCTCTGACCTCAAGGAACCCACTGACTGGAGCCGCACCATGAGGTCCGGCTTCCCGTGCATAAAAGTGCACTCCTGTTGCACTCCAGTGACTGTGCGCTCTGGTTATCAACAAGCCGTCACCTGACCCCAGATAAGCTAAGGAGAACGTGCAGAAAAGCTCATGCGACCTGTCCTGAACTTCTTCTGGTCTGGAAAGTCCAGAGCTCTCTTTCTGGCACTCTGTGGCCCAGCACCAAGTAGTGACATTTGGAGAAGATGTTTTGGATTTTAAGGTGAAGTAAACGTTCATAATGGCATCATTTATCTTTTCTTTAACCCACTGCTTCTAAACCAAGCTGCACTTGGAATCAATCACCCAAGGAGCTTTGAAACCATAACCGGCCCCAGATAAATTGAATCAGAACCTCTGGGGAGATAGGGCGTAGGCACCTCAGTTTTATAAGTTCCCCAGGTGATTCTTTTTTCTTTTTTTTTTTTTTTAAGATTTTATTTATTTATTTGACAGAGAGAGAGACAGCCAGCGAGAGAGGGAACACAAGCAGGGGGAGTGGGAGAGGAAGAAGCAGGCTCCCGGCAGAGGAGCCTGACGTGGGGCTCGATCCTAGGACTCCCGGATCACGCCCTGAGCCGAAGGCAGACGCTTAACGACTGAGCCACCCAGGCGCCCCTCCCCAGGTGATTCTAATAGATAACGAGACTTACAAACCAGTGGCTTAGTCCACTGGGGCTCCTGTACCACAATCATTTTTTATTAAAAACAACAACAAAAAACAAGTCTGGAAACTAAGAACAGCCTAAGAGAAATGATTGCCAGTATTCCCATTGAACTGTCATTTTCAAAGCACTTTCATAAACATTACCTCTCCAAATCCCCGCTGGCTCTGACGAAGGTGGTATTATCCCAAATCAGAGATGAGGTGACCTACACCTGGAAGGTTAGAGGACTTTGCCCGAGGTCACAGAACTACGAGGTGGCAGAGCCTGGGCCTGAATTCAGGCCCAGCTAGAACCGGGTGGCTCTTCCCTCTCACCACCCTTGCAGCCCATCGTGTCTCCCTGGCTCGCCAGCACAGCCCTAGAACCGGAGCAAACACTGGAACACACATCTTGAACTGGATGGAAAATCCATTCACCCCAAGACAGGAGAAGCAGGGTGGTGTTGAGAAAGCCGTGGGGCTTGGATGTCTAACACAGAGGGTTCAAGCCCCTAATCCCTGGTGGGCAAGTTACTAAATATCTGATTCCCTATCTGTAAAGGCGGCTTAATGCAGAATCTAGCCCAGGGATTGTCAGGAGAGTGAAATGAGATCATGCATCTAAACATTAATGATGATTAACACTGCCTACAAAAGAAGAAGGGTTTATCCACCGACAGCCATAAACTCTAGAGTGATACCGTGCCTGTATTTGTATCCCACAGGATAAACCTGGGCAAGGAACTCAAGCTCACTGAGCCTCAGTTTTGTCCCCTGTGAAAGGGGGATGACAGTGGCTCCTACCTAGAGACTTACAGTAAGAATTCATTGAATAAAAATGCACAACAGCGAGGGTTGATAAAGTGATAGCAAGTGGCTGGCCCACAGAAATCTGCTCTCAAACGATGTCATCATCATGATTATGGTTACACTAAAACCTGCTAACCAGAGTCTCCCCGAAGGCAGACAGGAGGGAGGCAGGGGGAGACCACAGTCACCTGGCTTGAGTTTTCCATCCCTGGCCGCAGCCCCCTTTCTGATGAGGTGGGTGATCTGGAGGTAGGGCCCGTTCTGGATGATGATTAGGCCTAGGCCCAGGTTCCCCACAGTGAGTTTGGTCTGCTGAGTTTTGCTCAAGTTGTGTACAGATGACTTGACATTGAAGCCGATTTGTTTGTCTAATAAAAAGAGGGAGACACTTTTTCAGTCCATCACCTAGACAGCAGCATGGCAGTACCCCTGGGGTCCCAAAGCCAGATTCCCAGGGCAGTTTCGTAACCTTTCTATTCCTCAGTTTCCCTGTCAGTAAAGTGAGGACAATAAGTGTCTAGCTCAGAGGCTTGTTAGGAGTACAAACGAGACAGTTAAAGGGCTTTGCCCAGCACCTGGCACCTGCTGAGTGCTTAATTAATGTCAGTTATCATCTCTCGGCTTGATAAATCTTTTCTGAGGCAGGCAGTGCTCTAGGAAATAACAGTTTCTTGCCCGTATGGATCTTCCAGCTTAGTGGAAGAAGCAGATATCCATCAGTCATGCAAATGTATGTTGAATAACATACTGTAACACATGCTATGAAGGAAAAGTACAGAGAGCTCTGAGGGGGACTGACAGGAGGCCAAGGTATCCTGTGGGGAAGGCGGTTCAGGCTTCATACAGGAGGTAACGTTTGAATTGAGGTAAAAAGAGGAACAGGAAATATTTAGACAAAGGAGGGTGGGAGGGAGCAAATCGGATCAAGGCTCTGAGACAGGAAAGAACCGAGATGACAGACGACGCTTGGGGCAGGCCAGAGAAGCAAAGGCAGAGCCTACAGGCTGCTTCACAGGCTTACCTCACTGGAAGAGAGGAGGAGCAATTTAAGCAGGACACAGTAAGATTTTCATTTTCTTCAGACAAAACCAAACCAAAAAACCACCTTCTGGTTGCTGTGTGGAGCATGGATTGTGGGGTCCAGAGTGGAAGTGAGAAATCAAAGTACTACCACAATTACGGTGATTACCCAAGCATGCCGTGGCAGTGACAGTGGAAATAGCAGGAAAAGATCATTTGGCGGGAAAATCTGGGACAATGGGTGATGGTGGAGGGGTGTCGAAATATGTTTTCTACAGAACTAACTCTCAAAAGAAAAGTTGCAGACAATGGAGTGATTTAAAACAAGTTATTCTCCCAAGAGGGAGCTTCTCAGAAGACTCATTTTCAGTCCACAGGAAGCTTCTGGGGACATTCGTTATCAGCACACCTTTCCTTAAGGACAAGTGACAAACTGCTCCTTGCTGAGCCTTTGCCAAATCCATGTGACTGTGGTGTTTTGAGGGCCCAGGAGTCGTCCCCACTGCTGAGGGAGGGGCTCTCCCAGTCCCTGCACCCCCAGATGTGCCAGACTGGCCAGGTTCCTGGCCCTTCCCTCTTAAGCAAGTGTTCTTGCTTATCTCCCACGTGGCCTTCCCCCAAACCACAGAGGCTCTCTAGAAAGTAAGTAAAGGAACCCAGTATAAAGAAGGTACCACATTCGGAGACTGTTCAGGATTATAGGAGCGAGATGGAGCAGGTGGTACACCTCCTTCAGCCTCCAGTGCCTGAGCACACGGAGAAGCGGCATCCTTAGGCGGGGTCTGGGTCCCAACCTCACCTTGCAAATTAAATGTGCTCAGGATAAAATAATCTGTGAAGCCCAGTCTCAAAAGCCAGCAGGGTTAAGGGAAAGAAGGCAGACTCAAGACTCCATATCAGATGATTCCACCTTCGTGGAAAGGGCAAAACTACAGGACACCGATGAGAGTGTCAGGCACCGGAAGTGCGCGGGCTGGCGGCAAAGGGGCAGCGCAAAGCCATTGGTGGGGGCGTGGGGGGGGGCGGGTTGAGCTTCTCCACACCTTGATGGTGGTGGTTAAACCTGGGCAATCGTTTGTCAAAACTCGGAGCTCTACACTAACAATGAGGGGCTCTTAGTGCATGTAAAGTATAGTTTAGTAAACAAATGATGGGGAGAGGCTTCCTCCCAGGCCAAGAGTCTGACGTTCCCATTTTACAGGGGAGGCAAAGTGACGAAGGCTTTGTCCCCAGGGCGTCGCCGTCTCCCCACTCCCCAGTTACCTTTTTTGCTTTTTAGAACGGCCTTCTTCATGGCCCCAGGAGGGCAGGCCGCTCAGAGGGCCTCCCAGAGCCGAAGCTGGAGTGGGTCCAACTCCCAACTGTTTCGAACCCGCGAGGAGACGGCGCACTGCGGGCAGACCGCGGGCGGCGGGGCGGACCCCCGGGCGGCGAGGAGACCTCGGGCGCTGCTCCTCGGAGTGGCCGCCAGGGGGCAGAAGTTGGGCAACTGTGCCAGTTAAAGACCTCCGTGGACCCCGGAAAGTGGAGTGAGTAGAAATTTGGGGGCGGGAGGGACAGGGGAGAAAAACAAAACTTGTGCGGTGGTTAACACAGTGCCTGGCTCCCAGCGGGTTCATCATCCATTCTTGGAAAACAACTGAACTGGGGAGGATGGAGGAAGAACAGGGGAGGGCGTGGCAAAGATGGGAAAAGGTCTGCAGAGGCAGATCCTAACTAGAAGACCATAGAAGAGCGCAGAAGCCCCTTGCTGCTCTCCCAGTAATGGTATTTTTAAATATGGTTGCATCAACAGCCCCAACTGTTTTGGAACTGCACTGTTTTCATGGATGTTTTGAATGAGGAAAAGCCAAGGGTGGCTCGAAAAAATATGAGTCACCATTAGGAGAGGAATTAATTCTTCCTTCTTTTCTCCAAAATAATCTTTCCTCCCCCACACGCATTCAGTCATAGGACAAATATTTACTGGAAGCTGGTTCTGTGGTTTGTACTGATGCTGGGGACACAACAGTAGGCAAGACAAACAAGGTTCTTACCCTTTGGAACTCGGATATAAAAAGCAGATGAAGTGGACAATTTTAGGAAACTATAAATTATCAAAAATATATTCTAGAAGAAATAGAAAACAATGTGATGAGGTAGGGCCTGTTGTCATCCCCACTCTGATGACACCGAGAGGGTAAGCACCTTGCATTCACGCTTTCAACAAATAGTTACCAAGCACTTATTGGGTATCAGGCAATTGTGCAGAGATTTCCATGGCCGACCTGGGCAGGTTCTAGTTTAGTTGGCCTTTTCTGTGGCTCTACCCAGACAATAAATCAGGGCAGATTTTTGTTGGATAAATCCTGTGTTGCAGAAGCTGAGACAAAGGGAAATGAATAGAGCTGTCCATTTTTTATATTCTCAACTTCAAGGAGTCTCCAGCAGGTGGCTTCTTGTGATCAATCACCAGTTTCCCCGTCCAAACCGTCTGGCAAGGTGTCTGTCCTGACACCAAATTAATTCCTTCATAAAATGCATCATTTTCCTCCATGTTCCTATGAGTAGAGGGAATGGTGAGAGTTTGTGGGACTCAAGCACGTCAGCATCAGAGGTTTGGTGAGGGGAGCATATCAGCACCTGGCACACAGGAGGTCTAACTGCCTTCCTCCACCCCAGGCTAAAAACTGTCTTTAGGGCAGATGTCAAGATTACACTGGAGGGTGGAATTGCAGGATACAAATGGTCATGGCTGCTGTCCTGTGCTGCCCAGATCCCCCTTCAGGACTGACGGATTTATTCCTGCCCCTCCACCCCACCCTTTCTTCTAGCTGAGCTCCTTGCCCAAGATCACACCTTCCCAGGGCAGCTAGCATCCAGTGACCCGTCACCGTCGGGCAAAAACCTGGCTCCCTCAGTACAACTCAAGCAACTCTGGAGGGCAGTCCCAGCTCCAGAGCTCCTGTACAGTCCACTGAGGTCCTTCTGTGGCTGTGCTGCCACCTGAGTTCTCCCTTTGTCAGGTGCTGCTTCCCTTTCCTCCCCCCACAGGTGTGGGTCCCAAGAGCACTCCCCAGTAAACTCCCTGCAACTCAAGAGTGTTTCCTAGAGAACGCACCCCACCTGGAGCAGCTAGTGCCAGGGAAAGAGTAGATGCTTAGATGGGATTTTGGAGCTGATGACCCTGCTGTCCAGGTAATAACAAGGGTTCCATCCCCAGTAGAGGAGAATGTACATAGCCTGAGGCACAGGGAAACACTAAGACTGTTCAATTTTTCACCGTAGTAAAATGGAATGGTTTGGCACCCTCATGATCTGCCCGAGTATCTCTTAGTACTCCTTTGCCCTATTTTGACAGTAAATAGACAAAGTAGCCACCGCCTGGGAAATACATGGCAACCAGTGGCTCAAACTCCTTAGAGATGGAGGTCTGAACCACCTCACCATACAAGCCACCTAGACCACCAGAGGTGCTAGCAGGAGGTGAGAGGAATCTGGGATGGGCAGGAGAGGAGGGAAGTGATGAGTGTGTCCGTTAGGCCTCCAGATGAGCTGCGGCAACAGGGGGAGCTGTAGTTTGTCCTGCTAACCTTCCTCTTATAAGATTCCCACAGGAAAAGATCCCCACCAGGGTCCTGCTCTCAGAACTGAAAAGAAGCAGGTGGATCCGCCTAGCACAGTGGGTGCACTGTGGCAAATGTTGCCCTGTGCTACCTGGTCCCCCTGAAGACTCAAGGACCCAGTCCCCAGCTGCTGGGAAGGTGGGAGGTTGACAGAGCTCAGCTGTCAGTGCTCTCAAGGAATTGCCTTGGCTGAAGAGCAGTCGCACCCAAGGTCATGCCCCATTCCTGGGGCAACTAGCATCTGAGGACTAGTCCATGCAGGCATACAAAGGCTTGGCCCCTTTTCCCCAACTCCAAACAGCCATCCCAGCTTCAGAGTTCCCCATAGGGTCTGCCAAAGCATCCTGTGACTGCACCACCCCCAAACTGCTCCCTCTCGGCCTTCCCTGCTGCCTCCCCACCCTCCCCTGCTCCTGAGTGCACTCCCTAATAAACTCCCCGCAAGCTAATTGATAATCTCTTGTCTCTGAGTCAGCTCCAATGGAACCCAGTCCGTGAGAGGAAAGGAGATTTGAGCCCAAGGCACAAAGTGTTAAACTCTGGATTTAGCTCTTTTGTCTTATCTAACCCCACAAACCCCACGTGCATACCTATGGTGCATACCTATGGTGCATCCACGCAATCCTGGCCTGTGTGGTGAACTTGACCTCCCTCCCCCACCCCAGGGGGAGGCAGTGTGTTCTTTATCCTGTCAGGCCGAAGCTGCTCCTTAAAAAGAAGAGTGATTACACAATCCCCTCCACAGATTTCACCAAGGTCCCATCTGGATTCAGTCTCTGCTGGGCCAAGGCCTATCATCCATCACAATTAAGCACACTGTGTTCACAGCCCCTTAACAGCACAGAATGCCTATTTATGACTCCAGCCTGCCACCGTAGATCCCTCCTGGGGGCCTTCAGGGTCCCCAAGGATTTTCTGCCTCAAGGATCCTTGTGGCTCATCTCTCTCCGAATAGAAAATTCCCAGCTGCTTTACTTGGGGGTAAGTGAGGGGATGGGGAGGTTCTATCACTGAAGCAGAGTGCATGATTGGGAGTCTATTAAGTAAGAGGAGGGAAAGAGGCCCAGGGAGGTGACAGGACTTTCCCAAGCTCAAGGCAGTAGAAGGGGTGGGACTGGAATACAGTTCTGTATCCTTTCTGTTTCATCACACCACCTCTCCTAACCCCTAGGGTTTGTGTCTACTAAAATCTATACTGGGATATGGAGGAGAGAGGAACTGATCTGTCCCCTAGATCTCAGAAAGGCTTGGGACTTTGAAACACCAGATATGTTGGAAGTCAAGAATGAGATGTGGGGTTAAAAACAGAATTAACAGAAAATCTGTTAACAGAATATTTGGTCCCTGTCCACCCCTCCCACCCCCATCCTGGTTGGTAAGAGGAATGGGATAGGTGACTATTGTCTAAAGTGATGTGTGGCCATTAATCTGGTAAAAAACAAACAACAACCAAAAAAAACCCTCAATTTTTTTTAAACTTTGCACTATTTTTTTTTTCTATAAATTTAAGTATAGTTGACATATATTAGTTTCAGGTGTACAACACAGGGATTCAACATTCGTATACATGATGAAATGATCACCATAAGAAGTCTAGTTTCCATCGTACTGCTTGTTTTTATCCTTTAATCTTAGATTCAGAACCTTTTGTGGAGGATCAGACATAGGAGGGACTGGGAAGTGCCGCCCAAGTAGAAGGAAAATTTATACTTGATTTATTTATTTTATTTTAGAGGGTTTGGAGAGGCAGAGGGAGAAGGAGAGAGAAAATCTTAAGCAGGCTCCACGCCCACTGCAGACCCCATGCGGGGCCCGATCTCACAATGCTGAGATCATGATCTGAGCCAAAATCAAGAGTCAGACTTTTAACCGACTGAGCCACCCAGGCACCCCATATACTTATATTTTTTAAAGACAATAATCACGTGATCATCATTCCACTCATTTGGAGTCAGAATAAGCAAACTGTTCCAACATTTCACCTCAGGATTCTCAACTGCCTGGTAGTCAATATCAGTGGACAGTGTTTGAGAATTCAGAACTATGTAGTTGCAGTTTCTTCTATTACTGGGCAACAAAAACTCTGGATGAGAAGCCAAGAATATGATTCCATCAAACTTCTCCAGTAGTTAAAAAAAAAAAAAAATTAAAGCCCTCCTATAGTAATGTGATATGCATATCTGAATCCCTGGAATATATCAATCAATCAGCTTCTGCCAATTTCTGTGGCAGAGGAAAACTAAAGGTATAATGTTTTTTTAAAAAAATCCTGCCCCCCCTGGAGACCAATGTTTGGACAGGAAAGTCTATAGACTAGCAATCAAATCCCTCCTTACCCAGTCTATGTGGTGACACTGATAACTCTCTGTGAGTTTCTGCAAGGCTGTTGGATTTAGTGGAATTTGAAACTTGCTGAGTTTTGTGAACATGTAGGCTTTCCAAAAATAGAGACAGATGTCACTCTTCCAGGTCTTTCTAGCGATGACCTATGTGGCATTTAAGGAGAAAATGAGTGTCCCATCTCCTGTTTGCTGCATGGGGGACTACCAGAAAAGAAAAAGCTGGATCCAAAGTTAGGGTTAATGGTGATTTGGTCCATGAGTCATGAAAGAAAAAGAAACCTCCACTAGACAGCAAAATTGTAGATGGATAGATCATCTGTATTTGATCATAACAAATTATACCAAGGTGTTATTTTTTTCTGTTTATCCACCCAAACTAAGCTTCTCCTCATGCCTCAACTCAGTAAATACTACCACCAAACACCTGGTTACTCAGGCCAAAACCTTAGAAGTCATTCCTGAGGCTTCTCTATGTTTCAACCCTACCCCATTGTCAGTCATTTTCCTTGCCTACAAAATAGCCAAAGCTGTACATCTTTCTCCATTTTCACTATTCTCATCCTAGCCAAAGCTACGTTTCTCTCTCCTAGAGTACTTCGCCTGTTAACTGGTATCCCTGCTTCTAATCTTGCCCCTCCCCCCTACTAACTACACTATCTTTGTAGATTAAATAAGACCTTGTCAGTCTCCTNNTGAAAACCTCCTGCCTTTCCCTTCCACTTAGAACAAAATCCAGACCTTTTACCACGGCTCCCAAAGCCCCACCTCTGGCCTCCGCCTACCTTTCTGTCTTTTCATACTACCCTCCAGCCACACAGGCTATTCCACAGTTCCTTTAAGAAGCCAACCTCTTACTCTTCGCACTTGCTTTACCCTCGGTCTGGAGTAGCCTTGCCCAAATCTTCACAAGTCAGGACTTAATGATCCTGGTGATCACAGTGAACCTTCCCTGACCATCCTAAGTATCACCGCAGGCCTCCTTCTCTCCCGCCATCAGACAGACTCCCGCATTTAATTAACAAAGCAACACCTGAAATTATCTTTATTTTAAAGACAAAATTTTAACGTGTTTGTCTCTTCCCCACCAGGACGTAAGCTTCCGGAGAGTGGAAACCTTGTCTCGCATGTCCAGTCCAGTACCCCCACTAGGTGTCGACAGTTATTTCCTAAATGGGGAAGTCCTGGAGTTGACCGACGAGGAGGGGGCAATGCTAACACAAGGTGACAAGGACTGTTTGGGGCCCCGAGTCACTTGGCAGATACCCCACCTACCAATCCAGTCTCCCTTTTGCAAGGCTAAAGACTGAGGGGCATTTTGTCACGGAACAGTCATTGACAACGATAACAATATTATTATTATTATTATTATTGGCCAGAAAGCCAAAAGGCGGCATGGCCTGCCGGAAGAGACCCGGGCGCGGAGCAGGAGCCTGGGCCGGGTGCCGGTCCGGCTCCCCGGCAGCGAGGCGGGCGGCCGAGGAGAGGCCGGCGGTACACAGCGGGGCCCGGGGCGGTCGGGAGGGTCGGAGCTGTGGCCCGGGGCTGCGAGGCAGGTGGCAGAGCCGGGAGAACCGCGCACGGTCGCCGCCGCCCGGGAGCTGGCCCGGCCTCGCCAGTGCCGCGGCTTCGCTTCCGGGTGAGGGGCGGGCAAGCAGAGCAGTTCCGGGGCGGGCGGCGGTTCCGGCTGTGCGGGCCGCGCCGCGGCTGCTGGTCCCGGGCGCGCGGAGGGCGCGAGTGGCGCGCGGGGGCCGAGGGGGCGCGAGGCGGCGGCGCGGGGACTCCGGGCCCCGGCGGCGGCCCATGGGGCGGGAGGCGTGAGGCCGCGGCCTGCCCGGGGCTCGGGGGGTGGGGGGAGCGGGGCGGGGAGATGGATAAACTGACCATCATCTCAGGATGTCTCTTTCTGGCCGCCGATATCTTCGCCATCGCCAGCATCGCCAACCCGGACTGGATCAACACCGGGGAGTCCGCGGGTGAGCGGCGGGCGCGCGGGGCCGGGCGGGGGATTGGCTGAGGGCTGAGGGCGGAGAGGGGAGACCCTGCTGAGGGGAAAACGGGGCTGGAGGGTGCGAGGCGGGGGCTGCCCTGAGGAGGGAGGGGGCGAGAGGCGTCAGGGGCTGCGGGGCCGGGAGCCCGGGGGGCAGAGAGGGGGGAGCCGATGGAGAAGAGGACGCGCGGTCGCGAGGGGGACCCTCAGGCTGAGAGGAGAGGCGCCCCGGGCTGAGCGAAAAGTGGCCGAGGGGCGACGAGACCTGGGATGGGCTGGCGGGTACCGGACGGGGAAGGGAGGGTGGTGGGGAGACAGCCGCCGGACTTGAGGGACCGCGGAGGAACGAGCCTCGTCCTGGATTGGTGGGGGGAGGTGTGAGAAAGTCCAGGTGGGAGACGAAAGAAACCTTGATTTGGAGAAAACTGAGGCGCCTGTGAAGGAATTAGAAACTAGGCGGGGACCCGGGCCCGGAGGGAGGCAGCCTGTGGGGCAGAGCGAGAACCCCCAGAGAGCTGCGTGAGGAGTCAGGTCCGGGCCCCGCGAGGGAGGGAGCTGCAGCCGGGTTCCAGGTGGCCCGACCAGACAGGGTTAATGGTGCTGGGGGAGCTGGTGTGCTGGGTGGGGGCGGTCTCCCTCCCTGCGCCCTCGCCTGTCCCCTGCCCGCTTGGCAGTGTTTAAGACGCATGTGGCTTCCGATTTTCCCTTTGAAGTCTGTGTAGTTATAATTTTGCTTTATTTTAGGCCCGGGAGCTATAATAATACTAATAATAAACTTCGTTTTATGGAGCATCTTTCATTCCAGCGCATCACAAAACGCTTTAGAGATCTTAATAGTAGTTACAAAATTAAATAACACATTAGAGTTGCAGGGAGCCCAGCAGCAGTAGCAGTGCCTGTTGTAATACCACGGAGCTGTAGGCAGCAGAGACAAGGTGGTGCCCTCAGGAGAGAAGTAGGCATCCTTCTGAAGGGTATCCCAGGTGAATGCCCTTGCAGGATTTTTCTCATCTTGGGCTACCACGCACGCACACGCACTCTCCCTCTCCCTCTTTCACACACACACACACACACACACACACACACACACTCACTCAGACCTGTGAGACCAAACCTCTAATTAATGTCACAGCTGTCAGGAGGGCTGATCGGAATAAAGGAATGAGCTTGTTTTCTAACTGCTTGTTCAGTGCAGGTGATGGGAATATTGGGGGTTGGGAATGTCAGACTCCCTCCGTGAATAATTTGTTATAAAAATGTATCACTGTGCTGTCAAAGTTACTTCTTAAGTATTACTTATGGTTCTGTATTTATCCTGCAGTATATTTAGCTCTTAAAAAAAGCAGTTGCTGGGACATTTGTTGCTCCCTCCTCCCTCCCTTCTCTCCTCCATCTAGATCTAGTAACACAAAATCGTGCTGTCAGATTTACGGGTTATTAAAATAACACACTAAAAATTCTCTTTTTTTGCCTTTACAAGTTTAAGCAGAGCTCTTAATTGTAAAACATATATGATTATTTTGATGTGATGGAGCTGCTAATGCTACTGTGGTAAATTTACAATACATAAATGTATCAAATCAACACATTGTACCCCTAATGTACACAATGTTATATGTCAGTTATAGCTCATTTTTAAAAAATTGTAAGGTGAATAAGAAAATGTTTAGGATGGTTTGGAATTTGATGAAACTATGGGCTGTTTTTGAAAATGTTGACAATGTCAATGTTCCTACTAGCTTGTACAGTTATATGTGTGACATCCACTTCATGGTCTGTTGTTTTTATCTTAATTACATGTGCAGTGACTTCTTTCATGAGACTTTCTTTGGAATCTTATATACTTAGGAGTGAAGAGGTTTCACTGTTCTAACAGAGAAGATGCTAAGTGCTTTAAGTGAATCCCAATGTAAATGTCCATGAGAAAGATACACCTTTGATCCTTGAACATGGGTTTGAACTGCATAAGTCCACTTATACATGGATTTTCTTTGATAAGAAATCTTACAGTACTGTAAGAAGAGATCAGATCTTCTTTGATAAGAAATACAGTACTGTAAATCTATTTTCTTATAATTATCTTTACATTTTCTATTTCCTAGCTTGCTTTATTCTTAGAATACAATGTATAATGCATATAACCTACAAAACATGTGTTAATCAGCTATTTATGTTATTAGCAAGGCTTCCAGTCAACAGGCTATTAGTAGTTAAGTTTTGGGGGAGTCAAAAATTATGCATGGATTTTCTACTGTGCAGGACAGGAATAACTCCTTCATATCAATAGACAAAGTCTTCAGCTATGAGTTGCTGCAGAGATGGGAGGGACAGAAGTTCAAGGCTTAAAAGAAGTAGAGCATGTTTGAAATAAGTAAATAGTTGGAGAGGAGGCCATGCCAACCGGTGATATAGGAGGATTGTCTAGCAGCATGGAAGCCTCATTGAAGTCAGTGGTCAACAACATAAAGTGTGATAAGCCACCTGCTTTATTGGTCTTCTCTAGTAGTGCTCAACTGCTTTGGTGATACCAGTGCGTGGTGAAAGCCAGTAGAAGGTTTCATTCATGTTTGGGGTTTGCCAACCAAATGCAACAAAATGACAGAGGAGCAAAGATGTTTAACGTATTGGTCAAAATGTTGTAATGATGGCTGATGGATTCTCAGCTGGATAAAAAGTAAAAGTGAATAAAGGAAAGAGCTGATGTATTGGTCAATGAATAGCAGTTGGTATATGGTCAATGGAATAGTGGACCCAATAGAATTGAAGACCTGACTGGGATTGATTGATCCATGAAAGAGTAAGGACAGGGGATTATGAACACAAGGTCCAAAGTGACAGTGGGGATGTGTGGCTAAAATGGGTGTTATTTTTTCTTAACAGTTTATTTTGCCATCTCAGGAAACCCTTCAATTAAATATTCTGTAACTTGGAAGACGAATAATAGAAAATAGTAGGAAATTTTTCAAAATCATATCTAACCGCTATTTCTTACCTTAACTATGTCAGACAGTAAGCCCCCGAAACTTAAATGAGATGTTCCTTTGTTGACTTGTGCTGTGATAAGATGCACCTGAACTTTGCCTGGTACAGCATTTGTATGCTCAATGTACACGTTTATCTGAGCAGACAGATCTAGTCTTGAGTTTTTTTAAAAAAATTCTGGACAGAATTACACCTTCCAAATCAATGAAACATTTACAGGAAGTTCAAATAAGATGGCAGAGGTGACAGGACTAGCTTTATTCTAAGATCTGCACAGAAGTGACAGCCTCACTGCAAAAAGTCAATGTGTTGGTTCCCTTCAATGCATTAAAAAAAAAGCATATTTTGATGGTGATGTTTTTACTGCAGTTTTCTAAAAGGGCAAAATATATTTTGAAAGTTGAATCCTAGAGCTGAAAGGCTCTGCAGATACAATTTGAAAACCACTGCAGTGAACTAGTACGGAAAGTTTCAGGATTCAAATCCAAACTTCGTCACTTATTAGGTCTTTGATTTGGAGCAAGTTACTTAGTCTCTGTCTATACAGTTCTTCCTCTCTAAAATAGGGATATTAATAGTACCCACCTCATTGGATTGTTAGGATGATTGAGTTCGTCCATGTAAAACAGTACCTGACACATAGTAAGTGCTCATTAAAGGTTAGATTTATTGTTGTATTGCTGTTCTAGTTTATAACATGTCAGAATCCCAGTTTTTAAATTGAAGCTCAGAACTTTTTACTATGAGAATGGACACATTTTCTTTACTAGATGTGCTTGGCAATAAGGAAATATCAAGAAAAATATGGCCAGGCTTAGCACAAGTCAAATTCGTCTTCCCTCTTGGCATTGGACTTTCTGCATCACTTCTATACTGTTCTTCCTCATTTAGTCTTTTATCACCATATTCTAGTCTCTCTACTCTTCAGTTTCTACTTGAAGTACTACAGAAGGAAATGAAATTTCCAAAAACAAAAAACTTAATAGGATAACTTCCTAAAATCCTGGCTAATAAACTGTATTATTATAAGGTTGTGGACCATGCTTCATACTGGCAGAATTTTTAGTTAGATTTTATTGTATTGGTGCAAATACAGAGAAAGTACATTCATTTTATTTTCATCTGTATGTGGTAACATTTCCTGAGCTTGCTCTGATAGCTTGTAGGTTATGCACAAACTTTTGAAGATATAATGAAACAGAAGTAGATATTGTATGTTTAAGGAAAGTACATGGGAAGGACCCTTAGTGGTTCCTATTAATAAAAAATATTGAATGGCAGGTGAATATAAGGGCAAAATTTCATAGTTCTTCTGTGTTGGGTCAAATTTCTTCTGGTTACTGGAATTCAATGTCAATAGCAATATCTTTCATTTTATATAGTGCATTACAATTTTTTAAACAACCTAACATCCATGACTTGATTTGATTTCTTAGGCTTTTTATATTTAGCCAATGTAGAATAGTCATTTCCCATGTCAGTGCTTTGCACATGAGATTTGAGATTCAGTGTTGCAGACTTTCGTCAGGAAAACTCTTCATTGAAGTTTTACTGATATCTTATTTATGCACACCTTTTATTTACTTAATGGAGGTGAAAATTCTTATGTGACTGAAGTTCTTCCCAGATTTCAGAAGAGGGAAAGAAGGAGATTTGGGTTGTAGTCTCAAAGTGATGTCCTTTACTTTGTACAAGTCCCTTAACCTGACTGTCACTGTTTTCTCATCCCTAAAGAGACCAATTTTTGTAGGGGAAAAAAGTTTTTTTAGTTTTATTGAGTTAATTCTAAGAAAGTCAACAATTCAGCAGTGCTGCTTCTGAGAAATCAAAATGATCTAGAGATCCCTTTATTGAATCATCATCCCTTTACAGCAAGGATTTTAGTGACCATTTAGTGTTATGCCATTCTAAATCATCTTAGATAGTTCAGTGTTCTTAACAAAGATTTCCAAATATTTTCCAAAAGTCTCTTCCAGTACATTAAAGAACTCCTCTTTTGTGCCTAATCAAATTTCCCTCTATACAGTTGGTTATCACATTCAGTTTGTAGTCTGTGGTAGTTAGTGTATTTATTCCTGAAAATATTTTCATTCTTGTTCTTTTTTAAATTGTTTAGATTGGATGTTAGAGTGTTTAAGGAGTTATAATAATGAACACACTCTTTCCTGCTTATATTCTGAACTGAGGGGGAAAAAGCATAGGATCCAAAATATTGTTTTATTACTGACAAAGAGGATATTGGAGAATGTGGCTATTATCTGTGGACAAGCATTTTCTCTTACTGGACTGCAAAATTGAACAGACTTAACCATCCGTTCCCAGGCAGGACTGAGGCACCTGCCCTTTAAGGCTTCCAGCATGAAAGAAGAGAGGAAATGAGTGCTCCCTATGGGCAAATTGCTCCCAAGGGCAAAAAGTTGGACCACGTATGCCCAATTTTTTCTCCTAAACAGCTAGTCGATTGAAGTCATTCCTCTGACCTGGGAAGGTTTAAATGAGGGGACACAGATAAGCAAAGAACATTATGCTACATCCCCCTTCCCTCGCCTATCCCCCATGGGGGAGAAGGCCATTTGAAACCTAGGAGATGGCTGACCTTTTGTGGGGAAGAGATTTCTTTCTGCTCAAGTATAAAAACTGGCAGGTGCTTGGGGAAGTGAAAGACTTGAAGAGGATGTCATTTTCTATTCTGCTGCCCACTACCCTCTCCACAGGAAATCCTGGTAAACCTCAGATAGGGGACTGTGGTGCTTGACATCTGTCATGTAGGATCTCCAAGTAGATCCTGGCCTACAGATTGGGGTCCTTGGTTTAAAACATTAAAATTACAAGCCATCCAAGCAGACCTGTTTATTAAATACAAGAAAATTATTAAATAGTGCTTTCCCCCGAATGGTAACAACTTCAGTGTTCACAAAGGTAGGTGCTTTACCATGAAGGAGCTCTGTAACATCAGTTTAAATAAACAAATCAGTCTATCCAGAACTTCATTTTGTTAATCACTTTCGACGTTACTTACTGAAGGACGGAAGTTGGTTCTACCTAAGAGGGCAAAAATCTTGCAGTTGGATTCTCCTTTAGTTTAAGAAGCATTAACAAAATTTCTTCAATGATCTTTTGAGTCTTTTTCCAGTAAATCGCTTTTTAAAAAACAGCTTTATTGAAATACAATTCCCATAACCATAAAATTCACCCATTTAAAGTGTGCATTCAGTGGCTTTTTTTTTTTTTTTAAAGATTTTATTTGTTTATGTCGAGAGAGGAACACAAGCAGGGGGAGTGGGAGAGGAAGAAGCAGGCTCATAGAGGAGGAGCCTGACGTGGGGCTCGATCCCACAACGCCGGGATCACGCCCTGAGCCAAAGGCAGACGCTCAACTGCTGTGCCACCCAGGCGCCCCGCATTCAGTGGCTTTTAGTATATTCATAAAGTTGTGCTACCATCACTACAGTCAATTTTAGAACATTTTCAGCACCCCAGAAAGAAACCCCTATCCCTTAGTCATCACCCCTCAACTTTCTGTTCTTAGGCAACCACCAGTTTACTTTCTGTCTCTAAGGATTTGACTATTCTGGACATTTTATATAAATGGAATCATACAATATGTGGTCTTTTGTGATTGGCTTCTTCCGCTTAGCTTAATGTTTTCAAGGCTTATGCATGTTACAGTAAATATTAGTACTTAATTTCTTTTTATTGCCAGATTAATTTATCCATTACTTACCCATTCATCACCTTTCTTTTACTTCAGAGAACAATACTTCTTTAAAATGGGCAAAATGGTACTTTTTTTAACTTGGTTTTTTAAAAAGTGGCATTATCAATATAAATAATACTTGGCAAATAATAAGAACTTTGAGTAAAATTCAAAGACCAGTCTTTTTTATAGTGTTCACAGGACATACTTGAAGCTTGAAATCATTTATGATGCTGTAAATTTCACAGTGTAGGCCAGATTTTCCAATATGAGTATAGATTTCCTGAACAAAGCATTTATTTCCTTTACAACCTTGGTTCCAGAAATCCTCTTTTTACCATTACCAACAGGGATGTAGGCACTTGAGGATGAAAGATATAAGCTAGTAGACCTAAAAGTTTTGGAGAAGGGGAATTTGGGACCAAGAACATGGACAGGAGCCATGAGTAAATGGAAATCACTAAAAGGCAGGAAATTCCAAAAAAGAAATGACAGAGTGATGATGCTATTGCATTTATTAGACTGACCAAACTTCTTAGATTCTGTCACTTGGCTGTTGGAGCCAAAGCTTTCAAAGCTGGCATAATGTAGTCATGTACATCAGCCCTTTGCTGTTCAG